>NW_017255996.1:795689-866312 GCF_001594055.1 Mycetomoellerius zeteki
TTAGCCATTATTCAGGGTCTACAATAGAAGTCGTAGCGGTCGTGGGGTTTTAAGTAGTAGAAAATTGACCAATCATAGTCAAATATGAGAAGAATAATCAACTGTGATTGGTCAATTTTCTACGACTTAAGACCCTACGACCGTTACGACTTCTATTGTAGACCCCGCATTATACGCAGGAAAATGCACAGAGGCCAAAATTTGATTGGTTGTTTCCAGTATTGCTATCGCCGTGCACAACAGTACACCTTGGCTGAGTTCCACTTAACGCTCGCAACCATGGTTGCCAGGTCTCCAGGTTTCGACTGACTCCAGTTTTCAGGACCAATCTCCAATTCTCCAGCAGACGGGAAAAATCTCCAGTTTTTCACTCGCGTGGGATATTTATTAATTACATATTTAAATTACGTGGAAAGTAATAAGAAAGTCTGCGATTATGTTCGTAGTTTATGTTATTTTATGAATAATAAAAAAGTTTGTTATTGTGTTCGTACTGTATGTATAAATCTTGTAATAATAATAAGAAGGTCTCTTTGATTGTGTTGATACTTTATGTTGGTCAAATATTAATAACAAAAAGAAAGTCTATAACAGTGGTCGCAAAACACGAATTAGGGCCATAGCACATAAAAAAAACTTAAGCAATAAAACGTAAGCAGTAAACGAATAGACCAATCACAGTAGAGTCCGTAAAGTCATAACATAAGCAGTAGCGAATCCAACATGTTGATTTCCTCACTGCTTACGTCTTACTGTCTTAAGTTTTTTGTGTGCCAGGGCCTCTAAATCCTGCGCCTTTTTCTTTTTTTTTTTAAATGAAACATCGGCCGGTCTTCAGTCGAAATATGAAATCTTCAGTGCTCGGGACCAGCAACGTTCGCGAGCATCGTTTGTCCTTGTTTAACATTTGATAAACGACAAGGATGAAATGATTCCACGAGC
Organism: Mycetomoellerius zeteki; assembly: GCF_001594055.1. Classification (NCBI taxonomy): domain Eukaryota; kingdom Metazoa; phylum Arthropoda; class Insecta; order Hymenoptera; family Formicidae; genus Mycetomoellerius; species Mycetomoellerius zeteki. The sequence continues at coordinate 796,632 of NW_017255996.1, forward strand.
GAGTGTCAAGTGAAACGCAGCCCTTGTATTCTTACATCATGGATGAAATTAGAAGAAAACCGGCAGTCAGTTGTGCGAGCCAATATCAAATTTGATAAGAAGTCTACAGTTAGCTTTCGTAGACACTGACATTATAAGGGCCTTTCTGATAAACTGGTTCATCGGACTATTCAATCATCGAGTCTTGATACTCGTGGGACGTCACTTTCTCCGACGGATTTGGGAGCATCCTCTAAACTTGAGATTGAAAATTGAAAAATTCAAATTTGGCCAATCGAAACGAAAGGAGCTAAAATTTCTTTGTCCTTATTGGTCAAATTTCATTCTTCAATCTTCAATCTTGATCTTCAATGCGTAGTCTGATTCCGGCCTAAGAAGCGTATCGCTAAAGGAACGACGTCGATCATCAACGAATCGTCTGTACAATTTGAGATATTTATCTTTCAAAAAAGAATTTGGAATAATATTAAACATCGCAATCAATATAAATACGCATTTACATAAAAATAAAAAGAGAGTCGCGCGAGAGAATCGGCAGTCACGTTTTTGGAATAATCTTTCCAAAAATTCAAGTTTCTCCTTTTAAATTTCACGCTTCAGCCAGATTCGTTGCTAATTAATCAAAGACTAATCTCGCATTACTGCTCGTCGCCAATTATCGCGGCGACGGAATTCGCGACGCGCAAGCCGAACGACCAATTTACGGGTTCAACTTGAAGGCGGACTTTGATTGGTCGTCGGACAGACCGGTGCTGCGCCCTACCGGCGGCATTTCGCGTCAGCCGGTGGCGCATAGTGGCGTATGCATACTCCGATTTGAGCCATTTGAGGCTCGCCGTGGATCACGGCTGATGATTACGGCTTCCGTCGCCGTCGAAAAGTGTTTGTTCCCGTCTCGTGGCGTTCGCAGCGGAATCGTAAGAAAAATGGCGACGGAGGATATTGACCGCGCTAAGGTACTGCAATAATATTTCCTCGCTCGTCGCATGCCGCTCCCCGACGCGACCGACGCGGTTTCGTTGAACGGCCGAAACTCGCGTCATCCTCCAATTTCGTGTCTCTGTCGACGTGCATTCTCGTTTGACGAATTTCCGCCCGGGCAATGTTTAAAGTACTTTGCTATCTCGCGAAATAATCAATACATTCCTTCTCGTTGGCCGCGAGTACTCCCTCTTTCTTCTTTCTCTTCCTTTTTCTTGTGGAGCATTTTTTTTACGTTTTATATGTGTACGAATACGATTGGATATTTAAATCAAATCTATGAGTCATATGTTGTCATAGCCAAGGGTGTTGGCTGTCAGGCATCATAACTGTACATTGAATTGAACATTCCTTCATGCATCTATTTCATCCATTTATGGATATACCTTCCTTTCTTCTTTCTATTGCTTCTTCTCTTGGTTCTCTCTCTCTCTCTCTCTCTCTCTCTGTGAGAATTATAATACCGACATGTAATTTTTGTGATTAGATCGAGTGTATGCTACGTACGCTGAAATTGTCTGGTCACGTTGGATTTGACAGTCTACCTACTCAGTTGGTGAATAAATCAGTGCAAAATGGATTTTTATTCAACATTCTCTGCATTGGTACGAAGTGTTAACCTCATCTTAATGAGTTCTATTACATTAGGTGTTGAGTTAAATAATTTGTAACAAATATACTAGTTTTAATTTATTTGAATAGGTGAAACTGGACTCGGGAAATCTACACTCATGGATTCCCTTTTTAACACAAGCTTTGAATCTAGTCCTAGCCCTCATAATCTACCATCCGTAAAACTTAAGGCACATACTTACGAATTGCAAGAGAGCAATGTCAGATTGAAACTGACGATCGTTGATACAGTCGGTTATGGTGATCAAATCAATAAAGAAGACAGCTTCAAAGCAGTCGTCGATTATATAGATTCACAGTTTGAAGCTTATTTACAGGAAGAGTTAAAAATCAAACGTAATCTGGCAACCTATCATGACAGTCGCATCCATATTTGCCTATATTTTATATGTCCTACTGGCCATGGGTAAGTGTGTATCATAATTTTTGTGTGTATCGTTAAACTAATTACATACAGCCTTGGCCATAAAGTATAAAGTACCTCTAAAAATTGTTGTGAACGTTCTATATCTAAATGAAAAAAATTAAAAGACCGTTTTATTGAAAAGTAATATTTTTATAACACTATTAATATTTTATTAGCCCTCCTTTGACTTTTATTATTGCCAATACTTTTTTGAGAAAATAAATTGAGGGCTTTATATTTATGGCCGCGAAGCTCTGTATTAGTGAATTATGAAAGTTTCTTTAATTTTTACATACATCCTTATATTTTTAGCTTGAAATCTATTGATCTAGTATGTATGAAGAAACTGGATACCAAAGTTAACATCATTCCAATTATCGCTAAAGCAGATACCATATCAAAGACTGAGCTACAGAAATTTAAGGTTTGTGGCATTTCCACTGAAATTATTTTTGTCTACATATTTGTGTTATATATTGAATATTATAATCTTATTATAATATTTGTATTTCAGAGTAAAATAATATCCGAGTTGCAAAACAATGGAATACATATTTATCAGTTTCCAACCGATGATGAAACCGTAGCAGATATAAACGTCACTATGAACACTCATGTACCTTTTGCTGTTGTCGGCAGTACCGATTTCGTTCGCGTCGGCAATAAAATGATGCGTTCTCGTCAATATCCATGGGGTACAGTTCAAGGTAAGGCTTATGAATTTTATTTGTTACATTTATATTTGAAGAAATGAGCTGAAACATTAAATATCCTTTATGTTATAGTCGAAAATGAATCTCATTGTGACTTCGTAAAACTACGTGAAATGCTGATAAGTACTAATATGGAAGATATGCGCGAAAAAACGCATTGTCGCCATTATGAACTCTACCGGAAAAAGAGATTAGAACAAGTATGTTTCGTTGTTTTTGTCAGAAAAAACAAAAAGTTATCTTTTTCTTAAAACTTCTTATCGTGAATTTTCAGATGGGCTTTAGTGACGTTGATAGCGATAACAAACCTGTAAGTTTTCAACAGACGTGCGAAGCGAAGAGATCCATTCATTTGCAAGAATTGCAACAAAAAGAAGACGAGATGCGCCAAATGTTTGTCGCTCGAGTAAAAGAAAAAGAAGCTGAATTGAAAGAAGCAGAAAAAGAGGTAACCTTGTTTTAAGTATATGTGTATAAGTCCAACTGTTTATTATTACAGCTATTAATTAATACTAATGTTTATTGATTTTTTTATACATATAGCTACATAGTAAATTCGATAAGCTAAAGAAAGATCATACTGAGGAAAAGAAGAAATTAGAGGACAGTCGTAAGAAACTTGAGGATGATATATTGGAATTCAACAGACGAAAAGCGCAGTTTGCGCAGCAACCCCAACATCATACGCTAACATTAGGCAAAAGCAAAAAAAAGTAAAACGTATCTCATCATGACGACATCTTTTTATACCATTTGAATATGACCATGCATTTTAACTGCAATATCCAATAATAGTATTATTTTTTAATTATGTATATGTATACCTGACATTATATTATTTTATTTTATTATAGCACATTTTTATAAATATTTCGTATATATTAAATATATACCAAAAATTTTTTTTAGGAATATACTCTTAAGTCGCATATGTTTCGTATTATCTAGAAATAATACTCTAACAAAGACTAATGTTTAATCAAACATATATTTTTAAATTAATTTGTAATGAATTTGATTTTATACGAAATATATGTTTAGTATACAAATTAAAATAGAATATCCCTTTCCTATATAATTATCAATTAAAAATAATTTTACAATAGCTATGTCGCTATTGTAAATAATATTGTCGTAATAAGACCTTAGCAAGATCGAAATAAAAACAAAAAAAGAATAGTTACGGATAACTGGCGAGGAAAACAACATACTCTTAATATCTAATGAATATTTTATGTTGCGTATAATATCAAGCGAAACTATTTTCGTTTTCCGGAATCGTAGTATTTGGGAAACAAAAATTTCCTAAATACTACGATTCCAAAAATCGTAGGAATTGTAGTAGTTGAGTGGATGATAATCGCATTTGCAGGATAAAAAACATATGTAGTGAGATGTGTTAATCATAAAATTTTCAAAAATATTTTACTGTCAGATATTTTATTGTTCAACAAAATATAACAACCGACATAATAGTTTTGAACTTAGTTGAATAGATTAAGATAAATGTTGCGTACAATATATCCCGCATATTAGACAAAATCTTAAAATTTGCGAAAGCCTGTGCAGTTATTATGAACAAAGACTAAACATACATATATGCAATACAATTCTATCGTAATATTTTATTAATAGCCGAATGATTACGACGAAACAATATATAGACAATAATTTGTTTTAAAATACACGTTTATCAATATTATTCTGCTTCAGTATTCTACTATAAATGATAACCCAAATAAATTTATAACAGTTTAATATCATCAAAACATAGTTTCTTCTGCTTTACGCATCGCATGTTAACGCAATATCAATAACGTAATCTATAATAATAAAAAGGCGCTTGACAAGTTATATATATATATAAATAACTTATTAGATATATGGATCATACAGTTTATACGCAAAATCCGTGGTATAAAGCAGGTACGATTAACTTAAATCACTTATCTGTTGATATGTCAGAGCGACGTATTATTTACAATACAATTACATAATATGGCGAAAATTATTTTAATTAGGCAGGGCGGTTTTAAGTTAAAAAATAACTCTCTTCGCAAAGTAATCGTATCTGCAGTAACATAAGGCCCTGTATCCAGTAATAGCTCGCTAAACTTAAGCTTATTGCATTACAGTGCAAATCGCAATTTAACACTGATTCTATTTCGCAAAGGATGATGGAACGCCGTGAACGGATTATTTTCGTAAAAGACATCAATTTTCGTGAAAACACAACCACAGTCTTCCGACGCAACTGACATGCATGATAAACGGATCACGGATGATGGTTTAATTAGCTTCAACGAGCCGACATTACTCGTCGCGTGTTTCTTTGCTTTGGTATTCCTTTGCACACTGTGCTCTTGCACTTCTGTAAGCGGAATAATTGTATGGTTTAATTATCTCGGTAATATGCCGACCATATTATTTCCCTTAACTTACCGTAGATATTCATATAAAAGTACAAAACATATGTGTGTAGATGTGTACATCGTGGCAATTATCATGAAGCATTTTACATATTAGGCGATACAAGTTGTATTAGATATTAATCGAATGCTAATGTGTATCTGAATTTAAGGGTCGGAAATGAAAAAATCACAAGACATCACAACTGAAATAAAATTACGAAAAATTGCTAACGTATACTTTAAGAAGCACTCTTGTTAAATATAAATATATCAATCTTCAATGATATATCATTACGTAAATATTAGTAATACAGTTTATACGCAAAGAAAAATTCAATTATCGAGCCTGCTCGGCAAATTATACGTTATAGGCGATTCCTGCAATTCAGATGTGTGAGAAAATTATACACAGAAAATTAAGCCGACCCTGTTGATTATTATAATATATAAGTGCCTGATCGCGTGCTCGCCGTAAAATGGCAGTGCACTGTAAGAATATATTAGTTTATAGGATATATAGCAATGACCAAAACGCAGTTGAGAGTGAAATAGAGTTGAATATTAAAAACTACATTACAACATCAATAATAAAATGTAATGGTATTATCTAGTTCGACTATGAAATTTTTGTTAAAGCCGCTGTGATTGTTACGTCAAAAGAAAACGGTATATATTAGCATTGCAAAAGAAACTTCCTTAAAAGAAAAAAAAAGATTAATTGATCTTTTCTAAGGCATGACACGGACGATTCTCTACCTGAGATTTTAATTGCACTTTTATTCTTTTTATTGCACGTAGAAGCTCATGAAGCGCAGTACACTTGAGCTTAAGTTTATTCAAAAAAGTTCTTATTATTATTTGCATTATTAGTATAATTATTATCGTGATTACACGATTTCGAAAATAAAGTTTGGTCATTGCGGTCTTAATGCTACCATTACCGAGTGCAGCGCACTTGCTGGTCGAAGAACTTCCAGATAGACGCTGCAAAAATTAGTGCCTTGAAAATTCGAGATGAAAGCACATAGTTGATTGATTCCTGATGCGATAATGCATAAAAATTCAAATAGTCAAAGTCTTCTGAATCGCAGATGCCGATTCTTAAGCCGTAATCGCACTACAGATTATCAGTTATGGTTGCCGTATGGTTTAACAGTTCTATTTTAGTGTGTACGGACTAGCTGCATCGTGATTGGCTAAAATAGAACCATCAATCAAGAATCGCAACAGACCATAGTGTGATTACGGCTTTAGATACAGAACTCTGACTATTCGTTCTCCTTAAACGCTAATCTACGATGTGCTATTTACTTCCTGTTTCTTGTTTTTACTTCTTGCCTTCTTCCTTCTTCGCCACTTTTATCGACAATCGTGTTTCTTGTCACGTGTTTCTTACCTCTTCCGAAGTTTGTCAACTTTTGTCTCGAGCGACAGAAAAGAAAGAAACAGGATAAAAGGTAAAAAGTGGTAAAAGAAAAAACAAGAAACAGGAAGCAAAGAGCACACTGTAGATTATAGTCTTAAAAATCGCGACGTGTGGTGCGTCTGCGAGGATGCTCTTTGACACTTGCATGCTCTTCAACCACCTGACATACGGACTTAGTAAAAATAGCGATCCCTGTGCTTCTCTATACCGTGATCAACATATTACATGGTTACACATAAGAAATTGTACGCGCAATTCGGGATGTACGAGATTAGGTACGAGAGTGGTGAGAGGTATCTCTTTGCGAACCGGCGTATAGGCGGTGCGTGTACCGATGATTTCTCGCCGTAGAGAGAACTCGTAAATAGCGTATGAATATCGGGAATGTGCATAAATGATCGCAAGGCGCTTAAAGGCGACTCTTGCGGTGCCTCTCTCTCTCTCTTCCCTCAAAATCGCCAACTCATCGAACGTAGTTGGAAAAGAAGGAATGTATCGTGCGTGAAAAATCATGCGATGGATGCGTATTGCCGTTCTTACGGCAACCTGAACCGCCACGCGTCGTTTCACCGTGTCGCTTGATGCGTAACAGGCCGATGGGACGTCCTATCGACGTGCCCGGCGGGATGTGATAGCGGTACCGCTTGTGTACCGGGATATATCAATTCGCACGTGCGCCAAGCGTGCGTGCAGCTTTATGCCACGTGGGGCCCGAGGGGCCCACGCCGCGTGATCGTGGGCGCATGATTAGGCACTACGTGCTTCTCAGGCTAGCGACCGACGTGAGAGGCTCGCCTCCGACGGCGGGCTGCGATACTTGGCGCGAATGTGCAAGAAGCTGTCGTGCTTGGTGCCACGAGCGGGTGGCGGCGTGCCCTCGCGGTTGAGGACCCTCACCTGACAGGGATCGTGCCTCGCCAGAAAATGCTCCAGAGTGTCCCATCCGCCGCCCACTCTCACCATCATGTGTCTCCCCTTGAGAAGCTGCGAACACGTCAGCGGCGCGGTCATTAGTGGCTGGCATGGTCACCGCGACATGATGGGAATAAGAGAAAAAGGGAGAGATCTCAAGTTTCGGAGAAAGGAGCTTTCGAATCGCGTGGGACATGACTTTGAGGAACAACTCAAAATATTGTATGAGAACAACTCGAAACTTCATACAGAAAGAATGATTAAGTATTTAAATTTAACTAAATTAAAAATTTGACTGAAAATATTTTGTCAAACCATCAAAATGTAGGATGCTTGAATGTACTGAACAATGCAAAAAGTTTGGACATTCTAGCAATAAGCTTGAGTTCTATATAATTATTTTAATAGTCTAACAAAAAATTATTTTCAAATCTGTATCTAGCTAAATTTTTAGATACTTTAGCAAAACAGTTCTTCCCGTGTAGAATTTTTATAATAATAACATTTAACACATATCATGTTGATAGAAAAGTCCTAATAAATATTGAGGTTGTAATGTTCAAATTTTGAAAACTCATGATATAGTTTTAAACTTTAACGAATACACTGAGAGAAAGTAATATACCTCACAAATTAACAACTTTCCAGTAGAGCATTTTTTAAATTCTGAATTGGAACATTTTAATTAAGATATTGAATATGCATAACTTCACTTTCGTTTCCTATTATACCTTCAATTATAATTCAATTATACATGGAGAGAAAAATTTTTCGGTTTCTTGTAATTATATTTATATGTTACCATAATTATTATGGTTATTATTGTTATATTGTTAATAATAATATGTATAGTATTATCAAATAATATTATCAACAAATATAGTTGGCACTAAAAATGACTACAAATAATAGTTATTATTATGCAAAAACGATTACTATTACTATAATTATCTATAATTTATAGTCTTTTTTGGAATCGTATCCAAAAACTTTTATCTCCATGTATAATTAAATTATAATTGAAGGTATAATAGAAACGAAAGTGAAGTTATGCAATATTCACTATCTTTAATTAAAATGTTCCAATTCAGAATTTAAAAAATGCTCTACTGGAAAGTTGTTAATTTGTGAGATATATCACTTTTCTGTCAACGCAACGATATAATATCGATTTTGGTAGTTTTAACTTCGCAAGAGAAATATGAATTTTATGAAGATAGATGTATTGTACTTACTCTGATAAAAACGTTACGTCCCGCGATATGATAGCGGCCTTCGCCGACTTTGCGCACCTTCAGCTTGGAGCACTTATTCGACGGGCACTGGCAGAGTCTCTGGACGGCCTCGGTGGCTCTTCGCACCTGTAGACAGAAGCACGCGATGCTGGAGATATCGATGAGAGAGGTACGCTCAAAACGAAAGGATACCGGGTATATATTCAGGCGGGCATTTTTTGTGCATCGGACCGCCCGCCTTCGTTATTGTCGGACGAACGAAGAATGATCGACTGTCACGCGAGATAAATCGCCTCGATGTGTCGTCGCAGCGAGGAGCAAAGGGCCGAAGATACGCCGCGGCGCGTAACTTCCGCCGTTAGGCACTCAGGAATCCGACACGCGCGTGCAGATGCATGCGTGGAAAACATATACGAGAAAACACCGATTTCCATCGTCCGTACACCTTTCTTCCCTCTCGTACGATAATGATTATAATGCAAGCGCAACGTCTGTAATAACACGTAGGACTAAGGTTTTCTCAACGACATGCGAAGGTAACGACTAAAACAACGCGTGCGTAGAATACATCGGTGAAGCTACATTAACATTAATAGGAAGGATATAAATTATTCAATCTTCCGCATATGCATTTCTTCGTGCGACACGGAAGAAGGCAGCTTCCTCTATATTATTATCTTAATCTTTCAAAATCGGAGTTTCGTTCCCAGTAAAAAAAAATGCTTCTTCGATAATTCAAATTTTGTTGGAAACTGTTAAATGAAATTCAAAGAGATATTCTCGACAATGTCATTGAATATGGAGGACTTTTGTATCAGAGCAGAATGCATTCGAAACTTATCGAAGAATCTATTACTGGGATATTGCATTGTAAGTGAAAATGGGGCATTCTGATACCTTGCGATCGAGTTCTGTTATCGGCCCAGTGTGTTCCGGTGGTTCGGCCGACGACGGTGATGGCGAGCTCGACGGTGACGGCACCTCGTCAGGGTCTTCGACGCTACCACGCGACCAGTCATCTTCGGTAGTGTCGCTGGGCACCCCATCACTTCCGGTCGGCCCGTTGTCGCTAACGGACCTTCGCATTTCAGATTCATGCGCAGCACCGGTTACCGGGTCCAACCATCGTGTACCCGCTGTGACTTCAGACGCCGAGCTAGAATTACATTGAGATTTACGTCGAGCTCTCCTACGCTTTCGCAAAATATTATTACATGTTGAACGGGTTAACGAGAGAAATTAACTTTCTTAAACCTAATCTATGTGCTCTTTGCTTATTTCTTGCTTTTTACCACTTCGTATCTTTTGTCTTTTTATTTCTTATTCTGTTTCTTTAGTTTCTATCGTCCGAGATAAAAGTTGACAAACATGATTATCGATAAAACTTAGAGTGTGCTAGTACTTGGAAAAATCTGCCTTTCCTACACTTATAGATTTCGCGATATCAATTGTAGATAGAAAATGATAAATACAGTCTCGTGGAATCCTCGTCTTTTACTATAATTTTCAATATATGCATAAATATAAAGAATGCCAATAATCAGTCAAAGTTAGATGTTATGTGAATATAATACATATTCCCAATTTTTTAATTTAATTATCTCAGACGTGACTGTGCGCCGAAACGTTCGAACATTAATCACAATCGATTGTGGTGCACAGTCACATCTGAGATAATTGAATTTAAAAATTAGGAATATGTATTATAACATCTAACTTTGACCGATTATTGACGTTCTTTATATTTATGTATAGCATTTACACGGTTGTACTTATCCTTTTCAATATATAGTTTATTCGCGTTATTTGCATTCCAATTTATTTCAAAGTTCGATTAAAAATTTTCTAATCTTATCTGGAATTTCTAACAAAAATACCTGGGAAATAAAAAATTCTTAGGGATACATTGTACAAGATTTCATTCAGTAAATATCTTGAAACGATCGCAAAGAGAGAAAAACAAGAAGCAGAAAACAAGAACACATTGTAGATTAGGCTTTATATATTCGTGATTTATCGAACTGTCCGAATAAAAACAATTATCTAAACAATTCAATAAAGCGAACGGTACCACCCAACTATCTACAGAATAACACAATGGTTCCGACACACACACCAGAAACTTTGCATATGCTATAAAATTCAACCACTCCTACAGAGTTGCGCGACTCGAGGTTTCCTTCGTAATAACACCACGCAGAATTGCCCATTCAGTCAGTGACTGTTAACCCGATGGGGAAATCTATCGTCGTAAACGAGTCGGAATATATCAGAGTTCTGGGCGCTGTTTTGAATGCGATGCGCGTAAGTGAAACAGAAATTATACGAACGAATAACTTATACATTCCGTAACGGTTAAGTTTCGGTTTCTTCTCGCAACATCATCGCTTATCGACCGTTACGTTGCAGGTAATGCATTGAGGAATATTGTGTGCAAGATAGGTTGCAAGATTAGGCAACCCGATGATTCGTGAGACACACTCTCATGGGCGTAGCTAAGGAGGGTAGAGGAGACCGTAGTCTCCTTAAATCTTAAAGAATAAAAATAATTAAAACCGCTTAAACGGATTAATGAATATTCATAAAAAATTAATTTTAGAAAAGAGAAAAGAATTGAAGGTGAAAGTTAAAAGAAGATTTTCTGAGAAGACGACTAGTGCTATAAATATAAGTTTTTCCAGTTCAAAGAATCATAATTTATAATTTAAAAAAAATAAAGTAAGTTAGTCAATTAAATATGTGTAATTTTGTGATTTACTAGCTAGTAATTAATGAAAAATAATAATGTAAAACAAAATAGGTTCAACAGTCTATACTACTCTCCCTCCTCTCCCAGTACAAAATCCCCTAAACAAAATCCTAGCTACGCCTATGCACGTTCTTGTTTATCAAAATACTCCGTATTCATATTTCACTTTTATCAATAAATGCGTTCATTTATTTCTGAAATTCTATAGAGATAGTGTTTGCAACGTAAAAAAACTACACATTCGCTTACTTAAAAAAAATTATAATTAAAAAAAAATATATTTAAATTAAATTTCCCAGAAGAGAGGAAAAACTATACTTCAACTTGACAAAAAATTATTATAATCAAATAACATCAACAAAAAAATATATTCTTAACATGACCAAATGTAATTTTGTCCTTTTTATTTAACAACCCTTAGAAATAATTCTTTTTAAGTGACGATTTTGATGATTTTTTTTTAAATCATCTTTCTCTTTAATTATAATGATTTTGATAATTTTTTATAAAGTTAAGTTAACTGACTTTTGATGACTAATAGAGTAACATTTATTAAATCATTCATGATGATAACTTTTCACGTTATATTCAGAAAATCACGTTTTTTAAGTTATCATTTTTTAAGAAAGGGAGCGATATATTTGTATTTATCGACAAAAGTGAAGTGTGAATTGAACCTTGAAAATTATGGCTTGTTTACCTGCTATGTTTGATCTTCTCTGGCGGTGTCCTGGGTGTTGCGGTCGGCGATGGTGACTGGAACTGCCAAGAGACGAGGCTGCTGTGTGATATACCGCTGTCGGACAAACAGTGAAGATCCCTTTCTTGTTCGGCTGCGATTTCCCTCTCGAGTTGTACAAGTCCAGGCGGTTCCAGAGAATATCTAGCTGCCAGTCTCGCGACTTCCAGCAGACACAGCACAACATTCCGTGGTTGGCCATGCAAAACTATAAAGAGATGGATCACACTAGAAATCCTAGAACAGAGACTAGTCATGAATAATTTTGTCAAAATCCTACGAGAGAGAAAGATATAGGTATATTGAGAAAAATTTCTGATTAAAAATGAACAAATCAAAAGATTCCGATCAAATCATATTATCTCACTATATAACTTTAATTAAGGTTATAGAGTGTAATAGTATAAGTACGAGTGAGATAATACATAGATATCTTTCTTTCGCGTAGGATTTTGACAAAATCGCTCGTGATCAGACTCTGTTGTACGAACTTTTGATCACATTATGTACGTGCATTATATGTACAAAATGACAAAATGTGTCATTTTACGGATTGGGATACATTTATTATTTATACATTATCGCGGCGAACTCGATTTTATTCAGGTCAATGCTATTCACGATACGCACAATAAGACGTTTTTCTCAAGGCTTTCGTCATGGTCGATTATATCGTTACATAATTTATGTAACCGCATTGTTTATTTCATTGGTTATTTAGATAGTAATTAAACTTGATTAAGCGGGGAAAGTTCCGCCAATCTTCGAAGAGCTGCAGATTCGCTCCACTTTCCTCGGAGTCGCGAGCGATCCACGCGGCAATCACTCTCGCTTCCCGTCACAATCAAACCGATTTGCATACTTCGTTTTATGCCGGATCATAATTTATACGGCACACGTTCCTAGTGTTCCTACACGCGTGTCCGCCACGAGATTGTGCGAGTCAATTACAGTGTTTCCGCTAATCGCCGCTCATCAACTTAATCGAGTGCGCACTTAAATTCCATCTCGTTGAAAGTCGTCCGATAGAGCGAATGCGTAGCCCGTCCCTGCTTAATTCGCATGCATTAAAATTAATTGCGCCAGTCCTTACCGAGATCGTCGCTTTCGAAGAGAAGATTCTCGTGGACGCCCAGCCGCCGACAAAATTGTATGAAGTTCTCCATGTTGTCGCGAGAAAAGAAGCTGCGACGGGCTGCATTCTCCCAGCAGCGACCACGTATCACTGGTGCCGGCTACAACAACATTTCTCTATGTTTCTGCGAGCAAAACTTTCCTTTCTCCAAACTTTCATCATTGTTATGTCAAAACAAAAATATTCTCAATTACAAAATTCATTTTGGTGCGCTGAAAAAGTCTCATAGTAATAATCAAGTCTAGATGATAATTACTACATAAAGCTTGATGAAATAATTTCAATCCAATGTTTAGTTAATATACACAGAGAAAAAAGTCGTATCAGCAATTAGAAATTTGAGGAAAAATAACGCCTTAATTATGTATTATAAAGTTGTAATAAGAACGTATAGTTTGTATAAATAAATTATATGAACTAAGAAAATATAGTAATATAACCATTTACTACAAATGTGATTAATATTACCTGACTTTTTTCAGTGATAATACATGGCGTATTTTAATAATTAAATGTCATTGTATATAATATGATAATTCCAGAAGAGAAATTGTTGTTCGCCACATCATATTAATGAAAAATATAAAACTCTAAATTGAGATACAGGATGATTTCTAATAACTTACTCCCTTCGCCCGTCCAGCCTCAACCGCAGATCTCGCCTTTTCCTGGATAACTCTTGCCAGTCGACACACAATTACTCCGTTATCAAGCACGTCAAAGAAATTGTCACCCGTTATATGATCCACATCTGAAATTTGAAGATTACGAAATTAGCCGTCGCGTCAGTGATAATTCGCACGCACGCATGAATATCCCTCGGCATAAGCTGTAAATATCTCTCAATGACTTTCAAGTGGCTCGATGAAGTGATAAGTTGTAACAAAAAGAATAGCTCGCTATATTTACGAATATACTTATTCAACCTCTAATGCACATTGAAAATTATTATAGGTATATCATACCTTATCTTTTCTTACTTTTTTTCCAATAAATTCGTTGTAATATTTTAAAATGCTTATTAGCATCATTATTAAATTGATCAATATAAGAGATACTATTTTCGGCTTCAGTTTATGTTTGTATTTTAAGTCTGATAAACCGAATTAACACAGACTATAGAACTGAAAATGTATTTAAAAACTTACATAGGAATATTATGCATCAAGATCCGCTTTGACCGAATATAAGATTCTTTCTGTTTTATTTGTTCCTTATTTGTTGGTCCATTTTCCACTTATTGTTTTATTATATTATTATTATTGTATAATTATATTATTTATTATATGTTAACGAAAATTGAATTTTACAGTGAAGTTTATAAAGTCCGAGTCACATCGGTAGTTGAAAATCTGTATGCAACTTCGCGAAAGCAGCTATTCGACACGATCGATCGACAACGTGATTGTAGTAATCGCCCGTAAGTGTACCAGACACAACGGTGATTCGTCCATGTATCGAATGACGATCAGTGAGCCGGTTTGGTCGGTCGAAGAAGCCTGTTTGAAGAAGCAAATTTACTACGGCAGTGATCGTGCAGTAAATCATTTATCAGTAGCGCGCAACGCTCAAGGACGACCCGTTTTAATAGCAAGATCGCAAGATTGGCGACTGGAAAGACAATGAAATCGGTTTAGGTCGGAACGGCTGATTCATCTTCCCCGCGAGATTTTGATTTTGATTCTCGTCGTATCTTGTGATTTTCAGAAAGAAAAAGGGAAGCACTTTGAAAGCCGCACGTCAGGAATCGTCGATTTGTACGACGTAGTGGGTCATGCGAGAAACAGTCGCAATACTCTCACGATAGGTCGACTCATGCGTGACTATAAAATCGCTTTAGTTTCGATTGTTGCCGTAGGTACTAAAGTGCACAGATCAAGGACATTCGTTCCACTTTTCCGGGTAATAAAACTTTCCAATATCGATTTCATCGAGAGGAGACCTCGCGAAATTTCCTGATAAATATTTGATGAATTCTAACTTTCTCTAGAAACGAATCTATCGATCGTTTCGGTCCCTTGTTTGTCTTTAGATTAGGCAAATTGTTTAAAATTTCTTCTGCGAAGGAGACTTTCCACATTTCCATTCGCTTTGATCAACTTCAACGTGGAGGTTGATCACGCGCGTTAATCTGAGTCTTTCTCATTATTAGCTACCATTAATTATTGTCCCTATCACTTATATCTCTCGCACCCGTCATTTTGCAAAGATCCTAACAAGAACCCTTATTTGCCTTGACAAATTATGTAATCTTCCCTGCAAGAAGGCGCTTCCATTCCTATTCTCTTCGTTCAACTTAACATGTATGTTAATTATATACGTTAATCCGAGTCTATGCTTATCATTAGCTGTTATCTATTACTAGCCGCACATTATTTATTGCCGTCTCTTTTCCGTATTCATTATCCCTTAGCAATTCATGCGCGAATACAGCCATACGGTAGATGATAGAGTGAGCGCATCTGCACTCACCGTCGGCCGTTATCTATTACCGCCTCCTGTTCCGATCCGTTAGATCTCCCGTTTTAGGATACAAACGAACATAGTAACGTACAGCGATCGTTATCCGATTATATATTATCGTACCAAAGATACCGGAGCAATTGAATTTCACCGATATGCAAGATAGGATATGCAAGTAGGAGTAGGCAAGTATTTTTTTTTCTCGGAAAACTCCTCTGCGATTTTCACTCCGTCTCTTCGTGTACGTGACTTATTTTTATTATCCATCAAAGTTATCGAAGTGGAGCGTGTCGACTGCAACTAAATTGGAGAAACGACAAATTTTATAGCTGAAGAAATCTATGAAAGAATGCGATATTAAGAATGCGACTCTTAGATTATAGTAGTAACATCTTTGATATCAACGAAGTTGCAATATTTGAAATATTCAAATATAGAAATTCGTACTCCACTTAACCATAAAATGCTATCGTTATTGAATGACATATATAGTATCACTATCAGTATGTAAATTTTTAAGAAAATAGGCTATTAGTGTAATACAAGTTTTTCATACATTTTTCACTTTTAATGATAAAATAATCTAGACTTTTATATATAGAAACACAAATAATCTAATTAACTTAAAAAGAAAGAAAGAATAAGTATACACTATTAAAATCAGTCTTGAAATGATATGGAACATGTAGTCCAATTGCGTGTCTCATAACAACTTAAAATATACAATAACACAAAACTGTTCGAAAATTGAAATTATTTATCACTCTCTGTTATAATTCTGATCATCAGGAAGTATAAATTAATAACGGACAGAATTTTTAAAAACTTATCTTCGTTTATCTCAATTTTTAACATGACAGATTGGACCTCTTAATAACTCAGGGTATACACGGAAAAAACGATTTTACTAAAGTATAAAAAATTTAGGCAGATACATAACTGAACATAATTTTGTTATCAAAGTAATTATGTAGAAAACTCAAACATGTGCAATGAATATACTGCAAAAATTTTTGACATTGTATAGTAATCAGTTTGAGCGTCCTGCATAATTATTTTGATAGTGCAACAAATTTATTTTCAGATCTGTATCTAATTAAATTTTTAGATATTTCAGCAAAGTTTTTTCCACGTGTAGCGCTCAATGATTTCGCTTACTTGTACATAAAATTTATGTATCGATAGCATTCTAGAGTTAAAGATGCTTGAATTAAACCCAAGTGTCTCAGTATCTTCTGCACATGTCGTTTCTCTCCCAGAATGGAGCGGTCGATCGATGAGTGAATCTAAAGGAAAACTCGCAGGGTCGCGACACGATCCCGTAGACACCTATATACATAGATATAAAACGGGTACAATGGGAAATAGGAACTAGGTTGGGCCCTTGTGAAGCGATAGTACCTCGCAGATACAAATGGTAATGAGAATTCGCGAGCGCGGGCTCGTGACTCGACTCGGTAACAACAATAGGGTTGGTACCGGGGACACGAAAAGAACGGGGTTTTAAACGGCGGGGTCCACGTGTGTGGCGCGGAATTTATCACCGGTGTGCTCCGCGTTACCAAAAACATATATATCGGAACTATAAATATGTACGTCATAGAAATAAAATCGATTAACATTGACTCCACAACCCTGGGTGAGTCTTGGCCTATTCTAAAGATTCGGTCTGGTTTCCTGTTCATGAACATTCGCAACAATAGACGTTCCATTTATTAATGTGGCTGTCAGTCATATATATAACCTCCAACTTGGAAGCCGCTTACGCAGCCGCATTACGAATTTAAAATCAGTATGTGGGATGAAAGATTGAACTTGAAATTCGCCAATTATAAGTCTGCCGCTCCCACATGGAGTGAGGTCACATACACAACATCCCAAATCAATTTTATAGTCTCTCAAAACTAAATGGATTAAAAAGAATTGATAAAAAACTCATTTCCATAACTTTATTTTCTAAATCTCGGGATTTCAAGAATTAACTCTATAAGCAATAGAATTCTATCATACAATTATATATTATAAAAATAATTGAGACGCAAAGCATCATAAATATATATATATAAAATTACAGTCTTAATCGATTATATACACACTGAAAAAAAATTTGCAGATTTTAAATAAATATTTACTTCAATAGTACTAACGAAATATTTATTTATAGTAAATAAATATTTATTCAAAATAAAACAGTTATGTTTAAATCGAATAAATATATGTTTACATTTAGTAAATATTTCGTTGGTACTATGGAGTATTTATTTAAAATCTGCAAATTTTTTTTCTGTGCAGACTAGATATTATCATCATGTTATTTTTTTTTAAGAACGAACATGCTTGAACGTTCTTAGATTAATTGGATGGTTAGACAGAAAATGACTTTTATTAGCTACGAATGGTTGGGAGATCAGACTCGGACTTGAGCACGTGCACGGACGAGGAGTTCTCGTCGTGCAGGAAACTCGGTCACCCGGAACTACATAAGGCGACTATGTTCCCCGTCACCGAGCCAGATACATGTCCGTTGCATTATGTCGTTCCCCGTCTCTCCGACGTGACTTTAGAGCATCGTCCGAGGCGTTGCCTGGTCCATCGTCGATCAAAGTATCTCGCGCGATGAGTGAATCCGTATATAGAATTAAGGAAACATGGCGATACCTTACTATCAAGCTTCCTTTCGAATATCTAAATGTGAATGCTACGGTCAAGCGTCTTCAACAATACCTCGGTGCGCCGATATATCGTGTAGAATGTCCCGTTTATTTTGCGTTACTAGATAACAAGTTCCGCGTGTAATAGATAGTTCATGCTGGCAGATCGTGGCGTGCTTCATGAGACAGTTTTGTCGACGTCAAGTATTATATAGTAACTAATGAAAGTTATCCATATCGCGTATGAAAAAGAGACGGAGACAATCTCTTTGTCTTATATTATGTCATCCGCTATTTACGTTTTCTATCGTTACTCATGCCACTCACGTTCAGCGACGATATCGAGTGTAAGTCGAGAACTAAAGATTCAAGATTATAAGTTAAGCGTTCGCAATATTAAAAATTCGAGTCGGAAGTCGAAACGTGAGAACCGAAAGTTAAGAATGACTAGAGTTTATAAACGTACATCCATTCAGGCATAAAGTTATTTTAATCATCAAAATTCTCCGAGTGTTACCTAACTAACGCTAATCATTCATGAAAATCGATTTGTTATTCCCAACGTGCCGAATATTCCGGAACAGCAAAAGAATTTTTACAGAAAATGTTCAAATATTAATGAAACATTCAGGGTTGTCACAAATTCCTCATCCTAAATTTCATATATTTTTCCTGATTTCTAGACAAAATTTCGTGATTTTCCTTGACTTTCAATAATATTTTGAAATTTTTTGTATTTTCGTCTTGATTTGGAAACTTAATATTTTATTGAAAGATCAATTTAACATAGCAATGTAAATTACTATTTATTAATGTTGCTAACATCGCTTGCACATTTAATTGTTAGTAGTATTCTATAAATTTCGTAAGTGTGATGTACGTATATTAAACTTCTTTAAAGCCAAGAATTTTTATTTTTCAGAGTATTTTGCAAAATAGCCTAACTATTTCATAATTTTCTGACATCTTTAATTTTCTTGATTTTTCTCCGTCTTCATTTTCCTAATTTTCAATTTTGTTTACACTTCTTGTATACATATATTCGAAAATCACTCATCCACGAGTTAAAGTACACATCTCTAACAAAGGGCCGCGACAGAGATTTATTAACTCGCAAATATAACTCATACAAGAAAGAATATAAAGAGAGCAGCATTTCGCTTGTGAAGTGAGTCCTCAAAATTGAGTTCCAAGACAAAGGTAAATGAAATATATTCCGGAATACTCTTGGAATATTATTTTGAAATTTTAAAAACAGTTTACGAATATTTCAGGAGTATTTAGCGTTAGCTGGATGTACTCTAAAAAAATGGGTGTCCATTTAATATAATGATATTAAATATAATTCTCATCGTGTTGGTATAATACAAACACTAACATGGTGCAGATTTAATATCAAACCAAGGTGTTAAATTTGCACTATATTGGTGTTTATAATATGTCAACACCAACATAATGAAAATTATATGTATGAACGCATGGTATTAAATCCACACCATGTTGGGGGATGTTTATATTATATCAACACTAATACGGATTATATAAGCATCTCATGATGTTAAATCCCTTTTTTTTTAAATGTACGTTGCTGCAGCGATTCGTGTTTTTCTCATTTTTTAAACCCTGCGATCTTAATCCTCGCGGTCGCACTGACCGCGAATTATGCGGCGCAACGATATTCGTTTCGCGATGAAGGGTACATGGCACTGATCGGCGCGGTTATCGATCATCGGGTGTCGAGTAAAATAAGATATGTTGTATCCCCGACTCGAATAAAGATATATACGGTCCTTCGCTCGAGTCGTGCATAAACACGACGGCTTTACGGCCGACGTGCCGCGGCGAAAGGAAGGACGGACTTCCTTCGGCTCTTATTGGTACTGACATCCGCCCTTCGTTCTCTCGCGATTGCTTAACGCTCGAGACTCGTCGCGCGCGTCTACTATAACATATTGTGACCTGTATTTTCGCGAAAACCTTGTGACTTTGGCTCAGTTCCATTTTAATATCGGACTGGTCTCTTAACCTTTCTATCTAATGTATGAGTATTCGGGTACCTATAAATATCTCGAATTTTAAACAATAAATTTTTATATTTTTATATGACATCTTAGAAATCCCACCCTTCGAACAACAAAGAACAGACTTTATCTCATTTTTTAGCGGAAAAAATACCAACCGTATTTTTTTAAAAGTATATGTACTCTTTTTGAAGTCATAAAACTTCCGGTCATTAATTAAAATTTTATATTTATAAAATTATACTAATAAGAATTGTCAATACAAATTATGTTCTAGAAATTTTATTTTATTAACTACTTACATTTAACGCATAAAAAATTATACCCCCTCCTTCCATTTTCAGATCATAATCTTTTTTTAAAAAGTGTACATATGTAGTCTTATTTTGTGATTCTGATATAGATAATCCCTAAACGGGAATCTTATGAAATACTGCACGGTAATAAAAAGGTAGGAAAAAATTATGCATTGACAGAAGGGTTAAGAAATGATAAACCTCTTTTCGAACTCGTGATACTCGTGAATGTCTCGATTATCGCCTCGTTACACGCCGAGCGTGTATATCTGTACCTTATCTGCTCGTTCGTGTCATAGAGCCAGGCATTTTTGAGTTACTTGCCACGCAATACGGCGGCAGCGTGGCCAAAGCGTGGCTCCGAAGCACGATCACGATTTGCTCGGAAGCATGCCTCTATAAACGGCGCATTGTAGCTCGCGACCAGGATCCCACGATAAATCCGTTCGAGTCCGCGAGTCCGTGAACGGTCACCTCTGCGGTGCCTATATCGGCAGAATAATCGGCGACGATAAATTAACGCGGCGAGTCAAAGGTTTCGCTTTCTGATTTACAGCCGATCGGATCATCAGTGGCACGTGTCAAGTGTCAAGGCGATATCTCTGTCGCTTAGACCACCGTATCGTCTCACGAGTCGATGGTGTCCCGCGGATGCGCAAGCGTATTAGGAAAGCGTACGCCCATTATGCGTAATGCGGCTTTGGGTGCCCATGTGATGAAGGGAGAAGAGAAGAAGTGGCATGAAGGAAGAGGGGTGCCCAGCCGACTTCCGGTTGAGTCACAGAGGCTTTGCAACTGCAAGAGGCGCAGGGCGCGCGTGGGTAACGAAAGACCGTCGTGTTATTTTTTTCACGTCGCCAATGATGCTTTGGCAACCGTTGAATATCAATGAGAAGTTCCTTTCTGTATCTTCATTTTGTGTAAGCCTCTTAGGAGAAACTCATCTACTCGTCTAAACAAGCTATAATGAGACTGCATCATTTGCTTTCTTATTATAATTCTATTCGTAAAATCTTTATGAGGATTCATATAAAATGGATGTAATATAAAGAAATTAATATTTTAACATTTAGTTCTAATTTTATTAGAAGTTAACAAATTTTCAATTAAATAAAGAAGCACTAAATACGGTCGATACAATTTTGTGTCTAATAATATTTATATATAAATTTTTTAGTATATATCTTCCAGTTATGAATTCTGCACCAAATATCAGATTTAAGTGCAATCATAAACAGAAATTGAAATAATAAAAATATCATAAATAAAATTGATCGTCAATTTAATAATACTAATAATTATTTTAAAACACTGCGAGGAACTTATTTCAATAAATATTAGTCAGCGTTTTAATGAATTTTCTTTAAAAGATTCTTACGTTCCCATTTCAGAATCCTAATCTTCGTTAGACAGTATTTGGCGAAAAAGTTGTGCGAGCAAATCTATTCCTCAAACAAACTCGGATGAGCAAATATAACTTGTGACACGCTAGGAACGGTCGAGTGAATTTCAACCTTTCTCGCCGTTTTTGGAAACTCATTAAATACCTTTCTTTGTTTACTCACACCTCGTTGAAAATGTGTCTTTCAAAATCGCGCTTAGAGTATATACGATGTTGATACGATGTATCATATAAATTATTTAACAGCCAAAGGGCATTAAATTTTCTTCATTAACGATATTCAAAAAAGCAAAAAGATTTAAATCCTTTCGCCGAGTTTCATTTATTTAATTCGTATCTACGAGTATCTCGTAAAATGCAAATAATCGATAATGTCGCTGTTTGTCCATGTAGATTCATAAATTCATGCTCTAATAAAGAGAAAGTCCAGGTTGATTTCAAAATTACACACCAAAGAAAAGGAAAGCAATTTGCAAAATTACAGCGCATACATTACGTGCATACGATATGTGCGAAGGAGTGGCTTCTCCCTTCGGGAATGAAACATGTGTCTTCTACGCTTTAAGCACTAATAACACTCACGTTCGAGAACATGAGCGAATGAATAAAAGAAACATTTTCATTATCGACCATTCAAGAATCCCTTATCTTCAAATCTGCGTTTAACACGTCAAATTTCGCGGATGTTTTTAAGTCGAAATAGTTATATCGTGAACGTTACACGGTAATGTCATTCGGCATTAATTTACTACCACTGAGTATCTCTAGCGGTTTATCAAAGCGGTTTATCGATATATTTTAAGCGACGTGATTTAGGCGAGTCACGTAAATCATATATCTCGTGTGCATCGCCTTTTGTGACTAAATATATGTACGAGCTCGATGTTCGTTTACGTATCGTTCGTTTTTCTCGGCGTACACTCGTGTCGCAATCTCTCAGGGTGGTCCACATCGCGAAGCTGGATCCTTCGAGGTCGCGCGAGACCACACTCGTTTTCGCACATTCCGTCCGCCAAACTACATCCAAGCGTATTTTATGGACGCACTTTCCTTGGTCATCGATATGTGTGCACTTAATCGTGTCCACGTAGTAACATGCAATCAGAGGTGAAAGTACGGCAAAGCGACAATTGCAAGTGAATCGAATTATGTGGGAAGGTACTATTAGCGATGTTGCAGCAATGTTTTCATCATTAATCTCTCATTCAGCACGCGATCCAATTACGATCTAACGGGAATTAATAAATTATCTTTAGAGCGGCAATCTCAGAAACAATCTGGACGCAAAATTGCACGGTGATTCTCAAGATCAATTGCTAAAAGTGCAAGGTCAGAATGGAGATCGGTAGCGTAGTGAAAAGTCCGCGTCCGTTTGTTACGTGAAATGCTGTGCAGCGTCGGAATTGCTACTTTCCGCGAGGCTCGGTACACCGTGGCAATTCTATTTTACGCATCAACTCGTATTCGTACCGTATTAGGAAACTAACAGTTCAGAAAGGCGGTCACACACGCGTGCCTAGAATTAGATAGCCATCGGTAGATTTCCAGTTCCTTGTAGGAAAAGAATCACGGACCACTGCTCTTTTCGTCATATTTCACCTTTCTTTTTTTTTTGCTTTAAAGACTAAGCAGGAATTTCTAAAACACTTTTCCGTATTCTTAAACAATGTTTTTTTTAGAAAATGTACATTTGTGTGTGTGCGAATGTTTACTCGATTAGGTTTACTCGATTATCCAATAACTTATAAAATAATTAATGCGATATATTGTACATTATTATGTCACGAAAAAACTAATGGGTCAATTCTAAGCAAAATCGTAAGACTCGTAATGTGTTCTCGTAAAACTTGTAAGAACTTATGACTAGTATTCTAATTTTATGCGAATGTATCGTAAGACGTACGATTATTCGTAAATATCTACGATTTCTTGTAAATTTTATGGCTAGTAAGAAGCTGTCTGCAAAAATATTGTATAAAGGTACAAGCACTTAAAAATTCTTACAAATCTTACAGGAATATGTTACGAGCCTTACGATTCTACTTAGAATTTAGACATTAATTTCAGTTGCAATTATTATGTTACCAGAAACAATTATTCAACTTCTGTTGCATAACTGATAAAATCGAGCGATTAATCAATCTTATCTTAACCTTTCAAAAATGCCACACTATAATACCTTATTACGGGTGCAACACACCGTGTATAGTGTATCCAACTTAATTTTGATTGCTTATGACTTTCATAAAATGAATATATGTAACAAATTTTTTTCAATCGAAATACCGGACTTTAAGGAACATAACGCTATCAAGCAAATATATGTATCTTTATTATATAGTAAAAAGTTTCGAAAGAAATCATTTTATATTATAAGAAAAAAAACTGGTATGTCAGATCGAAAATGGCATTGAAGGATTAATCAATGAAATTGAAAGGCTAACTGTCGATTGATTAGGTAAGTTCAAAAGAAAAGTTTTATGACATTAACCCCGTGTACTCGTTTCAGGAATGCAGTCTTCATGTGTAATCTAATAAGTTGCGGAAACTTTCACCTACTTCGAACTTCCCAAATTTAGTACCCCGATGCGATAGTAACGATCTTCATGCAGTATATTTCATATTCCACGTACAGCAGTGTACAGAACAATTGTGTTGATCCTATAGTTATTTTTTAGGTCGTTCTAACTATCTCTTTCCGTTCTCGTGACGCGCAGTTCGTTTTGCAATTATTCCTTCTGTACGACTTGCTAAATAGACTTGTAAAGTAGCGAAATTTTTTTATGAAACGATTTACAGATATATTACGGCGCCATCCTTGAACGTTTTTGCGGCATTCAAGCGAGCTTCGTAAAATTTTGTACACATGGCGCGCACGTTTTTACGCGGCAGCCCGAGACACGACGAAGTGTAAGGCGAAATATTATGAATATCCTTTCCCACGTGTAGCGACAGATGCCAACTTTTGTGTTGGCCTCTTACACACGAAAGCTGCACAAGGCTTGCACGCGCACGCCACATCCCGTGGCACGGCAGGCCGCTCTTTTTAAGGTGACTTCACATCGGGCAAAGCCCCGATAGAATGCAAAAAAAATGTGGTCAAGCATGACGCGAATGTCGAGTCGTTACACGGTGTTACGCCACGCCGATTTCTTTTTGCGCCTTACACGGCATTTAAGAGAGCCAAACGGGAAGAACCATGAGAAGCTATAATATTTTTTACGTAATATTACATGTATCGTACTTAATTTAATATTTTACAATACTTTGGGCAATTAAATAAATTCGCAAAATAAATATTTATATATATATATAACACTAGAACCGTTGGTCTAAATTGACTTAATCGCGGTTTAAGGTAAATCTGGCTTTTTACGAAGAAAGCTTGTTACCATAAAAGTAACATTACTTGTAATTAATTATGATTATTTATTAAGTCACAAAAATCTAAAGTTCTAAATTAACTGGAAAAGAAATATTAACACATGGCGCAACCGCGGTTCTAGGGTTAACACAAATAAACGAAGAAAGCCATATTCTGTCAAAATGGAACTTGGTGTCTAATAATATTTTTGTGTGAATTTTGCATGAATCTTACAATTTTCAAGCAAACTGCGCGCCGATTATTTGCCGATCTTGAAACACTGAAAAAAGAACCTGATAATAGCTATCAAATGTTTAATGAAACCGAGAGTGAAATAATGCCAATTAAATATTCGGTCATATTAACCATATTTAATTGGCATTATTTCACTCAATAGTTGGTAACTATTACCAGATTCTTTTTCAATGCATTCCAAGCTAAAATTGGAGCACGTAATATCACAAATTAAATTAGATTCAATGAACAAGTAAAGACTCTTGAAATAAAAAAATATAAAAAATAGAGTGAATAAAAGTTTAGCGCAAATATTAGATTTATACACTGTTAAATTCATAATGTCAAATTATATCATTAATTTAAGTTACTAATTTGAATTATTTTTGTATTAATTTGAATGATTGTTCTATAGATCGTCACTGCTACCCAATATATAGTTAATTTATTAATAGACTAAATTAATGGAGTTAAATAATTTAACTCAAGAAAATGTATTTGACTCAAATTTAGCTTATTATTTACTAAATGCATATGTTAATATAGACAATATTTATATTTTTACACACATGGAAGTTAAAAATAACAAAATATTATTTAACTCAAGGGATCGAGTTACTCCTCCTTCGATATCTAACAGTGTATTTGTCTTTCTAAACGCATGATTTCAGAGTGATGAGTTCTTGAACTCTCGACGTTAATAAATAAGAGCGTGCTTATCATCGTATGCTCTTGACAAACTTTATAAAAATGATATTTCGAAGATAACACGCGATGCACTGTCCCGGCAATACTCGCGTGACGTGGCATCGAGACGACAAAATTACGAGCACGAACCTATTATAATTTGGTGGAAGCAATTCGTGAATTCGTGGGAGGCGTTCTATCGGGAAACTCGACGTGAAATACGTTCCGAGTTATTTCGGCTTCGGTCTACGAATTCCGTGCAAGCTATAGATCCTCAGCTATTGATTTTTCCCATAAATTAGCAAGAGTAATATCTAATCGTTATCGAAATTTCTCACGAAACGGCATTCGCCGACCTTGGCGATGACCTAAACTCGTCCGTCGAGTTTTTTTCTTCTCACCGATCAATACTCATGTCGTAGAAATACGCTTCATTTCCAATGGATAATGTACTTACTTATCGTCTTGTTGATCCAATCGGCCAAGTCCTCCTGAAGTGGTATCAGCTGTCGACTCTGCGCCGAGTGCAGCCGCTCGTGATAAAACTCGAACTCTTCCTCCTCTGGCGAAGGTCGTGGCACGTCGGCGCGATTGAAGACAGAAACCGAGGACGGTCCCCAGCTACTGCGATAACGGGTGTGCTGGGAGGATGGGAATCGGTTGGCGTACGACATTTTGAGGCAGCTCCTGCCGACCTTCCCACACGCCGGATCCTGTCTCGACGCTTCTCTCCTCGCTCTCCTTGGGTCCTCTTCCAGGACCCACTTCACTTTCTTCGACAGCTCCCAGGCTATTCAAGAACGATGTCGTGTAGAGACGTAAGCCTCGCGATCAAGTACCGCCTGAAAAGCAAAAGAAGGCTACTGTTATCGCAGGAAATAAAATCGCATTCAAAAACTGGATGCACACCGAGAATGCTAATCGAAAGCTAATCGAAAGCGAGAGCGCGATGATAAGATGCGACACGAATATCTTCTTAGAAAATAGAGAAAGAATAAGACATTCGAGATATAGATGAACATGAATGTGCACTTATGCGCGCGGAGGATCCTTTACAATTTCTCTGAGAAGCCGTAACGAAACGACGGAGTTTCTTACCCGTCGAATAAGGGCTCTCTTTTAAGTGTCTTGTCCGTATCTGTTATCTTTACAGCTATAAATAATTCAAGACTCAAGATGAGAATATCTCGAAAAATATCTCTTTACAAGAGCAATTGAAAGTCGAAAGCGGAATTAAAGTCAGAAAGATAAATAGACATTAGATTAGGATTAAGTTAGAAAATTCTCATAGTTGAAAATCATATTTTTTCACGGAGATACGAAGAACGTCTGTGTATACGAAGTACTTGCTGGTAATTATGTCTACTGTTTGCTGTTATATCGCGTGCTTCGATTCTACGAGGGAGCATTAATGGAATTCAAGAAGTCGAGTGATTAAAGAACAAAGGAGTCTGAAGAGCGAGTATTGAACACGAACCGTCTATCAACTCACAAAGGTTAAGCGATGAAGTAGAGCCCATTTTGAATTTTGCAAAGTATGTGATATTTTTTAAATGGGGTTAGCGTTGCTTCTCGCTTCCGAAGAAGCATATCACTTCAAAACAAGAATCAACACTCACGCACCAATAATTAATTAGGTGCTTTTGTATCTTTTTGCAACGAGAAGAAACTTTTCTTTCGTACGATACGGTAATGCTTCCAATTACGCGTTCGCAGGATTATGCACTGTATGATAAAATTATTAATCGCGCTACCAATATCAAAATGCTGATGTAAGAATTACATATCGATGTCTCTTGGACTAAGAAAACAAATCACCGCCCAATGCGATGTTCACGGACAAACCGAGCGTCCTTCGCCGATATATCGATATATCGCGCGGTTATCTCTATTACCCATAACGCAATGTATTATCGCGTCAACACGTACGCGCGTTTCTCAGATTCGTGGGTATTAAGAACAACTCACTCGAGGAGAGACGACTTTCTTATCGAAATCTCTAGCGAGACGAATGACGGCGAGCGACAAGTTTGCGAAACCGGTGAAACTCGGCATTCGATCGGGGCAGATGAAATTGTCGCTGCGCTCGATGCTCGTGCGCTCAACATATGCGCACGTGGGCGCGAAATATCCTCTCACATATATCACGGTAGACATTTCTATAAATCGCGATGATCAATCCTTCGTTTCCGCGATTAATAGCGTTTTCATTATGCTTAAGTTAGATAGGGCGAATGTCAGCTTCAAGATCGTTTAATTAATTTCTGACCTAGACATCTATCCATGCGAAATAGAAAAAATTATAATATGCCGAGATAGCTACAGTTTTTTATCGTAGTTTTTTTTATCGTTTTTCATATATTATCGAAATAATTATGTAGAATGCTTAAGCGTTGATGATAATGCTGCAAAAAGTTTTAACATATTTGAGCGTCCTACACTGAAAAAAATTAACATTTATTTATTTGGTATAAGAATCATTAAAATTTGATTTAACTTTCATTTTTTTCATTGGGTAAATATTTATTTACTATAAGTAAATGTTTACAAATATTAAAAAAAATATTTATTAAGATATAATAAACTTTTTTCAGTGTATGTAATTATTTTAACGGTCCAAATAAAATTATATTCAGATCTATATCTAAATTATTCAGATCTAAATTTTTAAATGTTACTTCATTATGATACTTCAGCAAAAGTTCTTTCCGTATATTTACTTTTTGTTTTCAGAGTTTTTTCCAAGAGCCGCAGTAATTAGAATTGTTTCTGCACTTTAAGTAATAGCGAAAGTATTAATCTTAATGCCTCGAGGAGAAAAGCGATGCTTTCGTTGGACTCTGTCAACATTGGTCGGCATGAATGAAGATGTTGTAAATCACGCAGAAAGTGCGCGCGTAATATTTCTCAAGTACTCGAGTAGCAATCGCGTGCAATTATACCGCTTTCGAAAGGAGAATTCGAGAATCTTTACGAATGTATTTAGCGTGATCTCGGCTTAAAGTTTTCATTAAGGCCTCTCGAACGCCTCGATTCCCGTTGCAACAATCAAGATTTACGTAACCGCGCAAAAATAAACGAATACGAGAAACTATAAGATTTCTATATATGGCGTACAGCGTTGAGAAGAGAGAGAAACAGAGACCGCGTGTAGCGGTATACGTTACGAGACGCTGAACATCTCGAGTTCCTTAAGCCGAACGTTGTTTGTAAGGGTAACTAGCAAGGAAACGCAACATACACATGGTTATCCTTGACTAAAGATTTGTATGCCTAAACTGGGAAGCCCACTGCCAGATTCAGACGAGTTTATCTTCCTGAACCGGTGCCTTCAAACACACGATACACACACGGAATTAAAGAACGGTTTTATTGAAGTATCTAAAAATTTAGGTGAAACACAAATCTCAGAACAATTTTTTTGAATCATCAAAATAATTATGTAGGAAACTCAAACATGATAAACAATGCTACAAGAAATTTTGACATTTTAACAACCAGTTGAGCATCCAACATAATTTTAATAGTTCAACAAAATTATTTTTAGATCTGTATCTACAAATTTTTACGTAGAAAGAATGATTTTGCTAAAACATTCAAAAATTTAATTAATACTCGAAAATAATTTTGTTGGACCATCAAAATATTTATGTAAATTGAGAAAAATTTCTGGTTGAAAATAAACGATCAATCAAATAAAATATCAATCAGAATTCCCGTCATCATTATTGGTTATCTCGATTAGAATTATAATAGATTTAATATATAATAAAATTCTGATTTGTGTTTCGTTTTTCATTAGAATTCCAATTAATGCAATCAGACTCCGTTTCCAATGTAGAAAACTCAAAAAGCATGATAAGCAATACTACAAAAAAATTTTGACATTCTAACAACCAGTTTGAATGTCGTACATAATTATTTTGATAGTCCAACAAAATTATTTTCAAATCTGTATCTGTAACTAAATTTTTAAGTACTTCAACAAAACCGTTTTGCCTGTGAACTAATTTTGAGTTGCAAAACTTATCGAACACAGAGACGGTTCTACGTCGACTTTATCGGACACTCTCAAAGACGTCATTCATAAAGACGGTATTGTGTAACTGCCGAGAAACGACTAAACAGCTGTACAGATGACTTACGAATCGAGATACCAAGAGATTAACGAGATGATGTACCATTAATATATCCGATTTACTAAATTAAATCCAAATGTACCTCTACATCACTTAATTATTTCTTGTAATAAATACGTAGACTGATTTCACGATAATAATCTGCTTGTGTTCTAAAAATAATCGATTGGGTTATAAGGTTCTTCTCTCGCCGCTTGAAAAACATCGATAAAAACACTGCGTGAGCATCATTAGTCAAGTTTTTATT
Organism: Mycetomoellerius zeteki; assembly: GCF_001594055.1. Taxonomy (NCBI): domain Eukaryota; kingdom Metazoa; phylum Arthropoda; class Insecta; order Hymenoptera; family Formicidae; genus Mycetomoellerius; species Mycetomoellerius zeteki. The sequence goes on from NW_017255996.1 coordinate 827,476, forward strand.
TTTCGTTAGATAACGTAACGACCGCCCACGGGATGACATAACTTCATCGCTTTATACGTTTTCGATCTCTGCATTAATTTATAGACTCGGTTGCGCTGCTCAATCAATATCCAGCAGCTGGCCGTAATTGCATAGTTATTACATAGCGATACTTGACGCCTACATTCAAAAATCGCGATGTCAATCTTCGTGAGCAGCCATTCACTGCTTCTCATGTAAATAACATTAAGCATGATATAATAAAGCTTTGTAAAATTTTATTCCGATAAGAAACGCGTCGTCCATTTTAGAGCACGATACGATGGATGATTACTTTAATTGATGCATACATTGCACATAATTTGCGCAAAGCATGAAAAATATTTTCTTACATAGTCTCGTTAATGTTTCAAAGTTTCATTTCGATTACGTGTGTGCCTCTTCTGTCATAATACAATGATGTAATAATATATAGTTCTCGTTTACGCGAAAGTACTATCCAATTAACATGAATGGTTCTGTTTTAAAAATGGCAAGTTTTAAAAAATCGTTAGACATTAATTTTTTAACCAGGTTTAAAAACAAACAACCGATTAATTAACGACGGACTAATTTTTTTATTTTTTTTCTTATTTATTAAATCAAGAAAATCAAAAGTAAGTTAAATCGAGATTAAAGATGTACCAGGTGTATATCTGTGTAAAAAATGACTGGAATTGGAATACCTTCCGGATAAAAATAAATGTTATATACGTACGAAATAGTTCAATAAGATCAGTACTAACAATTATATTTGATAATATAATTTTTTAGTTTAAATGAAAATTTTCTTATTGTATCTTAATTATATTTTTAAAAGAGCATGTCTACACTGTGAAAAAAAGATTGGCTGCTGCAGCAAATTAGATGGTAAAATATGGCATAGCATTTTTAATTGGTTGCAGTAGCCAATTTTGGGTTGCGTTAGCCTATCTGCAATGTCAGTATAGGATTTTGATAGACTAACACAACCAAAAATTGACTGCTGCAACCAATTAAAAATACTATGCCATATTTTACCATCTAATTTGCTGCAGCAGCCAATCTTTTTTTTCAGTGTATTTCTTATTGAAATAATTTTTGATCCAGGTTTTGAATTACCGTCAAACGTTTGTATTATTTTCAAACACAGTATATAGAAAAAACTCTAATTTTTTTTCATGTTGATAAAAAATATGTGCAATACATTCTTAAAGATAATATATTAAATGATAGAAACGGACATAAGTCGTAAGAGAAGGAAGTCGATTGAATGATACGAAAGGCACGGTCCACCGATCGGAAAAAAATCGAAGTGCATTATGCACCAAAGTCCGTATCCGAAGTCAATGACCGGACAACAATCGAGTCTAATCGGAGGATGAGCGGCGAATTGGATCGCTATTAGAGACCTCAACGCGCGCATACCTACTTACATACGTATAACAGCGCGGGATTAGCCGCGTGGCAAAAGCCGTGCTTCCATCACTGCACGTCCGTCCGGCTCGTAACGCGAGTGCGTGGGCGTTCAGCTTATTACGAGGAGACACATGTAACACACGAACGTCGCGTGACAATCGCTCGACGACGGTCCTCGGGATCTCGCGGACAATCTTGTGGACCGAATGTATTATATGTACAGTGGATCCAACGCAAACGGTTATCCGCCGCGGTAACATTTGCTGCGCGCCGCAAGCATTAATCGTACATTTGTCCTCATTCAATGGTCGATCTTAATCGGACCTCGCTAAACATCTTGTCTAGAAATGTTAGATTAATGATTCAATTCTTTTCGAAGCATTTGTTAACAACAGAAACCGTTTTAAATCTCCCATTTATAAATCCCGTTTACTGTAATTGGCATCAACCTATTTCTTATCAAATTGGTTTCCCGATTGGTAATATTTTATCATGAACACGTTACTACTACGTTTACGTTTTAAACGAACTCTTTGTCGATTACTTTAGCGAGTTACAATTCCGGTATGATTTATATACGCGGACAACTGTAAAATTTACACAGAAAGAGAAAGATTTGCTGGCTCTCCAGCGTATTTCTCTAGTCGTTTTACTTTTTACACGTGGCTCAACGTTGCGTGTAGGTGGTCGTTCTGCGAGAACGTACGGCCATAAAATGTTCCTTAAAAGGAGCCGATAAAGTCGCGGTCACCCGCATCACAAAGAGAAAAAGCAGTATTATCATGTCGGTCAGGTTGCAAAAATTTAGTACAGCTACATAGCGCTATATATGTTTTATAAGAAAATTATATCGTTTACATGCATTTCTTCCTTTCTGACTAAAGAAATTAAAAGTTGAAGCAAATATCATATTATGTACTACAAACAATTTTTTGATATAAATCATTATTTACGATTCTTGTCAAAATATTTAATCTTGCATTTACGTATTAGATTACGTTACCCAGTTTTTACGTAATTATTAGATTGATACAAAAAAATTTATCTGATATTTGTTAAATAAGGTTGAAAAAGTTTCGGTAACATCGAAGTAAATTTGACGCAAATTCATTTTAATATACTTTCTTTATTTTGTAGTTTCTCTTTATTAAAATTCAAAAGAACAGTTTAATTTTACATCGCAATTTACCGGTTTTTGTTTTCACTGAGAGAATATCTACTTTATTAATATTTCTTTTTTTTAACCTGGAGTTCTCTGTCAGTAAATTACTTAAACTTTTTAATCCTATCGATATGTAAATTTTATGTGCAAATGAATGAAGTCATTGAAAGTTAAGCTATGTCTTCAGTGGTCAGCAAGAAATCTAATCTGCCATGCTAAAAACTAAGACAAGCGCAAATAAGCTTTTAAAAATTCTATCCGTTTTTTATATATATATAATATTTATTTTAGTTCTATCAGTTATCGGATTCTTTGATGATATTATAACAGAAAATTATAACATAATGTTATAACAGAGCGTGGATAAAGTGATTTCAATTTTTATAAGCAATTCTTATAAGCAATTAGCTTATAAGCATTTTGTGTTATTATAATATTTTGTTTAAATTATTCATTTATAAAGCTCAATGAAAAAACGACAAAGCTTTTGTATTAATTTAGTAGAATCGATATTCAAAATCTCACTCTGTTACCAACTTTTTTAAATATTTTGATCGAACATCAAATTTAAGGCTTGATATATTCACGGAATATGCAACGTCAATAAGATTTCTTATTGGTTTCTGTAATTGCTGCTTTTCTTGTCAGATAGAAAGTATTGCTTTATACGGAATTGTTTGCATCGACTCTAATTAAGGATTCTTCATCGTTGCGAGTAGGTATTTCTGAAATTAGCGTAGCGAAACGATCAAATGCGGGAATCAAACTGAATCGCATTGACATTTTAACCATTTTCTTTTATACTTTCGAATATCGGTAATCAGCTATCTGCGGAATAATTTTTTACATGTAGAATTTACTCGATCAGAATGCAATAACTATCCTCGCAGCCTATGACGCACTTATCAACTCTTATCTTATTATAAACTTTCACAGAACTTTCAATAACCAAGAGCTTAAAAAATATATTTAAAATGAATAAACTCTTACTATTCAAAACAGGTACCTCTGGATCCATTAGAAGAAATATTTTACGACACGTAGGCGGCATTATACGATAAAATAGCCACGCGAAAATTTATTATTGTGCTCGAACTTTTCGTTTCGACAGCAATCGAGAAAAGAGATGAAAAGAATGTGTAAAAATACAATCGGCAGTGCAGTGCGAGCTAATTAAAGCGCACAAACAGAGCGTGCCCATCCAATTACCGTTCTCGAGGAACACGCGTCTATACGGCTGGTTTGTCCAACGCGCTGAAAACACTGTCGCGAGTTGTGGGTTTCATCCGCTTGCCCTACAAAGTCAATTAGAGAATGCCTGGACAGAGTAGATTTCCCCGTACCGGGGACACGGGAAAGCTAAGATGCGGGGGTAAATCCGTCGTGTGTCACGTTGATGCGTGCTCGAGACGGGTGAGACGAGGGGGACTCTTGATCGATAAGAGAGTAAGAATTCATATGCGTACAACCGTAACGCTAACTTTCACGGCTTTTAATCATAATTGCGCCCGTATATCTACGCACGTGGCACTTAACGAATGATGAATGTGTCATCGTACCGTTGCGAGGAAGAGAATTTTATGTTCCCGAGGAAAGATTAATGAAGCGTACGCGTCTGTTTCTTCCTTTGCTCGTGTCTCAGCATCGCGCCTGACGTGACACGGATGTTCGTACGTATGAAATAGATTCGTTGATTTTCATTAAGATATTGCTACGAACTCAAACACACACATCCGGTCTGTGATATCTGCGTATATTATCAAGTGACCGTTTGAATCATTTCGTGAAATTTACAGACGATAGCTGCCAATTTACTTATTTATACTCAACTGAAATGTACACCGAGGTAAATTAAATGTCATCGAGCGAAGCGGGCGGCGACAAGGTATTTTACGCTCCGATTATTGCACTAACAAAGCGCGGCCGTTTGTTGCGCTCTTGCGAATCGCAATCGCCCCGAGTGCGAACGGGAAGTTAACTCTCGGAAGCGGAGGTATTTTTAGAGGCGGAGAGGTGCTCGGTGATCCCTCTCGGTGTGCGTTCCGAGAGCCGGCAGTCCGCGGCAGATTAAAAGAAACGATTCTCGAGGCGCGGTAATGCGCCGTTAGCGGTAATAAGATTGAGGTAATAAGTGATCGTTTTGGAGCGTGACCGGCGCGCGTAGGAGTGTTTGTACATACGTACATTGCAATGCATGACGTTCCAGGCAATGAAACCACCGGAGAAGGCAGGCAGGTAAGCACGGTGCGATGCGACGCATCGAGCATTCTCGAGTCGATCTGCGCGGCGGGAAACGAAATTCGACGTGTAGTTGCGCCGTCGGCGCGAAAGTCCGCTGGATTAACATAAGTCGTCGCGATAGTGACGAGGAAGTCATCGACGTCTCGCACTTCTGGTAAGAGAAAGCACGGAAAGAAACGCGTTCTTGTTTTTGCGCATCGTCCAGTTTGCGCCGCGCCAGGATAGAGTCTGGTCCTACGAATTTGGTCACGACCGATTTTGGCAAAATCTTACGAGAGAGAGAGGTATATATAATACACTGTTAATTTCACAATGTCAAATTATACCCAATTTAAATTATTTTTAATAATTTCTGTAGGTCGCCACTGCTCTTATTTAATATATACGTCGTTAACTTGATAAAAAAAAATGGAGTTAAACAATTTAACTCAAGAAAATGTATTAAATTTGACTCAAGTTTTGTTTATTATTACTAAATGCATACGTTAATATGAACGATGTTTACTTTGAAATTAACAACAAAAATGGATTGAGTTACATTTTGGCACACATGGAAGTTAAAAATAATAAAATATTATTTAACATAAGGGATCCGGTTACCAACGATCCTTTCATATCTAACAGTGTGTCTCCCTTATATATTTAGCCTTAACCATAAGTATAAATTCCAAAAACGTATTGATGATAATAAAAGTCATAGAAGGACTAACAAAATATTAATATTGTTACAAAAATAAATATTATGTTTCAATAAAATTGTTAAAAAATTTTTTTAAATATAGAACGTTTACATCAATTTTTGGAGGTGCTTTATATTTATGGCCAAGGCTATACTATCTCACTCTGTAATCTTAATTAAAATTATAGAATGAGAATAAATTAGAATGAGATGATATATAAATAGTACATATAATATATCTTTCTGTCTCGTAAGATTTTGACAAAATCGCTCGTGGCCAGACTGTTACAGCACGTTTGCGTTTCTTGAATAATGTTCCACAGAGATAAACGGCTCTCCCATTGTGTTATCATTATATAATCTTATATCTCTATGTGTATATCTTTGCTCTACTTTTTCCTTATTCTTCATGCATTATATTGCCGTTTACTTTTTTATAACTTTGTACTTTTTATATTTTTCTTTTCTATATGCTTCTTTTCTTTGCTTACTTTTATTTTTTTTAGAGGGTTTACCCAGAGAAAAATAAACGCTTTTATCTGTCTACCTCCTGTTGAAGATCTCACTATCCTGCCGCAGATCGATAACTAATATCGAAGTTGTTCACTAAAAAAATAAAGGTGTGGATTTAAGACCCATGGTGTTTTTATCTATATATATATATACGCTATATTAATGTTTATATCAACACCAACACGATAAAAATTATATATACTGTATATGTGAGTGAAAAATTAGTGTTAAATCCACATCTATATTTTTTAGAGTTGAAATTGAGATTTTCTTGTAGTGCATTCTGTAAACTAGGTTATCAGATGTGAACCTCCTGTCGGAGATATCTTTCCAAAACATCGGAGAAAAATCGACACGCGCATTTAAAAAAGCAGTTAACCGGAGAGTTTTTTTATTTGTCGGAAAGAGCTTGAGATTTAAATCAAAAAACCTTCAGCCGAAAACCGGAAAGTGGCACTTGGCAATCGTGGTTACAGGATCTCTAGCCACGAAGTGAGATAGGACGATGGTCGCGATAACGCGACGATCGAAGATCTTTCTAGTGACTTATCACGACGTCGCTTGTCTACCATCAGTGATCAGCTGGATATTCGATTGCCGATAGCGCCTTACATTCATTAATCTCGCTGTAAATTATCGATGACTGACAAGCCTAATAAATTCGCGCCTTCGCGCTCGTCGAATGAAGAGTCTACGTTCAGCGTCGAAAGAAAGATATCGAAACTCGCATAGTATTGAGGTATCGTAAGCATTTCTAATGCCGAAGCCGTAAAGGCTAATCCGAAGCACCGTGCAGCTTAGAATAGTTCGTTCCGCGAGCTTTCTAATGGACGTGCGTGATAATTGTGTTGCGGAAAAAATAGATAACCTCTATGTTTTGTGACAAGAATGAAGCATGGTTTTTTTAAAAAAAACAGGTCACAAAACAATCCGTAGCGGTGCGATGTGCAAAGTTAATAAAACTGCTGATGCGCGTCATGTCTACAATGCACACATGCACATGTCTTCCAGGAAACGATTTTAAAATTGTACACATGAATGGACGCGTCTGGCACGTTTTCGCGCCTTCGGTATTATCGCCGTCACGTTGATAACATCGAGCTTCGCACTTAGTAATATTATTACGTTTATTACCAACTATTACGAGATAATGACGGCGCTTAATGCGTTTTAACGGATTCGCGACAATGAACGTCTTGCATAAAGAAAATGCTGTTTGAAATGATTCCTTTGCTTATAAAAAAAGCAGTTTTCACGGAAAAAACGATTTTGCTGAAGTAATTAATTAGAAATATTTAAATATAGAAAACAATTTTGTTGTATCATCAAAATAATTACGTTATAGAAATCTCAGGCTGAACACAATACTGTAAAAAGTTTTGACATTTTAACAGTTAAGTGTTCTACATAATTATTTTGAAGGTCAACAAAATCATTTTTTTTGTATCTAATTAAATTTTTAGGTACTCCAGCAAAAACCGCCTATGCACAGAGTTGTGAAGCCGTGAATAACAATAAATGTTAATACAATGAACATATAGCCCACCCTTAAAATTTAGATTAATTATCTTTGGTCAACAAACTTTCTAATTTATCTTCTTTTTTATTGTCTAATTTAACGATAGCGTGAATTGCCAAGCGTTTGTTGTTAACCGAGCGTTAATCGCTGTTACTATTAGATATCTAACTTCTCAGAAACGAGCGTCACACGTTTTTTTAAGGGCAAGCTTAATTGCGGCGAGAGGACAACGGAGAAGAGTCGCAACGTGCATACATAAGAAGTACAATAGCAGATATACTCTCAGTTATAATGTTCGGATAATGAGCTTGGTAAAGGCAGGCCGTTGCCCGACGCCTTAGAAATTCTTTAATGACTTCATGTCGCGGTGCGCACACACCGAGATATGTCATTTAAGCTTCGTTCTGCGAGAGAGCCTGCCACTCATTCGTCAAAGTGTCGTGAGAAAGAAAGAGAACGGTATAGAAGACGATCGGTAGAAGAAGACTAAAACTTCCATCGCGCAATCGCGACGATTAATTAACGAAGATTTTAGAAATATGAAATATCCAAAATAGCAACTTTTTTCCAAATTCTGATAATAATTTTTGATAATAAATGAGAAAATGGAAGTTTTAATATTAATGCATTAACGAATAATTATTTATTATAATCGGCAAAGATTTAACAAATCAAGCCTAAAAATTGGAAAAAAATAAAAAGGTTTATCCTTCTATTAATTTTAAATTACTTTTAATAGGAATTTAATTTAAATTTAATTGTCAAGATATTTGCTGTTAAAAATTAAGAAATTGGGAGCAATGATCACAATCCTTTTAATTTTGATTGAAAGAATAATCTTGTATTCCATAAAAAATCGAGAGAAAGTGTCTATGATGTCTAAATAGAACCCGAGTGTTTTTTCAGCTACGTGTTTCGAATAGCGTCTTAATACACATGTCACAGAACATTATTTCCACTTCTATTCTTGAAGTAATAAACTGACTGCAGTGAATAATGAACGTCATATTCGATGTAATTAGCTCTGTACAGGAGGATATATAAGCGTGTAACAATACACACACTCGTTAAAAGTTAATGAAGCATATCGACCCTCACTTTCTCAAACAGTTGATAAGGTCGTGAGCGAATAGTTTACAGCTCTCGTTTTCAAAATAAGAAACATATGACGAAAGTTATTATTTAAAAAATATACGTCACACCCATTCTATCTGTACATCAAAGTCTATATGAGAAATACATTTCTTGACACAAATCATGTTCCAATCTCATTTTTCCATGCTTGCAGACAATTTAATTGAAATATACATTACTAATAGAATCAATTTCCGCCATTTATTCTCGCTTGGGAAATTCAATTTTCTCGCGGTATTGCAGAAGCAATAATAGGATAGATTCGAAACCAATCTGCATGTTCTATAAATAGAACCTGCAAGTGTGACAAATTTATATTAATTATAATATTAATATGAATTTATAAATTATAATATTAATACAAATTTATATTAATCTACATATTAGATTAATTAAATATTTTATTGATATTAATATTAATATTAATTTATATTAATTCTCCTATCAAATTAATTAAGTATTATGTTGACATACAACAGAATGTCGTTAGTAATCATGTCAGAATTAACCTTAACATATTTCTCAATAATACAAAGTAATACATAGAAGTTTATGCGTGGTGATACACAAAATATATAAGAAATATTCTAATATTAATGACACATAAATTATCTTTTCTGATATATTTACTGATATATGTTCCTCCAATAATTTATATTAGATAACGAAACATATTCGATTAAATCATCGAACATTTTCCAAACTTAAATCTCGCAGTTCCATAAATCAAACCTATATTCTAAAAATAATTGTAAAATATCACCGAAAATTATAAAAAGCCCACGTTCCTGCATGTCGATTCTTTGCACGACAAACAATTCAATTGATTATTTCTAAAACGTTACTGTTGTCCTGACGACACGCTTATCGTGACGCAAATTCCGGACGCATTTGTCAAATGTCAATAAATAAATTCTTCTTAAGCGGCACAAATAACGCTATCAAGCTTTCGCGCGATCGTAAGATTAGCCGGGCGCTTACCTGAGGAATGCTCCCGAAGATTGAGGCTCATCGTGATCGCTTGTTTATGCAAAATTTTTTTCTCAGCTCTTTGCCAAATTCACCGCTCCGAGATTCTCTCTCTTTCTTTCTCTCTTTTTCCCTCTGATCAAATTAATAATCGAGCACTTTGTGTTTCGACCAGCGACGACCCGTACACGCTGATCATCCGATCACGACTGCAGCCCTTCGATGCCGGCGCTCCACGAGAGCGAGCCCGCGAAGGAAAGAGGGAGATGTCGGCAGATCTGTGCCCCTACCACGGTTGCGCTCGCGAACCGACTCTGACAGGCCACTATTGTACGCGCGGCGCTCGCACGAAAACGCACAACGCCAGGATGCGGCTTAAGTTGTAATCACACTACAGGCTCCCTGTAAACACAGAAGAGAAAGAGAGAGGAGATGTTCTGATACGTTGCTGTTGGCACTTCTGCGAGTTGATCATCGATTAATTTAATCAGAGGTTGGTGAAAGAGGCCCTAAAGCCGTAATCACACTACAGGCTCCCTACTCTGACTCGACTGCCAACTCTGACTGCCGACTTATAATGGACCAATAATAATAAATCAGTCTCATTATTATTGGTCCATTATAGGTCGGCAGTCAGAGTTGGCAGTCGAGTCAGAGTAGGGAGCCTGTAGTGTGATTACGGCTTTAGGGCCTCTTTCACCAACCTCTGATTAAATTAATCGATGATCAACTCGCAGAAGTGCCAACAGCAACGTATCAGAACATCTCCTCTCTCTTCCTCTTCTGTGTTTAGTTCTCACGTTGGCAATCGTGGTGATTGAGTTAACCTTCGATTAGCGTTAATCGGAGTTGGTGAAAGAGGCCCTCAGGATGTCGTCTACGACGTCTAACTTAGAGATTCTATATTAGAGTCTGGTCACGAGCAATTTTGTCAAAATCTATTACGAGAAAGAAAGGTATAGTCAGTGGCACAAGAACGTAGTCAGCAGTTCTCTGAAAGAAATCGAGTTTATTAAAAGTTACATTTTAAAAGTACATTGCATTCACTGAAATGCATTTACTTAGTTATGGCATACAATTACCATTACCCAAGTAGAACACACAAGTCATGAGGACTCATCATCATGACCTCATTCGTCACTTATAAGTCAATTTTTAGGTATCAAATGACGTCATGATGATGTCCTGTGATACCATTATGACTTAATTATGACTCCGTGTTCTATCTAGGTATCATTAATTATAGCTTATCGAGACATGCTCGTCGAGACATGCTTCGTACGAGATTTTCGACTAAAGTTTTGAAAATAAAAACCTCCAAATTTTTCGAATGTGCCAAAGATAACTACTTCAAAATAAATATTCGTGTTTCTCAAAGTTTCGTCTTCGTGATTAATTAGAGATTTTTAATCAGATTTGCGTTCGCAGATGAGGAAGGTCGATGTCATTTTTACATTTGTGAAAATTTCGTAAAAAAACGTGTCTTGCGAAAGCTTGATAACAAGCTATAATTAATAATAATAATTAATAATATAATTTCTTCCTGTATATACACTACTCACTCTAACTTATACTGTATCACTCTATAACTTTAAAATTATGGAATGAGACAGTACAAGTTAGAGTGAGATAGTATATATACAGGAAGAAATTATATATACCTTCTCAAGATTGACAACGTTATCTCATAAAAATAATTCATTACCGTTACCGTTCTTTTTTCTAAAAAGTATCTCGTTATCATTACTCGTTATTGATTTACAACAGTACTCGTGACCGTTACCGTCACTCAAACGAGTCGTTACTTTTTTTTCTTGACACCAATAGAATATTAATGCAAATTTTTGCGGTAAATATAAAAAAGATGTCAGAATTTTATCTTTTAGTAGAGGAATAAAGCTCAAAAACTGATATATGTGTGTATATATATGTATATATACACGCTCTAGTTACGACTAAAACTTTTACGTGGCTAGAAATAAAGTAACGATAAAAGTAACTAATGAAATAGGTACCATTATCCCAAAAATGTAACGGCCATGAACGTTACTCAGAAAAAATTGTAACGTCGTTACCCATTCGTTATCGAAAAAAATAATTTGTAACGGTAACGACGTGTTACAAGTAACGCGTTACTTGCCAACCCTGTACCTTCCATTTTCGTAGAATTTTGATAAAATCGCTCGTGGTCAAACTCTGTTAGAGTCTCTAATCTACCCCATAAATCGATTCCTTAAGTCTGCACCTATATTAGTATTAACCATAATATTTAAATACCGACAAATTTTTCATATTTTAATAGGGAGTTTTTACAATACCGTTTATCCAGATATGGTAAACGCTAAGATCAGTATTTTCTTCTTAACAATTAATTAAGAAAAGGATAACGTGACTTTAACGTTCACCGTATCTGGATTCATGTTATTGCAAAAACTTCCTAATAATTTCACTCATAGTCGTTGGAAATCTTACAGACAAAAGTCAAGCGAAATTTCAGATCAAAGGATCTTTTCATTTAAAAATTAGATTCAATAAGCTTTCAGTGTTGCTTTATGTTGTTGAAAAATTGTGATAATTTCAAGAAAATTTGTATCTACAGAAGGAATGAAACGAGGAGAATATTTTACAATATAGTTGAGCCATAACCAACTGAATAAATAGGCTTTGTTATGTTAAGACTTACAATTAGTCAAAATGTCACAATGGTCTTATATCTTCTTCGAGAATAATAATAGTACACGGAAAAAAGACTGTTTTATAGATATAGATCTGAAAACAATTTTGTCGGACTATGAAAATAATTATTATTATATAAAACGCTCAAATTAGTTGCTAGAATGTCAAAACTTTTTGCAGTACTGTTCGAAATATCTACGTAATTGATGATCCAACAAAGTTATTTTTAGATCTGTATCTAACTAATTATTTCAGTAAAATCGTTCTTTTTTTGTACAAGTGAAGAAAGCCATATTCGGTCAAAGCGGGTTTTGGTGCTTAATAATGTTTACGTGAATTTTTCCAATTTCCAATAATAATTTCCAACAATAATATAATACTTATAATGATGCTCACATAGCACACTTTGCTATAAAATAAAAACTAAAGATAATTAAACATAATGATAAAATTAACATAACGCAGAATCAATTTTCAAACTGTCGCAGTCGTTTCCCGAAATCGAGCCCCGGCGAGGAAAATGTAAAACGTGCGATCACTTACGCTACAGCGGATTTCTCTCAACACTCGTGGCCTGTGGATAACGACGCGTCGAGCGTGTCAATCGTCATCGCGATTCCTTCGGGGCTATCGAGTCTCCCTCGTCCTCTCGATCTCGCTTCCCTCCCGTCTGATCTCGCCGACAGACGACCACGTGCACGCCACCGACACGGCGAACGCGGACCGTGGGATACCTGATTCAGGTGAAGCGCATCGGAGCACTGCGTGTGACGCACAGAGCGCAGACGCACCCCGGTGCGTGCGTTCCCCACCGTGCCCCATTCATCCCCGTGCATTTACGGCGAGGAACGACGCCAGACGATCTACCCGTGAGGAAAGAGAGAGAGATTCCTCCCGGCAAACCCCCTTAATCAATACTCGACATCCTCCGCGCCGACCGCGAATACCCTCGCGATCCTCTCTGGACCACGCGCGAGAGTTTCGGCGCTCTGAATAGAATGGAATACGTATTCGCCGGAATAAGCGGAAAAAAAAAGAACGAACGACGTCGGTGCGAAGGGTTGCGATTTGTATGCGCCGCGTTGAGAGAAGAGCAAATAAATGGTCTCGCTGTGGTCCTTTATGTAACGGCCAACCCGTCGTGCGCGAGAAAGCGCCGACGGCTCTATTTTTAAATAGGTCGATTCAATGAAATTATGCAGGAGGAGCCAACCGCGTGAAATGAAATTTCTCCTGTTTAAAATACGATAAAAATGCTGCATTATTGCGGTGCATAAAGATTAAGAAGGAAATCTATACGTATTATTTTATGAAAGACAGACAATCTGTCCGAAATATTAAAGAAAAAATGTATTCTCATTTCGTACTGGAAAATGGTTCTCTTCTCCAATTAGAGAAAGAAATCATTGGAAGGGATTTTGCCTCCGCCTCGAATCGGACCCTTTTCTGACAGAAGAAAAATGGTCGTGCAGAAAGCGTCGATTTCCCGAGCGGCGAGTAACGGCGGCCTCGATTAAATGCCAGTGCATTACGTGACAAGTAGAATCAACCAGCTGTATCGACTCCCCGAGGAGCACGGCACGAGTGGCCGCATTTATGTCGTTAGGAACGTTAATTAGTGAAAAGAGTTTTACACCGCATGTTGTGGAACAATGCAATAAAATCTCGCAATTCAATTGTGAGATTATATTATACAACGAGAAAAACTAATTTGAAATGAACAAATCAGAATCTTCTGATTAAATCTATTATAATTTTAATTAAGATTAAGTGTCCAATTGTGATGACCGATTGACGTGATCGGAATCTTACTGATTCGTTCATTTTCAACCAGAAATTTTTCATGCACGCTCGGAGAATATTTGCCAAATACCTTCTTTCCGAAAAAAAAAAAATCTTTTTCGTCATGAAAAGAAGCTGGGCCTATAAAGGAGAACTGCTGATGCATTCAAATCGATACCGAAGCAACTGGATACCGAATTTCGTACGCAAATAGGTCGATTCGATCGCGAAAGTCTCACAATTGGTCGGAGTGTAATCTTAAATCAATAGTCATCGACCGCTGATTGCACGCTAGCTCTATTACTGACGATCCGTTTATTGGTTCCTTTTCCTGCCAATATTAGACGCAGCTCATAAAACGTGCTCACAATGCCGCGCCTACACATATTCTTTTATGAGCTACGTAGAGACGCGATCTAAAATGTCATGCGAATGAAAGATCTGATTTATGTATCCTTAATACCTATATGTGCCAATAGTAATAAATTTCTAATATGATTTTATAAATATTGTAGAATATTGCAATATAGTGATTGCAAATAAAAAAATCCAATTTTTTAAATAATATATTCAGAATATAATATTTAAGCGATCCATTATTTGATCAATTAACAATTATTCAATTATTTCGCACTCAACAATGTCAACTATCATCTAACATTATGTGGTATATTACATTTATATTGTTGAATGCAAAATTATAACATTGATATTATGTTACTTTTAGTTTGTGTTGATTGGATAGTTTTGAAAATTATTAGTTAAATTAAAGTTAAATGTTTATGTGTATTGAAAGAATAATTATTTAGTGTAATATTCATATTTTTCTAACGTAAAAAGTACTTCGAATTGAACAGGTTAGATCAGATTAGACCAGGTTAAACGAGAAGTTTAGCGCACAGGACTTCCTTCTTTGAAAATACAATTCATCCGTCAAACATGATGTGTAACATTGAATTTCTCCACTATCGTGCGACAGCATCTCTTCCTTCCGTAAACATAGCGTAATCATTCGGAGACGGCAGTAAGTATAATTATGTTTCACCTTTTTTTCCCGTGACATGAAAAACAAGTTTTCAGTTTTCAATTGTCTTCTGAGAGATTGTCACGGCGCAGAGTGGCGCTGCTCCGCTCGCGGAACCGGAAGTAGATCTGTTAGTCACAATGCCTGTTGCCTAGGCGTATTTTTTCTCGCGAATACATGCCTATGTAAAGGTAAAAGTACATTCCTATACAGCATTGCGCACACTATTCATTTTAATACATGTCAAAGTAAGGAAGAAGCGACAAATGTGCACTCGTAGTAATAACCGAAATGGGATTGAAATATAAAAAATACTGCCGTCTCTAAAAGCGGGCTGTGTAATAAAAAAAATAAAGAACCTATCGCGGAGCGAATGTGAGATACGCTTGGTACGGAATTACCGCATTATGCAGCAAGACGCGCCTTCTTCCGCTAACGAAACATTTTCTCTGTAATCATAAATAATAACACGCATATGTATATCCTGAAACTGCACGGACTCTGGATATGAAATAGCGGTATGATAAAATGCGTGCATACGGAAATCCATAATGTCATAGCATTGCAACAATCAAACAACGGTATAATTGGAACATAACCCACAAAAAAGGAATAAACTCACGATTGAGATATTCTTGTACTGCAAAATGTGACGCAGTGACGAATTTCCTGATATCAGATAATTTGAAAATATTTCTAAATAAATACTTCTCTAAATTTTACATCACCGAGATACGAGATAAACTAACATCTCGAAATTCGTCACTGAGTTACATGTTGCAATGTAAAATATCGAATATTATACGTTATTTAATTTGTGGTAGATATTCTAAGTATACTATCATCCTTTAGTTTCTAAAAACACGCTGAAATTCATGGAAGAGAAGTGAAATTCAAGTTGAAAAATTTAGCTAAGATGAACTGGTACCAGGAACTGCCGGTTGGCGTGTCTGAAGACTCAGTCCTAAGCTCTGCCATGCACAGATTATTACAGCTTTTATCGATTGTACCATGCTCCTATTGTTGATATCTTGTCGCCAGAAGCTCAATAAACTAAACGAATTATTTTAATTCCTACACAAAAGTCCACCCTTGTACTAGTATCAAGCTGCTTCTACGACAAACATAATCGAGTTTGCGTGACGTTTAAATGAGTTGCCACAAAATTGGAAGTCAGAGAAATCAAGGCAATGTCAAGAAAATCAGGAAAAAGTCAGGGAATTTTGCAAAATTTTCTGGAAAATTAAAATTCTTCGGTTTAAAGAAGTAAAATAATGTAATAATTTAAAATACTTTGTAAAAGCTTCGACATTATTTCTAAGTGGACACCGAGAAACTCATCAAAGTTTTTAGGCCGCTATGTTCTTTTTCTGAGTCATTAACAAATTGATACTCTGAAATTACAAGCAATTATTTTTCATTGTACGGGCTAATATAAATTTCAAATCAAATCTCAATAAACGACTTTTATATTTTGTGCACTAAGAATAACATATCGCACTTATTTTATAGAATCAAATTGTAATCTGTCTTACTTATATGTATGTATTTTCATTTTGAACTTCAACCTTGAATATCAGTTATTCTTCATAGTAATATGTGTGTTGTTATATTTAGATAATATACACTTTATGTATATTCACTTTGAACTGACATCTTTATTAATAATATATCAGTTACTTTTCATGGTAATATACTCGTATTATTTTAGATAATCATTTAAATTTATAAAAGTTTAAATTTTTGAGGATCTTTTTTTGAACATGGCCTGACCTCTTTTCATTTTTATGATTTTTTAGGTAAAGATGTATCGATCGTGTATTGAATCTTCTAATGTATTTAAGTATGTATATATAAAGATCATGTGTATAAAATATAGGAAAAATGAAAATATTTTAATTAGTTGTTTTAGTTATATACAATCTTATATTGTTTAAATGTTTTTCTTATTAAAATAACAAAGCAAGAAATTAATAATTATTAATATAAACTTAAATAATTATTATTAACTAAGAATAAAAAATTATACAATATATTATTTAAATCTTTTCTTTTTGTAATAGAATTTAAATCTTTCATATGTTTCAATATTCCATAGAAAACAGTTCAGTTGTTGAAATCATAAGACTTAAATTTTAGGAATTCTCTGAATCACATTTCTTTTAATTTTTAGAAAATTCTTCATATTTTAAAAAATGCAGCCTCTTGTCGATTATTATATTTTCCTGATATTTTGCCAATTTTTTGGAGTTTTTGATCGTCGTGACTTCAATCAAAAATCCAAATTTTTAAAATCATAATTCTTGGAAATGTGATAAGATCTTAGAATTCTAAATAATGCAATTTCTTTGTTTCTTACATTATTTTGTTATTTTATTGATTTTCATGAATTCAATATTATTATTAAGAAGATAATATTACAACTGTACGACCGTCCAAATGTTGATTGTTATAAATTTTTGTAAAATAATTTGTTTTTAATCACGCTTTTTCGATGTTATAATTAAAAATAGGAAGCTCTTCGAAAAAATAAAGTTAATTAATTTATGTTTTATAAAACAAAATGGTAGATAAATTAGGAGCGCGATATTACTGATTATCGATAATAATATTTACATAACATCTCAATGGATTCATTCAAGTCAACAAAGTAGTTAACCTGTTTGTTGACATGAATAATATTGCTAGCTGCTTTATCCTATATTTTGCTGACTTATGTTAGTATATTTGTATTTTTTAATTTTTACTTTTGCCTTTTAATTTAATTCATTTCAGATTACGTTCGCGTTTCTTAGATAAATGTTAACATAAATATCCTCTGGATAATTTATTTTAATGAATTTAATAATATTTACATTTTATTATTTTCCATTTCTATATAATAGAAATATTTTCAAAAATATGAAGTATAATAGTATTATCAGAAGATGAAAATTCGTACATCGTTAATTATGAGTTAAATATGTCATTTATACTTTTCCCAGTAAATACAGTAATTTTTAATATATAATTCCCAGTAAAAACAGTAATTTTTAATATATAATTTCTGTTGCGACAAAAATTGTAGTTTATTCCGAAAGCATAATAAATTGTAGTTTATTTCGAAAGTATAATATAAACTCACACAGCATATATATGGATTATAATTATTTTAATGATACTTATCCACAAGCAGCGTTTGCTCAATGAGCCGGTTAGCTACTTTATCGGCTCGAACGTGCTCAATCCTTTGGAGTCTCTTTATGCTCGTGTCACACTACGCATAGGAGATTGAAGATTACGAATTAAGGATTAGAATTCGACCAATCAGGTAATTTTAAATTTAATCCGTTTCGTTCTAATTGGCTGAATTCTAATCCTCAAATCGCAATCCTTAGTCTTCACTCTCAATGCGTAGTGTGATACGGGCATTAGGTTTGTTCGCGTCGCAATCTCCAATATGCTCCAACATGCTCCTACCATAGCTCCTATTCACTCTATCAAGCACGTTGGAGTGAGTAAAAACTATGATAGGAGCATATTGGAAAATGTTAGAGCATGCGACGCGAACAAACCTCATATGTTTGATTCTCATCAGTTTAGGTTTAGATGAGAATTGGCGGGAATTCTCCACATTTCTGTTCTGATTCTCTACGTATAGGTTAAGTTTTTTTTTCAAAGGCCCGTTATATCTGTTTAACGATATTTAGATAATAATATAAAAATATTTAATACTCCTGATCTGTGCTCTTGTGAGAAATTTAAATAAAGGCTTAACTAACAATGGCTGGAACATTATGCGAACGGTATATTTTTATTTCAATACAAAAATATATTTATTCCTATAATAAGTATATAATATAGGAATAGATATATTTAGATGTATGTATTCAGAATTCGATTATTATTGGTTTCATAAATATAGAGACAGTTCTAAAAGAACGACGTATATTGATTGGGACGAATATTTCATGGCCATTGCGTTCCTTTCTGCTAAACGGAGCAAAGATCCTTGCACCCAGGTCGGTGCGTGTATTGTTAATAATGACAAGAAAATCGTCGGTATCGGATATAATGGGATGCCCATGGGATGCAGTGATGATGAGTTTCCTTGGAAAAGGGGCCCCCACACTAGTTTAGATGCGAAATATCTTTATGGTACAATACATATAATAAACAATCTTTTTTACAAAATATGTATGAAACAGTGAATTCCCATAGACAACACGAAGTCTAAAAGCGCAACAAACAACATTTTTTAGATGATTCTCGCAAAAATGTTTTTAAAATATTTTTAAGACGTCTTATATCCCAATTTTAAACTTTATGTCGTCTGGAATTGTTTTGTTATTAAAAGCACTAATCAATCTGTTGACGTTGGGTTGTAGTGTGTCATGCGGAAGTTAATGCGGTTCTAAACAAAAATTCGAGCAACGTTAAAGACTGCACAATATACGTTGCTTTATTTCCGTGCAACCAGTGCGCGAAAGTAATAATACAGTCCGGCATAAAAACTGTAATTTATATGTCCGACAAATACGCTCATAAAGTCGAGACAATAGCCGCTAAAAGAATGTTTGATGCTGCGGGTGTAATGTACAGGTGCTTATTCTTTGAAATTGCTGTACCAATTTATTACTACGATAGCAAAGATGTTACGGCATATTTTCTTAAATTTCGTTTTAGGCAGTACATCCCAAAGAATCCGAAAATAGAAATTAATTTCAGCGATATTAATTGGACTGAGATGAACCAATTACCGCAAACTCCGACAAAACAAGAAGATTAAGAAATGAGAATCAATATCATCATGTTGATCACTATTACTTGTATCTTATATGAATAAATTTAATTTGATAATGAATGTCTGTGTATCTTTT
Organism: Mycetomoellerius zeteki; assembly: GCF_001594055.1. Taxonomy (NCBI): domain Eukaryota; kingdom Metazoa; phylum Arthropoda; class Insecta; order Hymenoptera; family Formicidae; genus Mycetomoellerius; species Mycetomoellerius zeteki. The sequence continues at coordinate 847,450 of NW_017255996.1, forward strand.
TTATTATTCTTTTATAGAATAAATATCTTAAAAGATTATTAAATATATACAAAAATACCTATTTAGTAGAAAATAATTAATAAGTTAATAAACATTGAGAGGTATTTTGTTTCTATCATCGTGGTAGCAATAATAAAATTGTTGTTTCTTTTCATGTGTTTCTATTCATTTATTTATTTTTTCACTTGACATTTCATAGAATGAATCCTTTTCAAATAATGTTAACCATCAGATAGCACGTGAAAATACAACTTATGATTGTATTGCTGGATATTGATTTTGGTTTTTTGTTTTTTGGAAGTTCAGAGACACTAATATTTACATATAAAAGTATTAATTAAGAGTAGGTACAAATGCAGGCAAAGCAAACCTGCCTCTTTCCTCAATCTTCATGTGACAATCCCATTTTCTAATATTGATTAACCAAGTGATGTGAAAAAAATAAATAAAACAATGTACAGAAAGCAAAACAATTGCAGTAAGACTAAGATAGATTTAAGTATATGACACAACTCTGTTTATGCGTGTTATCAGCTGTACAAATGTAAACAGTGACACAATGTTCTTATGGCATAATAGAAATATGTAACAATGTTTATTTTCTCTTCGAATTAAGCGGAGTAAAGGTAGACCAGTTTTACATGATATAATGTTTCCATGATGATGTAATATAATAATAAAAGGAAACGATTAAACAATAAAGACGTTTGATACATATATATATGTATATGCGCGTGTGTTAATACGTATTTTATGTACATACTATACATATTCAAATTCGTTCAATTAAAATGCTATTTCACTTATTTCCTCAGTTATGAATATAATGTGAGGAACGTTAGAGACAATGAGCATGATTATACATTACGGAATTTGAATTCATCACAAAGAAGTTTTTTTACATAATGTAGAAAATTAAGATTATAGCATAGAATATTGTGTATCATATATTAATATAGTAAATCAATAAAATTTAGAATGTCGCTTATCGAAACAGAATACTGGCATTACGATTCACATGAATACTCTTACTTTTGCTACATGTTTGGTACACGTAAGAGTGAGCAAGTAAATTGTTACAATTATTCATTAATCATTACAATAATTACATCACCTTTATAAAATAAAATGATAACAGAAATCTGAAAATTTGTAAATATTTGTGATTATTTTGAAATAATATAACATGCCAAAGATTCTGTTTGATTATATGTCATAGTAATGTTCAAATAATATATGTACACAAAATTATTCAATTACAAAAGATATTCCTTTAGAATAGAATTATATTAATTCTGTGTGATGAATTCTAATTATATTCAGAAATGGAAGATATGGTTTAGAGAAAAACCCAAGCTAGCTTGTCGTGCAATATCGTGTTGGGGATTGAAAGGCGAATCTAGATTCAGTTCTCGACAAATTTGAATGCAACTCGCAATTAGCATTATTTATTTTCTATCTTTTGATGTCTGTCTATATATGCGCGTGATAAAATTTTTACATCGAGGTAATAACCTCCGGTAAAGATTGGAGCAATTAATATGTGAACTTTCTCATGAACACATGAAAATTACGTACAGAGTTCATTCATACTTTTATAGAAAAGATATTCAAATGAAAAGTAAAAAATTCAACAATATTAAATTCTTCAGTAGATACACGGTCGTGAAGTCGAATAATTGCTTTTAATAAATTAAATATAAAGAAATATACACAATAATGTAATAGTTCATATTGTTTTAGGAGTCAACCTAAATATTTACCGGTTTCTTCTCTATATCAGCTCTAGAGTAATTTCATCGCAATCAACAAAAACGATTACATTAAATTTTTTCTTAATCTCACAATTCTATAATTTCGAGAAAGTATTTCCATACATTTATGGAAGGAATAAAAAATAAAAAAATTATTTTAGAGGACAACCGATCTTACTTTGTTAAATTATTCCATCGACTCATCACTCGTCATTTTGTGATAATATATTTTACGCGGGCGATTGAGGAGGTAAATATATATTATAACTAATACAATCAAAAACGTAGATATCTACTATATGTTTATGATTATTGTTATGACGTGTTTGAGTAGGTGATAAACATTCAGACAATATTGATCGGCGGCGAACTCATTTGTCGCTCATTCGAAAGAAAGTCATAAGACATTATACACTTATTGATATAGTACCTGAAATATGTACAAATATTATTTAATAGCTCGGTAGTATCTATGTCATCTCGTATCGAAAAAATTTTTTTTACGGGAAAACTGAAAACTTATAAATATGCAGCGTTATTTTCGGAATTCAAACGAGGTAATTATAACATCCTTTGACTTGTACCGGTAGGCTTTTAAAAACCTTGTATTTATTAAAATTTTCGCAATCCGTCGATGTACATACGTACGATGATATTCGCTATTAACACACTAACGGCCTTTCGATTTATGATATACTTTGGTAGTTTGCGTATACAAAACGCAGTTATCGTTCCTATAGTAACTTTCACAGAGACTTTCGCAAACGGACACTACTTCCTTATTGACTTCTCGATGGAATATCAGGGCTCCAATCCAAACGTAGATCATTACCCTGGGCAAAAAACGCAGAAATAAAATGTGTCTAGAAAGAAAAGCATTAGAATCATTTTGTTCATTGAAATCGACAATTCACGGATGAGGCGAACCAGAAGTTAATACACGATGTGGGAACGGAGTCCATTCAAAATGCGACGACAGACATGCACGGTACAGTACTTGGTGCTTCGATGATCATCTAGCGTTTTGCAGCCTCTACATAGTAGAGTATTATGTAGGCATCGCTGGAAATTGTACACCTTAAGTCGAGTAGAAATATTCGCTTTAGAGCGCGCGTATGTATGTATACAAGTCTTGTCTTTTTGTACCAATGTGTTAGTCTCGCACGTGTTATTTTACACACTGCACGTCCCGTACCACAAAACAATCCGCACTTTCGTCGATTATTCCCCTCCCATCCCCGATCTTCATCCCCCTCTCTCGTATTTAGCGTCGCTGCTCACGATAAGCAGAACGTGTCAAATTAATCGATCTCGATTGTTAACTAATATTTAGCTAAGTCATCCTCTCTCTTTTTTCTCATTATTTTCCTTCCTGTAAAATTCCTAGACCGCGTTCCAGAAGCTGTAGGCGGTTCGCACCTCGTTGCATTATAATTTATTAGGATTGTTTTTATCCAGCATTGTCCCAGCACTGTTCGCACTACGTGAAATATTCTCGAAGAACAGTTCATATATAACACATGCTTTACTCGATTAATTATCTTGCCAATTTCGTTTCGTTTCTTTACCACGGCACCAAAAACGTGATTTTTAACGCCCTCTAGCGCAGATCAGAAGAACGCTTCGGTACCCCGGCTCTCCATGGACTTGTCTAATTACGATAATAGATTCAGTGACGCTGCAATAGCGCGTGCCTGGATCAGTTTTTGATTGAATTCTCTTTCTCTTGATGATTGTTGGTTTTGGGCTCAGGTGGCCGAAACGCGGTAGCGAATGGGAACCGCACATGACATTTCGTCATGTAATCGGCTATCGTGTCGTCACAGTGTCCGAAGTCACCGTTGCGCAATGCATCAAGCACCTTCGTGCAATTCTGTAGCGTCACGCCTTCGAGTTCCTCGATGCTTATCACGAGGGATAGCGCCTTCGTCTGCGCGGACGGATCCAGAACGTACAGCATCCTTGCACCTTGCAGTAGATGCGGCAGCGAATTCCTGTTCTTCTTCAAGTACTCGCCATTTAGTTGGGCTGCCTTCGTACTCGAGAAGATTCCGGCGGTCTGACGCTTCACTACTTCGCCCACTGCTCCTTCCAACGGTGACTTACTAGTGTGTAACAGAAAGCGCACCAAACACGTATGTAGGTCTGGATTATTTATGTCCAACCTATGAGCACGTTTTATCGAGCGTAGCATGAGAAGAGTGCGACCTGTAAGAGAAACAGATATTTATTATCTCGCACCAACTTACTATTAGTTAGTCCCACAAAATAATTTTCATCAATTGCAACTTAATTTGTATGTATGCGTTATTAATATATACTTCTAGTACCTTTCCGAATATATATCTCGAAAGCCATGAGATGCGTTTCTATCCGATTCGATGCCAATTCCTGCAAGGGCTGTAAAAACTTTATCGCTTGTTCCAGTGGATCTTCAACCTGAAAAAAGTATATTTAATTATTGTTAAAGAAATTATACAGGATATTTAAAAGGTCAAGATCCCAGAATCCTCGAAAAATATAAGTTTTATAAAAAAATGTTTCAAATAAAAGTTGTAGGGTTTAAAAAGATCTATTTACTGATCTTATCAGTTTTACTTTAAATAACGTTACCGAGGTCAGAGCAAGAATTTTTAAAATTTTGTGGTTGGTGTATTCTTTTATGTCTTATATATTTAGCATGAAAAATATCTCAACGCCAACGCTTTAAATGACAAAGCAAAATGATTTAAAAGACAACATTCTTCTATCATCTCATTGTTTAAACTAACCCTTTCCAGCTTTTCCGGAATTAATTCGTCTAGCGTGGGCTGCTCAAGATCAGAGTCATTCTGTTGCCGAGATTTGTTATGTTGCTCTCTTTTCTCTTGAGCTTGGGCGGCTTGCTGTCGTTCGAGTTCGGCCTTTCTGCGCTGTTTCCTTTGTTTGTTTCTTAGTTTCTTCAATTCGGATGGCGCCAAGTTTTCTGTAATACAACAAAAATAAGAACTTCTTTTAATCTTTAATGCATATAAAAATAATCAATATGATATACATGTAGTAATCTTGCGATTGAAAAAAGTTCGAAAAAAGCGCGCAGAAAAATCGTTTTGCCCGTACAGCAAATATGATGTAAAATGAGTCTTGTTTGCAGTCATATTTGTTATTATTTTAATTTGCGATTTAAACAAAAATTGTTTACAGACGTAACAATTAGACTTCGTAATTCAATAAGCGGTTACTCAATAGTATCGCACATAAATGCGGCAAACTGCAGCGTTTTGAATTTTTTTCATTGTTACACACAAGTTTTTTTCCCCCGTTTTCTTAAAGCGATTGAGACAGGTTTCGACATAATTTCCGCCGCGACTTCCACAAATATCATTAAATCACTATAATCTTTTCGCAGCTCTTGCTGACGTACTTGCCAAGGTTGCACGATACTCTGCAATACGATGGATAAAACATACAGTCCGACTGGTTTCGCAGTATTTTTCCCACTTTTCTTCGCCTTCGTTCGTGGCCAGACCTACTGACAGTTGTTTAGTAGGTCTGGCATGCGTGCACGTGCCTCGCGTGCTCGTTAGTCACGTGCACGCCCCGCGGGTATCGTGGGACGGTGGCAGAAGTAGAAAGGAGCCCTGCGCCGAGCCACGTGAATGCTCGTCAAAAACCGTAAATATCTAGAGCATTCTGCGAAAACGCAGATTAACTGTGGATAATCGCAAGAAATCATGCACGCGTCTTGTCAGTAATCGTAACTAGGCGGCAACGTAATAACAGAATATACCAAGAAGTCCGAGATATGACGTAGCATCCAACCTGAATCTTTATTAATTCCTCTTACACCGGAAATAGTCTCACCTGGGGCATTTTTACACCCCAGCGGAAAAAAATTGTTGTAAAATATTGTTTTGTATGGATATTATTTAGCATACTTTTTTCTTTGATAATTATTCTCTATGAATCTTTAAGTATGCAATTTCATCGAAAACTCGCAATAAAAAAGATATTAATTAAAATCTTTATTGTTTAGAAACATCGTCATAATAAGTTTATTACGGTAGTATTTCTAAACAAAACCCAGCAAGCAGTTACTAACTTGTATACTTCTTTTAATATTTGTTTAGTTCCTACTTATTTTTTTCAGAAAATTATGATTAAATCCATATGCATAATATTATTAAACACTAATAAATCGAAAAACGATCATTAATATACAATATGTATAAATTAATAATAGCCGTTTTAATCGGGGGTATAAAACACCTCAAATGATCGTTCATATAAAAAGAAAATCATTCTTCCGGGCTTAATTAAATCCTTTTCGGCGTAATAAGTACATTGAAATAGATCTCTTGAAAGTTATCGATTCTACATTACTCAGAAGTCTTAGTGAAATCCTTTTGCGTGCAATAAATATGATAAGAATGACTAATGTACCTCATTAAAAATTCTAATGTGCAATGGTTTAATTCACATAAAACATTCACTTATTATTAAAAAAATATTTATGAATATTCGCATATATTTTTAATATCACAGAATAATATAATCTTCAGAATTTTGTAATAAGTTAATATTGAATAAGTTAGTAACCTGCAAAATAGAAAAATTATAGTTAGATAATAAATGCATTTTTCAATGTATATCCTAATATTTTTATCGATCAACTGCCTTGAAAGATCAGTTGATCAATGAATTTTCGCTACGCGAAAAACTGGGGCATAAAGTTTCGATTGTTGCGCTAATCCCTGAGGTTAGCCTACTCAGTGGGCATCAACTCTTTAATTACCGCCGTATTAATTTGGCATTATAGTGCGAAAATCACGAGCGCTTTCCAATTATGTAAGAGCCAGTCAATGCGTTATTAAAACGCGTTAGACCGTTGTGTCCGTTGCTATGCTCCGTAAATTCGCAAGTCGTGTAGATTCACTCAATTCCTTGAAAAACGATTCCACCGTATTTCTTATATAAGAACTATTTTACGTGTTATTTCGGCGTCACGTAGAATCTGCACGCGTTGCAATCTACGATTTTAAATTATCGATGCATGTCGTCCGCGAAGTCATTCGTATAATTAACCCGCTCATTTGCTACAACAACACAACTTAAAAAACAAAAGTTTCCAGAAAATTAATTTCAATATTTTAATTATTAAAATGTAATAATATTAATTTGGAAATGTAATGTTTGTATAATAATTTATTGTAGAGGAATATAAAAATATGTTCTTTCTTTTTATAAATATTTTCGTTCTTTTTCTGTAACTAAAAATGTCGTTATTGTAGTATATCAACGATATAAGCAGAAATTATTTTACTTTTTTTTATATCAACCATATTCTTTTGTGTCATTTCAATATGATTATTGCGGCGTAATTTTCCGACAAAAAAGGTTATCAAAGTATCACGTCAAAACGTGATTCATTGTAATTGGCGCCAATCCAAGAGGTTCTAGTTATATTGCTGGGCGACTGCGGAAACTTTCACTATTAATTGGGCATCGGTATGCAAGGATTAGCGGCGAGGATTTTTCATCCTTGATAAAGTAAAGGAGGACCTTGAGCGCGCTCAGGAATGTAGAGCAACAGGCGGCACCAACGTGTAAGCCTATGTAAATTGCATCCCTCTACATGTGATTACGTGCGTATCGAATTTGCAACATCGTTGTATGAATTCAGAAATAATTTTCAACAACATCAAAAAACCAATTATTCTCGAGGATCGATCGGACCGCCGCGAATCGTCGTGATTTCCTTCCGTGAAACACAATGGTCCCGTGCTCTCGAAGGATCATGGCATTCGTATGCAAATTACTTGGTCGTTTCTCCAATGTTACTCATTCAGTAACTTACGCGTAGCGAATTTCGCAGTAATTTCAGTCACGTTAGAAAGCGCGATGCAGGGCGATGCACTTCGAAATCAGTGGCCGAACTTGCCTCTGATTTATGCGCGACATAATAACGCGCCTTTGGACAGCGCGTTCCGCGAAATTAAATCGTTTCCTTGGTCGCCTTCGAACAACGCGCGACCGCGCCTTGATGCGCACGTTATGTCCCACGAGTGATGTGTTCCCACGCGATTATCGGAACAATTCACGTGAACAATATATATGCGAAAAGCCCACGTGGGCACATGACAGGTCTAAAAAAAAGTTTCTCATTTTGTCCAGGTCGTAGTTTTCTATATGCAAAAATTATCAAACTTATAGAAACTCATAAGACACAGGAATCTTTCTCTCTCAAAAGTAGAAACTCTTTTAAAAATAATATTTTAAGCTTTAAACTCTTTTTTAAATTTAAATGTTCACTTTTAACAAAGTTACAGGTACTTGAATTTTGAAATTCTTAGCATTATTTTTGTTCCAACCCAATGGATTAAATTTAATTTTGATTCAATTTATTCTTCAATTTTTCTAATTCTGAGAAATGAGAAAAAAATTAAAAAAAGATGAAGAGTTAATTGAACCGAAATAAAAGTTGAACATTGATGGAAATGGGCATTAATTGAAATTCCGATAGATTGATAGATTCAATTTGTATAAAGATGCAAATAAGACTTATAGTTAAATTTATTGAACATTCTAGTCAAGATAACCAGAAATTCAATTACGATAATTAGAATTTTGATTGGTATGAACAGAATGCACATTTTGTACCTCTTGTTGATACAACCAGAGCATTTTTCTCACGATCAGTGTAACATCCTCTTAAATAACAGATTTAAAAATAACAAAACTCTAATTTTTTTATCAAATAGAAATAATCGTCACTTTGAGAAAAACTCGGGAAACATTTAACTCATTTATATGTAATAACGCGTTACGAGCATCGATGATTTTCCTACGACACCCACAGAGTGATTTATGTAATACATTGCAACCTTCCCAATGCGTTGCAACTTAGCCCATATCCCGTTGTGCCATGACGAATGGATCGTGAATTCATATCTATCTGGGATATATTCGCGCGGCATGCGAATTATACATTTTTCATCATCTATGCATCGAATAGCTCTGATCCGCCGTGGAGGCCGCGTACAGGAATATCGTCTATTTTTTCTGTTTACAGCGATTCATGATCCACGCAGTTATTATCATCTCGCGTGGGCGAGATGAATCGTTGGCAGGGTTTTAACAGAAGTATGATTTCTGAACCGAGGTCGCGTTCGACACGCGAGATGCACGACTTCGTGTGCAACAAGTTCAGTCGGATTTACCGCGCGCGTAAAATAATCGCGATTATGCAAGGGTTGCAGAAATTACGGGGGCGGCGAGGACGGCACGCGGGAAAGGATGCCACGTTTCAAACGCCCCGTCATTAGAACGCAAAGTTAAAGAAAAGGCACGCGAATGACGTCTATCACTGTCCTTCTGATTGAGCACGCAGGAAACTCGGAGATTTTAATTTCGCAAAGTAAGTTCTTCCTCGCACCAGCCTCTCTTGAGAAGAAGGCCTTCCTTTCTCAACGTGTCTTAGACATCATTGAATTAGAATGATTCACTTAAAACGCGGCAATGATTCTGCGACAAACGCAGTGAGAAGAAACTCAACGAAGAAATTACACTAACATAATTGCTAGTCTTGTTAATTCTATGTTGTGTATTATGCTAAAAAATTAACGGTTGCGGATGTATAATGTGTTAATGAACAATAAAATTATAAACAATACAAAGGGCTATACAAAAAATAATATATAAATATATGAGATACGCAATATTGGTGAAAATAATCGAAATCAATTTCTGCATTGAACCAAAACTGTACGTAAATACAATAAAATATTCGTTGAAAAAATAATGAAAATTGGTCCAATGAATTCTCATCATGCTTTAGGTTATAAAACTATTACTAGAATTCATTGCAAAGATGAATATATAATTATATAAATGAATTCAGTTATCGTATCAATGAATTAATTACATTAAGTTGGACATTAAATCGGACATTAATTAACGATCATTTATTGGACCAAAAATGACTAATGACCAAAAATTTTTGTGTGTGTCAGACTTTTATATTAATTCTCGATACAATTGTGAATTAAAGCTTCTCACTGTAGTGATCTTGAATTGTGACGTCAAAAGCGAGAAAAATACATTTAAAAATTTTTACAACTATATATAAAAATATAAGTATTTTAATAAAACAACATTTATAATCGATAGAATACATTAGTAAGATATATCAAAAACTCCTTGTGTTCCAGTAATCAATAAATAACTGTATATTTGAAATTGAATTATATCTAACTAGATTAGAAAACAGAACAAGTTACATGATAGCTCGTCGAATTGAAATAAAAAAAATGATTTTATTCTATTCCGAAATAAAAAGAAAAATTTTTGATATTTTTTATAAGTGTATTCTATCATTTCTATCAAATGCAAGTATTGTTTTATTGAAAAATATTTCCATTTAATGTATTTTATAAACATTAAAATCTTTTTATTGTCTTTTCGCTTCTAACGTCATCAATCTGAAGAGCTACGATGAGTGGTCAGAGCCTCAATTGTAGATTAATTGTGGATCGCTGTAAGAAAAAATTCAAGAACATTTCGTGTTACATGATTTTGGTTGATGCGGTTTTTTTTGAGGAAGTCAGCGGCTAGAAATTCAAGAAGTGCATCCAAGAAACCGTTTTCACGACATCTTGACATGAATTGCGATTATTAGCGCAGTGATTTAATCCAGTTCCGCGTCTAGTTCCCGCACGGCGTACACATCGCGGCATAGATCGCCCGCAAAAAATCTATCCTTTAATTGCGGATAGATTACATTCTTCCGATACCGACATAACAAATGCGCGTAACGGGGAGTATAATCAACGGTCGATTAATTACGCCGGCTACTGCAAATGTTACGCAGCTGTTACCTTGCCGAGCGCAATCAGTTCCGTTAAATGAGTAGAATACAATAATTGGTGAAGCACGATTTCTTTTACACCATATGACAAGGAGCATAATCAACCTACTTACGGGATATACGAATATTTCATTCTGGATAATGTCAGAATAACCGACGATGATGCCAGCAACGGTCGTATATAATCGCAAGAAAAGGAGTCATTAGCGTAATCGCCGTTTCAGCCCCGTATCTTGCCCTGACGAATAGTCGACCTCCGCAAATACAAACTCTCCGTTACAACGGTTTGCTTTTATAACACAGAGAAGTGTTTATATTAGATCAGCAGAAAAGTAGTACGCCCGCTCGATGAGACGCTTTGATTCTCCCGATAATCACCGGTCGCGAACTCGTTAACTCTCCCTTACGTCATCTTAATGAGTAGGCAAGGATGATGTGCCACGCACGTCAATGTCGTTACAATTCAGTCAAAGCCAGTATATGAATACAAGAACACTACATCATAAAGTCCAATTGCCAGCGATTATTACCGCTACATGTTTATAATATCAATTACGCAATAACGAATGAATACTATTTTGCGCCTCAAGAGAAACAAACTTGTTTGTTTCCTGCTAAATTCTCGAGAAGTTCCCAGACAACATGAATGTCCAAAAAAGGGACATAAGACGTCTTGAGAACATTTTTATGGCATGATGTCTGAAAGACATCTTGATGACGTCTTCAGGACATATTATATCCGCATTTAGGACATATTCTCTAGGTTAAATCTGTTCCTGAAAGCCACAAAAAGAATTACGAGTGTTTAAAGATCTTAATTTTTTCTTGAATTTAATAAATAATAATTCTTGGAAAATATTTATAAAAAATTTAACAAAAAGTTTCTCCAAAGCGGAAATATCAAGAAGAAGAGTTACTTCTTCACAAAATTATTCTCCTATTCTGTAAATTCTGTATAAAATATTCATTTACATTTCAGACAGTTGAAATATCTCGATCCTATCATTCCGCGGTCAAAGATTCTTTGCGAAACACTAACGATTCGCGCGGGAACGAAGTGGAAAGTAACAGCGATATCTCTGGTTTGTAATAAAAGAAACTCGCGCGGGAGAAATTGCACCATAAATTCTAACGCTGCGAAGTATCGCGTTAAGCCCGTTATATTCAAGGGTGCCGCAATTAAATTATTCTCAAGACGGATGTAGCGTTAATTGACAAAGGCGCGGTGCTGGGAATAATTTCTTTATACACGCCTACACAACGCACGAGAAGCATCGGGAGGTGCACCTACGGCGTCTATGCCGTTCATTTGCCGTGGTTGCATCCGATTATTTTCAGGCCGGTCGAAAACATGATTCATTATATAGTCCACGATCGTTTTTAATTTTGGGTCTAAGGATCCATTTCGCGAGCCAAGCGATCGAAAATAGATTTCAGAAGAAGTCGTTTGACTTGTTCGGAAATCTATTTCACTTCACGTGACGAAGTGATATATGATGTTTATATACATAGACATGCCATATTTCCTGCGCCACTTGCGCGTAATAGATGGAGATCATTGTCGCAATATCCTGTGCTGAGATCAGTGATTCGTGGAACAGATCTAAATTATGGTCAGTTATTGATATGTAAAAATGTGGTCGATCAACTGGCAACACTTCGGCTTTGGAAACATGAATAAGCAAAAAAATATCTTTTATCATTTGAATCACTGTTTCGCGAATTTAAAAATAGCAACTAAATACATCAATTTTACATAAAAGATGATTTATAAAGTAACATATTTATTTATCGATGACTTATAAATTATACATATTTATTTATAACACTGTCGCAAGTCTGTTTCCACGAAAGCGATCTGTTTAAATAAAAGTCAGTGACTCATTCATGGTTACGTTTTCTCTCTAGATGCTCTTCGTATATGCAAATTCTCAGTAAACACATAATCTCCATCTCCAAAATATTTTGAATGTTATTTTTATTTTAAGATGATGTTATTTGTTCTCTAAAAATATTTTTTTAAATATGTAAAACGTGAACGACATTCAGTCAAAAATATCGCGTTAAAATATGCATATAAATATGATATAAATAAAAGAGTAATATACAAGGTAGATGACATTCCAGATTGTCATATTTATGCACGTATTAACATTCACATTCGTTTACATATGTGCAATTTTCAAAACAAAGTTGAAACACTCGCGATGATAATTATCCTGTTTTTGGCGTCAATATATGTAGATGTGTCAGAGTATAGATCCAAAAAAACTCGATTGTTATAACGAACCATGTGGAAAAGTGGAAATGGGAAATCGAGCGAAAAATCAATAGCTGAGCAAGAAACGATTTAGAAAACCGTGTTATTTATTCACCTGGAAAATTAGTGCTACATTTCCAGATCGTACCAGCTGTACAAATCACGTGCGTTTTATTTCTTATGCTGCGCACCATCTTTCTCTCTCTCTCTCTCTCTCTTCTACTACACGAATATACACGAAAGTATATTCTATAAACACCGGAACACATTAGACATTGCGTTATGCATGAACCCGGCGCGAACAAAATTGCTTAATTGCCATATATAACCTCTGCCAAACATAGGCATATTAATATAACATTTCGTCAAATAAGATAGTCCCTTTTGCGTATTTTCCACGCGTCTACGTATCATATACGGCCGAAGCCTGAAATTGTTCCTTTCGTGCCGATACGTTCGGGGAGAGCCAGGTGAAACGAGAGTGGTTCAAATCGCTCGTTTTGCGCCTGATTCCGGAGATACCATCAATCCGAGATATATCGACGCCCGAAGTCTCTCGCCCACGTTTCCTGCCGAAGCGTGTGTGTGGCGGTTGCACCAGCGGTCTTGTACGGTGAAGGGTGCACGCGAATGTTCTACGGGGCAAGTGGGCTAGGCGTGGCTCGCGGAGAAATAAGAAAGGGACCGGTGTGCCCGCCACACTTCGCCTGGTGTGTGCTCGTTACACTCGCCTGTGTCTATTGGTGTCTATCGACGTCCGCATGGAAAGGCCCCTTACACGAGCGGCAGGGGGCACGGGTGAACCAGCACCGGAATGCTGACTTCCCATGGCGAGAAGTTCGCGAGCTAAGGCTCGCCGAACGCAAAGCATTCGTGTATTTTCTTTCTTTCTTTCGTTTTTCTTTCCCTCTACCAATTGCAGCATCAAAGACGCCGCGAACGAGACAGAATTCTCGCAAAGTAGCGACGGTCCGACAGAACGGACCGCCTTTTTAAAATGCAGCCGTTGCTGAATTTTAATCGTTTTAGAGAGATATCGCGTATTCACATCACGTGTTGCTTTATCCTAAGCCCGTGTCAGAGTATATGCATTGACTGAGGATTGCGAATTAAAGATTAGAATTCAACCAATTAGATTTTAATCCGTTTCTGATTGACTGAATTCTAATCTTCAATTCGCAATTCTTAATCTTCAATACGTAATGCGACACGGACTTCAGGGCTTAAGACTTCATAGATCTAGGAATAATCAGTCTCGGGCACGCGAAACCTTTATCTCGCGTGGGAATGTCTGGGTGATTTGACGCGGGAGAAGTGAGACTTAAGACATTTTACGGTGCTTGTTAAATTGAATTACTATCTCGAAATATATTATCAAAATATTTTTCAATGCAATCTACATATATATTGTTCCAAACCACATAACGGTCTATAAATATATTTCGCTAGATCGCGAAAGATGAAAAGAACAACGCGTGAACTTGAGAATATCAATCTATATTCTCTATATGAATACGCGACATGAATATTAAGTTCTAAATACGACCACAGTGTTCAAAATGATACTTCGGACTTACTGTTTTCTGTTTGTTAACAAAAACGCCAACTATTTATTACGAAATGACATGAGATAGCCACCGATGACGAATCATCATTTTGATGATACAGAGAAAAAGAGATTTACAATCTCGCTGGGAAATTCCAGAGTAATTTAGAAGCTATTGGATATAAAGAATAGTTCAAATTATACTTTATAATTCAATAATTATCACATTATAAAGAAATAAAATGAATTTTTCAATATAAGAGATGAAACGATAATAAAAAATTTAAAATATCAATGTTATATTAAGTCCATTTTTTTCGACATAACCTATGAATTCTTTGTAACGTAAAATTGTTATAAACATGAAAGATTGTCCAGAAATATTTAAATAAGAAATATTTAAATTGGATGTTTCGAAATTTATAAAAAGATACATCTGTTTATTCTATGGCATATAAATTCAACAAAAAGGAACACTTAAAAAAAAAGAATGCCGTATTTTTCTCTCTGATTTATTTTCTGTTTTACGAGGGCAATTCTCGACGTGCAATAATATTGTTATGATGATTAGCGCATCAAAATAAAATCAAAAGTGGTGTTCGTTCAAAAATAAGACGATCTAATGAAAATTTATGAGATACTCTCTTCTTTCTCTCTCTGACTACGACTCACCAGTCAACTAATCTCTGCATATATAACAGCGCTTGTATAGTAAACGCAATATTTAGCGCCTCCGTAGACAACAATAACTCATTTAACTGCCGTAACTATAGTTACTTTGCCGAGAATAAAGCGGAACGTCGATAATAAATCAATTTTTCTCGGTATTTTTTGCAGTTATCACGATGGTTTTTTTCTGGATTCTGGAATTTATGTTACGTAAAAAATGTAAATTCGTCCGTAAATCCCCGAAAATTATCATAAATGTCCTAATACATACATTAAAATTAATTTAAATATCAATTAGTAATCATATTGTAGTAATATTTCTGTTAATTTAACATAATTTTTGTTAACTTATTAGAAATGTGCTATTGATTTATAGAATAAAACCAACGTTCTTCTTATCTTATTCGCTATTCATGTTACAAGATAAAGTGCCATGAAGAATCGCGATTTCTCCGGAAAGCACGTCAAATGCGAGACATGATTCTCCCTGTACATACATGAACGCGTAATTTTATGAGAAAAATATGAGAGCTAAACGAATAGGGCCAATTCCGCAGGAAATCATGGGGAAAGCGAACGGACGTGCCGGCGACGTGTAGCGTGTCGGCGACAACGACACTTTCGCTGAATACTCTTCTCCCTAAAGGTCGTTGCACGTGTAAAAATACTGGCAACGCGCTGCTGGAATCCATAACGAACAGCGGAACAGAAGCGGGTCAATTTTAAATCGAATTTCTAATTCCGCGAGCGAAAGGGAAAATCGAATGTAGGAAAGTTACGATGCTAACTACGATGAGCGCCTTCAGAATTTCTGCGTGAGATCCGATTTCGAAATTTTTGCATGAAATCCTGCTTCTCCTTATAGGGAATATAAGACTTGGCTTTCGCATCACGGTGTTTTTAACATTTAGAACAAAAATAGTATACAAATTTTTTTAAATGCCTAAATAATACGTACATCTAAAATCAATTCATGAGACGTCTTAATCCTTGTTTTAAATTATGGAAATAACACTTGGCATACCCAATTTAATTGCTTATAACTTTCATAAAAATGAATGTATTACATTTAAATTATAAAAAATTTTTTTAAACGACACAATTAAAAAATGTAAATGGTATCAAGCAAAGTATGTACTTTTATTAATAAAAAAATTATTAAGCAATAAAAAAAGCACTGACAAAACATTGGAAAGAAATTAGGTATGCCATATTAAAAAGAAAAAACGTTTTTTTAAATGTCTCGATTTAGATACGCCTGTTGTTTGGACATTAAATTTTGGACCAAAGTTACCCTAATTTTAGATCTATATATATCATCCCATTTTACTGTAAAATACTATAATTGATTATATATTTTTAATGAAAGAACCGTTTTGTTAAAATAACTAAAAATTTAGTTAGATTCAGATCTGAATAATTTTATTAGACCATCAAAATAATTATGTAAGAATCTCAAGCATCATGAACAATGCTGCAAAAAACTTTTGATATTCTAGCAATCAATTTGAGCGACCTACATAGTTATTTTGATGGTTCAACAAAAATATTTTCAAATCTGTATCTAGTCAAATTGTAGATCATTTCAGCAACATCGTTTTTTCAGTGAATTATATTTGTGCCTATTTACCCATTTAAAAGTAACATTGGTTTTAGATTTTGCATCCTATAATCTATTTCAGAAATGTCAATTGTCATACTATACATAGACCTATCCGATGAATTTATTGGATTTATATAAAAAGTTACAGAATGAAGGATTGACCTACATACAGATAATATTGACTGTATTAAAGTCGCGCTATTTTCGACAAGAAATGGCACGACTTACAAATTTTGAAAGATAATTGGAGTGTTTCTATTTCCGTTCGGAAACGCGATAACAGCGCCGACTTTGTGCTATCAATTGGAGTCAGAGACGGATGCACGTGTCGCGCAGCATGTGCAGGGTTTCGCTTGCGATTACAATTTACGAGTAATACGCGAAGCAGACATGTGTCAGCATAGTTGGCGAGTATAGAAACGCGTCATGGTAAGTTGTGCCAACGGTGAATTAATTGCCGTTGTGTCATCCTTCGATTTCCACTACAGATACCGGGAATTCTGAATTTCTTTAAGCACGCATCGTGTAAGAGATGCGGTGAGACGACATATGCAGTCTCACCGCAAATATAAAACGACGTCTACAATGATTTTAAGGCGTATAAGAAATTGACCAATCATAGGCGAATGTTAAGAGAATAATCGACTATGCTTGGTCAATTTCTTACGGCTTAAGTCTTAAAATTTATAAATTTTACATTTTAAAATCTCGTGTGGACTTAATATGCATGGGATGTTACACTCCTACAACCGCAGCAAGTAGCTGCCGTTAAGTTTCGGTTGCATCAGTAAAAACGATTATAGCTGTACGCAGCAAGTACATGAATTAATTTTAACTACTAGCAAACCGTGAATTCATTATAGAAAACGATCATCTGTTTAATTGCTTGTCACCGTCGTAATAACTGGGGATATGTTAGGATCCAGTTATTCGTTAAAAGTCAAACAATTTGACACACCCTCGGCCATTTTCATAATCCCCTTAAACTGTCAATAGACTTTAGAAGAACTAATCAAACATTAATTTAATTAAAACGAAATTTTAATGGACCTTCATGGACAATAATTATCGGAAACTAATGGGTCAATTCTAAGCAGAATCGTAAGACTCGCAACGTGTTCTCGTAAAACTTGTAAGAACTTGATTAGTATTCTAATTTTATGCGTATGTATCGTAAGACGTACGATTATTCGTAAATATCTACAATTTTTTATAAATTTTATGGCTAATAAGAAGCTGTCTGTAAAAACATTATATAAAGGTATAAGCACTTAAAAATTTTTACAAGTCTTACAGGAATATGTTACGAGTCTTACGATTCTGCTTAGAATTTAGGCATAAGACCAGTTAATTAGAACAGTTTATATAGTCCGGTTATAAATATAAGTTTGCATATAAATATAAAAATCTGCATTGAAGCTTGAAGACTCAAGTAAAGACAAAGGGTGAAAATTTCACATTACTGACGGAGGATTAAAAATCGAGAACAAATATATTTTTGTTTTCTAGAACAATTAGATTTTTAGATTTTGCATTCTGTAATTTATTTTAGAAACATCAATTGTCACACTATACATAGAACTGTCCGACGAATTTATAACGAATTTATAACGAATTAAATTTATAAAAGTTACAGTTTATTTATATAAGAAGCTCGATAATAGTATATTCATTTAAAGTATTAAGTTTGAATTCTCATAATATAATTTAATATTGAATATGAATATTATGACTCCTCTCCATATATAATATTATTGAATATGAATATTATGATTCCTCTCCATAATGTAATTTTTATATCAGATGAATAACTCAGATTTCACATTTATCGTTAAATAAAGGCATTAAATAAAAGTGAAAAGATGTTTGCATGAAATCTTTACGGATAAAAGTAAATACGAAGTGCATGTTCATTTCACAGTTTCTACGTCCCAGATAAGCACAACAAAGCGACATAAAGCGATTAAAGGCCGTAACACGGCGCACGGTCACAGGGAGCAACCTTTTCACCGTGATCTTGAAATTAATCAATTCAACCCATTTCCCAGCCGTGCTCGTTAAAACGCACGAGAAACTGTCTTCCTCACTTTCATGTAAAATCGCGAGAAAATGAAGGCGCGCACGACGACGAACAATGGGCCGTACACCTGTGGCGAGAAACGCAGGTAATTTGAGTTCGTACGGCG
>NW_017255996.1:866322-876004 GCF_001594055.1 Mycetomoellerius zeteki
CCCCCCCCCCCCCGGAAAGAAAAGAATAATAAATGATAATATCTTCCTCTAAATATAAAATAGAAAGTTTCATTACGTATTTATTCGCGTACTGAGCAAATAATTTTTAGAAATTCAAAGATTATAACTATTTTATATAAAAATAAGAAATAAATATGCTTCCTTTTTAATAGCTTATGTTAAAGATTCCTTAATTTCATATAATTATAAACAGCAAACAGAACAGGAAGTAGAAAAATTGTCAAGCATTGCAGCATATAATTTCAATTGCATAATGTTTAGTTGTATAATGATTACATATTCGCTATATTTACACGATACTATATTTCATATAATCTCACTGTATTGAACCAAATTGAATATATATATATATATATATAACGTATTGTTTCTCGTTTTGGTACGTTCGTTGAAAGACTGTCGAAAAATTTCGGATTAGAGATGCTAAAATCGAACTAGTACGTTGACGTTTATTACAATGACCGCATCAATGTAAAAACACGACGATGCGGAAACTGTAGATATCGACAGTGATTTCACTGTGATCTTAAAGTGTCATATACACCAGGCAGATTCTCAGGAAGTATTTCGAAGGAAAATCTTTCGCGCGATCTTTCTTCGTGATTTCCATTTGCAACTTTCCAACGTGAGTCACACAAACACATACATACATTTATGCTTCTGGTCTAAAATTCGCGATTGAAAGGACGATATAAAACATAATAAATACAATGGCGCGTTAGAGAAGGTGAAGTTAATTCAATGAGATTGTGCATCAAGCGAAACTGTTCCCGTCAATCTCGCGTACTAATAAGCACGAACGAAGGTTGACTGAACAATGAGAAGATTATATCTATACGTCTCCAAAGCTTGTACACGTGTCTCTCGCACGTTTTCGATAAAGGCTAATAACACTCTTTTAATAAAGCTATTCGCTTTATTCGCCACTTTATTCATATGCGCATAGTTTTAATACAACGATACAGCCGCGAAATGTCACGAACCGCGATCGATTATGCTTAGTGAACCATATTGACCAAATAGCTGCGGATAACATCTCTTTGATCTCACGATTGACTTGTAAAAGACTATGATACTTTTTTTTATTCAGTGTCCTGATTTAAATGTCCTCGATTTAAATATCGGCATATTCATTTTTTAAAAATTCTACTGTATAAGTTTCAAAGCAATTTCACTGAATTAAGATTATTTCAGCAAAGTAATATTTAATAATGAAAGAAAGTCGCATATAAATAATGAAATAAAAATCGCATATAATTATTATTATAAACTATATATTAAAATTAATGTAATTTAAAAATTAAATACTAAAATATTCCAAATATAAACCGACTTACAATAAATGCCCGAAATATATTTATTTTATAAATAAATATAAGATATTAACAAAATATTTCCAACCAACTATCGCAATATCGTCATCGTGGCCGGAATAATTCTTTTTGACATACATGATTTTATTAAATAATCGCAAATAGCATTTCATAATGAAAGAAAATGTATAAAGAAATTGTGTTTATCATATATAATTATTATTTTACGAACTTACACACGTAAACTTAAAAATTATTAAAATATTTCAATATAAACCATTTTGCAATAAATAGCTGAAATATTTTGTAAATAAATATAAAATATTAATGAAACATTTTCAATGAGTTATCATGATATTGTCATGCAGGGAGTACCTTTTTTTTTACACACGATACGCCAGGGTCATCTTTTCTTTTTAAACATATGTGACACCTGCGATCAATCTCTCCCTGACCAATATATTATATTTTTGAATACAGAAGAAAGCCAACAAAGAATCTGCGCCCAAACGTTTTACAATACGACGACGCGGCACTAAAAAATTGGCAACATGAAGGACGACGTATGTCCGACCTTGATAATGCACGGATTTCTACCAATGAATCATTGCACGGTCAGACGAATCTGAAATAAGCGCACCCGCCGTTCATTCGCGAGGATTTCGACCGATTGTCGCGATTCTTCTCTTCAGAGAACAGATACAATGTTTTCGAAACAAATCGCGCGCAACTACAGGTTTGGTTTTTTTCAGCTGAATTTTTTGCACGATTCATCTTTTCTCTTTTTTCCTTCTATGTTCGAGAAAAAAAAAGGAAACATAAACAGTACAAGAAGATCAGCTAAAAAGAACAGACCTCTTGATCGCTGACTCAAAGCATTCGCGGGAAAAACATGCGTGCGTGAATGAATGTCACTTTAAAAATATCTTCTCATCATAGATCTCATTGGATGTGTGACCGATACATGCGTCACACAAAACGTCATGATTCGCACTTGAATAATGCCGTCACAGTCTGAGAATATAATGACGATATTGCGGTGAATCGTAATTGATTACGAGGAGAAGTGCGGTCGCACGTTCTTCAAATTTGGTCGTGAAAGGATTAATCGTACTTGGATGCAGCATCGATGGTAAATACATTATCGACGGTCATGCAAGATGAATCAATTCGATTCGGTTTGCTGAATATGGAAAATGCGGCATTATCTCAATTAAGAAGCATGATAATAGACAATCTCTTTTCTCCTTTGTTATATACATATGTATTAATTATTATGTATAGTAATATATATCGAAAGTATGTTTCATGAAATTTTTTTACGGTAATAAGAAATCAATCTTGTATCGATCAATCCAAAACTTTCGCGATCGGCAAGAGACTTAAACTTTCATACGCGCGTGACTAACGTGATGTGAGTTTCGATTCTTTATATGCAAACGGATCTTTACCATACATAATATCCCAATATCAAATATCCAATAGAATTTCTTTTGCAACAATTGCGGAAGGTGGTTATCCTTTTATGCGAGCGACAAGTAATGATTTCCCATTGTCATGAAAAATTAAACAAATTTTCTGGCCGGTATATTTATAGTCCATTTTAAGATACTTATTTTAAAATCGTCTTAAGAGAGAATAATATCTTAAATATGGCTGTATAATTGACTCATTTTAAAACCATATTTAAGATGATCTTAAATAAGAACCGACTATGATTATCGGTCTTTGATGATAAATGAAGTTGATAAATGAAGCACAAGAGACAGAGAAATTTTCATGTAAATTATCGAGTTGCTAAAATATAATATTATATTTTAGTAGATATTTTATTTGTGTTACTGCTATTGTTATTGGCGGTATTATCGATCTAATTAAAAAAATAGATGTCAGTATGAAAATGTTATGTGTAACTAATTTGATATCGACGTTGTTGAACTATCCATTCGCGGCAATTGATATGCGATCGGTGTAACTCGTGTTCACGCAAGGTGATTACTTATAAGCGACACTATTACTCACGGTTCGTCCTATCTGTTTCTACGTTCATTAATAGTTTCAGGACAAAGTGTAAACATGATACTCATATTAGATATTAAAGCGCATTAGATACGGATAAAATAATATGTAACTATGAATTCACTTTGTACTTATTGCGTTCAAAACGGCATTGATATATCTATGAATTACTTTCTATTAATGGACCGTGACTTCTCAGTGAAAGCCGAGAAAGTTCTTATTTCAATTTTGTCCTTATCACATACAGCCGTCTATCAGATAATTATTACGTAATATATATAAAATACATAAATTAGAAAATATAGTATACGTGGCATTAAATGATGACGTAATACGAATAATATTTTGTTTACTATTCCACGCAAGCAATATTTTTCACTGTCACATAAGCGATACCTTGCGTTTATTGTTCAAGATTAAGGAATTTATCCTGGAGGTTAAGGAATTCGCCCTGAAGAACGAAGATCCAAAAAGAGATTGAAATAAAATTCTCGGCATCCCGAGCCTGGCGGCTCAAGTTTTTTTTACACAGACAAAGTCATCCGGTAAAAAGTATATATCGGTTTTCCCGTTTCCATTTCCATCCCGGACAGACGCGATTGTATCTCTCGCGTAGACAAGTAAAGATCGTTATGTCCGTCTGGACCACCGTCAAAATAACATAAAGCGCCTGAAGCTACTTAAAAGCGAGATCCTTGATTTTTACAAGCGCAAGTTTTATTTTACAGTACGCGCAAGCAATAAATTACCTTATGCACGTTTATAGCTTGAATGATTGGTC
This sequence comes from Mycetomoellerius zeteki, assembly GCF_001594055.1. Lineage (NCBI taxonomy): Eukaryota > Metazoa > Arthropoda > Insecta > Hymenoptera > Formicidae > Mycetomoellerius > Mycetomoellerius zeteki. The sequence goes on from NW_017255996.1 coordinate 870,457, forward strand.
GAAAATAAATATTCAAATGCATCTCAGAAAGATCTTTTCCTGATAGCGAATAATGTGTACAAGTTTATTGTTTAATTTTATTTCGGTCTCTTTTATTTCTTTCCTATTTTAAAAACAACGTCTATATATAAATATATAATTACATATGTAAAATTATGTTCGAAAGAAATACACGTACAAATTAACAAATATTAGAAAACAAAGTAAAGGTGCCTCTACATAATTTGCATTTGTTTTTTCTTGCGTGCGGTAATCGTCATTCTGCGTCAGTATTTACGAACTACGTTTTGCAATTTGCAAATTATGTAGAGAAGCATCCTAAGATGATCTGCAAATAGTTGATGATGTCAAGTTTTATTGATAACAATAGATTAATGACACAAATGTTCATCAAGGTATGGATCATCGGGACGCGACGTATTGCATCGCAATAAAGTTAATCGAGTACTGTAATCAGTTTCGTAGTGCGGTACTTTTTTCGCAATTGTGTCTGTTGATCGGAGTGGACTTGATCGGAGAGGTGTTTTTTAGATAGAGAGACAGAGACAGAAAGAGAGAAGGGGGGGAGGGTGAGACCAGGCAGGACCACTGTGAAAAAGGAAGGGTGTGTGAGGTGTGTGAATGGCCCAGGACGATGCCTTTGGCTGACAGTCGCAAGAGCGACCGACGACATTGCACACGCGGCATTCCCTTCCTTCGGTGCGGCGTGGCACGCGGGCGCAACGTGGTGGTAACACCGTGGTGAGGTACACGAGGTGCGCGAATATCGCATGCGGTGTATCGGGGCGTCGAGTCGTGCACCGTCGCAAAAGTCGCGTCGCGTCACATCGCATCGCGATACCATAGAGTGGGACGGGACACTGGCGCAGGGCCAGTAGAGGATCCATCGATATAAAGATCACCGGTTACGCGGCGCAGGAGGCTACTCGCTCGTGCATCGTCGGCCAAGTGCAGTGGTTGCATCTCGCGACACGTACGGCCCATAACGTACGGTGTTATGGGAGAAGGGGCACGCTGATGCGAGTCCCCTATCCGTTCTGTTGAGATTTCTTCTTCCGTGCGTTAGCAGATGAACTTGCCGGAGTGCGACACATGCGTCTGAAGCAGCCATCTGCCTGTTTTGGAGCGCATCGAGGAAGATCGATATATCATCGAAGACGCCGACATACGGCATTATAAACGATCGTGAGTGCATTTGCATAATTATCGTGAGGAAAAAAGCCTTTCGTTGCACGACAGGAATGTTTAGTTAATGCACCACGTGCTGTGTAGAAGTCCGTCGTGGTAATTACTTAGTCTTGCGTAGTCTACACGTGGTAGATGAAAAATTATTGTGCTATGATCTCAAGGATATATTTTCTGAAATAAAATAATTTCATACCTTAAAATATGTACATTCTTTTAACTTTTTGCTGTTTAAAAAATAAAATTACAATGTTTTAATATATAAGAAAAATAAAACGCTCATAAAGTAAAGTTTTAATAAATTAGTATACATGATTGGATCATTCGTGTCCTGCGTATTTCTTTTCTTTAAAATACTGTCCTTTTTTTTAAATACACAATTTTGTAAATAATATAACAAGGACAGGGCAATGAGAATGTAAACACAGGTCGTGATGCGCAATAAGAAATACTTTTAAAAGCAATTATAATTATAAAATTGAGAAATTATAATTATAGAATCACTGCATACATTCTAAGTATTCGTACAACTTTATAAATATTTTCTAAAGCATATGTAAAAATCACTTAATAATTTTTGTATACTTGTACACTGAAAGAAAGTCTTGCTGAAGTATCTAAAAATTTAGCTAGATTATCTGTGAGTTAGATACAGATTAGAAAATAATTTTGTTTGGACCATCAAAATAAATTATGTAGGACGCTTAAACTTTGATGATAAAGTTTAAGCGTCTCCTACATAATTATTTCCAAAACTATTTTCAGATCAATATCTACAATATATAGCTCATAGATAATCTACTTAAATTTTCAAATATTTCAGCGAAACTGTTTTTTGCGTGTAAAAGTGATGGAAATTAACTCAGGACACGAACGACTCATCGTGTAAAAGAAAATCGTCATGTATACTAAGAAAGATACCTAAAAACTTGTTTAATTGTAAAAATTAGAATGAAAAAAAAAACAGCAAATATGTACAGCATGTGCAATTGTAGCTATAAACGATAATTTAGTAAATCTCAGATGGAAATTTTCTAGATCACAGACTTTTGCTCTGATTACGCGATGTTCTCAATCATTCATAGTTGACCTATGTATCAATATCCATTCGTCTTGATATGCATGTCCGTGCTATTTATCTGTGACCGACATAAAGGTTTAAGAGGTCTTCCGAGAAACATTAATTATAACGCGTACGGTCATCATGCGCCAGGATGTCGCTCATTATTGTATATCCATCGTTATTCGTAATAATAGGGAGGACAGTTAATTCTCTAAAATTCGTTGGCAACGTTGCTTTTATTAAACACACTCTTTAATAAAAAAAAAACATATGTACAGGTCAAGACGATGGAATCGTTTCCTCGAAAACAACGATAGATAATTTTAACGACTTCAACGTTTCTCGTAGGTCTTATTGAATCGAAATAAAGAACAGACCTATAGTTTTGAAACATTTTTGTGGTATCTGTCACCGTTTCCGAGATAATAGACCTTTTGTCTAGACCTGTACATAACTTCCTCTTGTCAAAGAATGTACTTTAAACACAATTCGACACGAGAAATTTATATGACTAATATAAATAGAATGTCTTATACAATAAATACAAATAGAATATCTGTTAATGTTCATCCAAATTTACATTATGCAGAATTCGGAAAAGCATGGAGTTTTCTTTTACGAAAACAACTTTCGAAAATTTTATTTCCTGTGAAGGATCGTCAGCAGTCTCACTTTCTGTATTCATTGAATCGGCATTATATCGTTAAATGAGCCTGAAATAAAGGTATAAAGTAGAAGGTGCTGTTAATAGTTCCCGCGGTATTCGCGCATTTCGCTCGGGGCTGTTGGAATATCCGGTCAATCGTGCTTTTGCGAAAGTTGGAACTTCCGGCAACACGTCGTCACGGCGATGGATGCGTTTATAACGTGCTTAATTAGTTTCGTCTCGTTTTATCAATTATAACCTACGATCGAGCGACTTGTCGGTCGATTGGCGGCCGATTACTTTCACTTTGATACAAACTTTGATACTGCATGTCCTCGAAAAACGTTCAGAAGGTAAAGCAAAATTAAATTCAGAGCACGTCAGCAATTCACTTTTTTTCCTTCGGCTAAAAATACAGCGCAAGGAAATAATGTTTTTACGAAATTCGTCGATCAAGGATCAAATGCTGGTCCGCGCTCTCAATATACGGATGTTATGTATCTGCACGACAGAGCTCCCTCGAGACAGGAAAAGGGAAAGCGAAAATAAAAGGCCACTGGCTATCATGACGCGATCGTTTTATGATCAACTGTTAAGAGTAGTCAGAATATCATTGTACATTCACGAGGATGTTACATAATTCTGTTTCGCGAATACGCAAATCACATCGGAACAAAGATGAAAATAGTCGTGATGCGGAGAATGAAACCTAAAACTACCTTTTTTTTTTATCAAGACAAGGCAAACATTAGTTGGAGATCGATTGTGCGCCGTGCACAACGATTGAACGGTATTTCTAGCGCCACTAAACCGCGACCGCTTATCAAGTTATGCAAGTCGTGCATGAAGTCGTTCGGGTAAAATAAAATAGTAGCCGTATACAGAGAAAGTCACTCGTCGTATGTTCAGCGAGATCAGTAATACTATCTTTACGATTCTTTACTAAAAATATGGTATTGAGGCATGACATGTAAGTGTATCGTATTACGTGCGCTGTAAGTAACCTAGTATTTGTTACGGAATAATATGAAAGTCACCGATTAGAGCGCTATTGAAGAAAGGAGAGGGTTGTATCGATATTCACGTGGCAACATTTTTTTCATAGGAAATGTACAAATAACATGGCAAACTCGATATCTTATTAGTACTGCGCGAAGTAACGCCTCGCGTATATCGCGCGTTAATTTTCAAATCAAAGGCGAGAAGATTAACCCTCCGGAGTCGATGTGGGTTTATTGGACCTTTATTATTTATATCCTTCTAGAGTTGACACACTGAGAAAAAAATTATTTAATTGACTAAATTAATTTAGTTTGTCTTTATTTTTTTTATTGAAGAATGTGCATATGTATTTAAGTCAAACATGATGTTTGATTTAAATACATACATTCTTCATCGAAAGAAATAAGACAAACTAAAATTGTCAAATAAACAATTTTTTTCTCAGTGCAGTGAGTCAATAATAAATCTCTTTGTCAAAAATTCAATTTTCTTTATGTTACATCTGCAAATTTAGATTATTCTTATTAAAATACACTTGGAATTCATTCTTTATTCATTTTGGTTCTTTGAAATTAATTATTGTCTTTTAATTAACAAAAATTATAAAATGAATCTTACAGATCCAGCGTCAATATTTATTCTGTAACTCTTAACGATAATATCGATGTTATTACATTGTTGTGTTGCGTAGGTTATATATATATATATATATATATATAATAAAAAAGCTATGCAACAATATAACGATACTGTCGGTAAAGCTACAGAATAGGGGTCTGTCACAGATTTTGGTGAATTTTCAGCTCCGGAGGGTTAATAGAATGCATTTGAATAAAAAATATCTCACGCGATACATTTCCCTCTCATGCATTTTGATCATGGGGGCCTTCGCGACGGAAGAACGACAACACGGCGAGCAGGGTCATCAATGGAGCCTTGGGCACGACCTTGCGTTGGCCAGTTTCCCCTCTTGCCGGGACTGATCGTCCTTAATTGTAAGTGTAATGGTGGCGTCTAACTTGCAGCGGACGCAAGGGATTGACGCAAGCGTGAGAATGTGCACGTACAAAATGCGATGCAGCGGTGGAATGCGGATAAAAATGAAGAACCGCTTCGGGAAAAATTGCGGGACAAGACCACGAGCTCGTCTTGGGATGCCCGGGCTGTGATTCACTGCACATGTAGGATAAACCTGTTCCATTTGATGAAGTTCAGTGGACATGTGCGCGATTGGAGTCGGGAACGGATTCATTAGTATGAGAGGAACAATCGGCAGGAATCCAACGAGTGACAAAGGCGCAAATTCCGACGGCTGTGTCTCATCGCTGTTTGACAAACGCGATAGAGCCGTAATCGCGTCCTTCGCACGTTAATCAAACGACAGTTCGTTAAAACTTACAAGATCACGGCGTTAAGAGCGACCGACTGAATGATGAATTTTTTATCATCAGAGAGATATGACTGAATTATATTTCCGAGTATAATAAGATGAGACAACAATCTTACGATATGACAAAGCATTTTCTAATGTGAATTAATCTAAGAATGCTTAAAAACTTATTTGTAATTTTTTTTCATTTCGAATCATAAATTCTCGATATTTCATTCATATGTAAACGTTGCGAGATTCTCAAAGCGACTAAGCTTTCGAA
>NW_017255996.1:876039-891047 GCF_001594055.1 Mycetomoellerius zeteki
CAAGATTTATGGTTCTTATCTATCGTGAAGGTGAACGGTCGAACGAGTTGAAAATGCGCGGCTAACTCGCTGATGAGATTAGCGAAGATGTATTTATTGTACAAATTATTGCGCTACGAAGGTCTGTGGTCGTTCTGCGAGCTTTACCACGCGGTTTAACCTGTTTCTTTGAATTTTTCGCTGATCGAGTTCGGTTGCCTCAAAGCGTGAAGGCCGCTGCAACTCGAAAAGAATTCTTCGAAGAATATTACGATAAAAAATCGAGAACACCTGATGGATTCCTGATAAGAGTTTCGATCAAGTAATTTTCTCTTATGTCCACTTTTATCAAATTAATTTTAATCTCGATTTAACCAATTTTTTACTTTCTTCTAGTTCTAAAAATTAGAAAACGAATAAATTAGACCAAGATTGAAGTTAATTAATTAATTTAATTAATTGGTAGAAATCGAGAGACATCAAAAGTGTAAAGATGAAAAACGGGAATTTTCAAGAATTTATCCGAGAGTTGATGATTAATATTTTTATCTTGCGTAATAATTCCTTGTTGTGCAAAATAACAAAATCTTTGACAAGATTATGTAATTTATATAAAATTCGATATTATCGAATACTTAAGAAATGTGTTTAATATACGGGAAAAGCTATTTATACATTCCATCACTAGTACACATTTACATATCGTAAGATTGCTGAAATGAAATCAGTCCGTCAATAAGAGAACTAGTCAGTTTATATAATGTTCATGTTTAAATATTCGGAATTGCTAATAACGGTAAAATACACGATATTTGTCATTCTGTTTGCACTTTCTGTTGATAAACGGAAACGGAATTTATTCGCGACGAGATACTCGGTCGTCGACTCAGAGGAGTTTCTCCGTATCGAGAAAAAAAAATTTCGGTCGCGAGTATGCGCCGCGTTAAGATTATATCGGTACGCGAACTGCGAGAGTCATCTCAAGAGCGAGTTTATCGTGAGATGCGATTGATGCTGTAACTCGCCGTGAGAGAAGTGCCCCGGGATGAACGAGACGAGCTGATTATGCAAGCGCGCGGGCTGCCTCGGCGGAGCAAGCCGGTCAATGCCAAGGTGTTCCACTTCGAGTGCTGCTCTTCCCTGTCATTCCGACGACACCGATCTCGCGGACTTCTGAGCTATGAGGTCGGGAGATTCATCTCACACGTGATGCGCGTGATGAACTGTCATATCATATTACGACGAATATTACGTGATGTAGCGAATTCATAGGACATGTTTTCCACTGTGATGGGTTAATCCCCGCGTGTGAGACGGATGATTAAATTAGAAATACAACGATGGCATACAAATGTATGTACGGAAGAATATTAGATGTATAAACAATAATAAATTTATATATAATTTTATATAAGTTATATATTTTTATATAAATATATAATTCTTTTTATAATTAGGTATATATAAAAATTATATATTTGTATATAATTCTTTTATATAAAAATACATAATTTTATATATAATTATACATAATTTATATATCCCTAATAATGAACGATGTGAATAAAGAATCCTTACAGAGAGAAAAAATTTGCTATAAACGTAAAAGGAATTATAAAATTTAACTGTCAAATTTATTTGCTGTTTACAGCAAACAAATTTGCATATTTGATAAATATTTTGCATTTTTTGCAAATAATTTTTATAGTGAGTACAAAAAAGAATAAATATTTGTTACATTTGCAAATAATTTGCGATCCTTACATGTGCAAATAAATTTGCTGTCACAGCATCGGATTAGTGTTCAAAGCAAATTTTTTCTCTCTGTGCTATATTATACATGTAAACCTACAGATATTTTTGCTGAAAATATTTAATAATATATTCAATAATAATTTAACAATTTCAAGAATTTAATCATTTCTATTAAAATTACTGCAATTGGTTGTTAAAACAAGATACAGAAGAGAAATTAGTTTCACCTTTCACATTCGTGCTCAATAAAAGAAAAATTACATCAAAGATGTCAAAAATTCATGCATGTCTGAATTGCCCTAGAGATATAGGAAAGCATGCATGTAAAATCTATATACAACAGAAAGCAATGTTTCAAACGTGTTAATTTAATTTGATTCACTAGTACTCGTTCACGAGTACTCGTAGCCCGAAGCGGTGCATTAATATATAGCAGCAAGTGCAGCATACCATCGAGTGTCTAGGTAAAGCGGATATTCTGACTTATCTTTGTATCTGAAAGCGATAGGGATAATTCCCTATAACACCGGGACACCTCACACATTCATGTTTTAGCTTTCTCCTGTTTTATCGCTCTTACGCAAACATTCAGATCCGTAAGAAATGTAACAAATTATATGTTCGGAAATAATGTACTATAACAACGCGGCAGAGATTGAGTTTAACATCAAAAATAGAATGGTTATAAATTGTTAATTAAGGGTTATTAAATAAAGATACGCTGGAACGAGAAGTGCATCGCGGCCAGGACGCCGTTTATAGTAGATTATCGATTTCCTGTGACCGATGGTATGATGGGTCACTTTCGAGTGTACGTACCCCAAAGTTTCTACACACGGCTGTAAAATCGTTACGACGCGCCGAAAGTCAAGCCGCAACGAGGAATTAATGCTGCTCAGCGAGCACAACGCGAAACAAAAAGGAAAGTAGTTGAAAGTGTAAATTCAATTGGATAACGGTAGATCTTACGTGGTGTCTGGCGTGTCCACGTACACCAGTAATTGTATGACTTCACTGTACTTGCTCGGCAGGATAAGCGAATCAGGAATCACAAAAATCGATAAGATTTTTGAACCAATTAAATTCTCCAAATAACACGATCTATATATTTTCAATAACGATATAAATAGATATTCTCCAGCTTAAATGATACCATAACTGCTAATCACGTTACGATTGCGATACACGATCGGCCTGACAAAACGAACGATATCAATTTGATGAATCAACATGAAGCTGTTTTGCAAAGATCTCGTTCCGCCAGACCAGCCTTTCACTCTCGCGGAACTAGTTCGATGGCTCAATGCCGTTTTATCTTAACCGTGGGACGCCTTTGATGGCCCAGATTCAAGGTCGACTTCCGTTATATTTCGGGATATCGGTGTAACCGAGAAATTGCTTTCGAACTGATTTAACTTGCATATGCTGACGCTATCAGCAACGATAAATACAAAACATTTTAACGAGAATAATCAATATATTGTAATGTGAAAGCAAATATACGAGATACACAAGAAAAGGGTGGTAATAATAATTAGGCTTAGATGATAGTTATTGAAACTTGATAAAATAATTTCAATTAAATGTTCATTTAATGTAACTAAAACTAATCAAACTGACCTAACTTTTCTAATTATTACCAAACAATTGGTTATTATTATTATATTTGGTAATATTTACTAAAAAAATACGCATCAATACGCTAAATAAAATACATTTAGTAGCTATTACCAGACTTTTTTCGGTATAATACAAAACGCAGTGAATATGAATACGTAAATTGTGACAAATACAATGATAATAATGCGGTAAATTTTATAGATTAAAAAAGAGGTTTCTATAATCATTTCAGGAAGAAAATAACTCTTCTCTTCGAGTTTCCAAGTAAAGCTTTACAAGAATTATAATTGTTACGCCACGTCTATCTTGAAACTAGTTTCCAACTTTTTCCAATTTGGCAAGTGAGATCGAAGCGATCTGCTGTCGGTCGTAACGGCAAAGTCTAGTCTTGAAGGTTTTCTAGAGCAAACCTCGATGTAACGAGGCAACGTAACGGCACCTGCCAGCGGGAATCGCGGCTATCTTGCATCACGTCTCGAAAAATCCTTCGACTTTCGTTTTACGGAACCGACCACTTCCATTTTGGCGACGTTTACGGTCGGTCTATTTTGCAATATATATCTCAATCGTTGCGCGCTTTGTGTGGGAATTGTACGAAATGCGCGGGACGAAGGAACGAAGCGATTATTCGAGTTCTCGCAACTCGAGCGGCCAACAAAGCTCGCACATTAATAGCTCAGATCAGATCCGGGCGTCAAAAGTCGACGGAAACGATTCAAGATCGCAATTTCGGCAAATGATCCGAGAACTGCCCATTCAACGAACTCTATTAGCTGAGACTCGCGTGTTGCGCAGACAAAAATGGACAGCGAAGTGGTATCGGTTTGATTTATGAGTAGTTTATTGCTGTGCACAAGAAGGTTTTGTTACCGGATGGTTAGGCAATCGCGCGGATAATCCGAGCAAATGCGCGGCGCGATTCTTTCGCCGTTCGTCACGTGAGTATCGCCCTGAAAAGTAAGCAAAATCAGACCAGTACCGATTGTCGACAGAAAGTGAAAGGCGCCGCGACATTACGCGCTCATTGTACCTCTTTCGAAGTTACGTGTCCTCACCCGCGAGGACTGTCGTGCATAAAACACCCCCGAGTAATCAGCGACGCTGAAATAATGCCAGACACGAAGCAACGATCTAATTACGATCGTTAATCGTACGAACCAGCCGCGACTTCCTCCTTTCCACCGGCGCGGCGAAGCCGCCGTACCGCTACCGCTTGGAAATGGCTCCACCTTCCCCGACGAACGTCCTTGGTGGGTCCAGTACCCCGGGAGAGGGTGATGAAAATCCGCCAGTCACGTGTATCATGCCGGTTCGAGCGGTTGTACCGCGGTTCCGTCGAGGCCCGCGACGCGCGCGTTTCTCTAATCTCCATCAATAAAAATACCGAAAATACGCGACTATTTATCAACGTGTAAAAATCAACCAGCGTATACTTCGCTGAACGTTAATTAGAGGATACGCACTTGAACGTGAGAAAATCGCCTTACGTGATTTATCTGCAACATCGGGATCGCGCGAATGCAATCGAGAACCGGTCCTGTCAGTAAAACGCAAATCGAGAGGTGCGATTTTCTTGTAAAGTAGAACACATCAATCGTTCATAGTGTTGTGGGTAGTGTCGGTTAAATGTCGGAAAGTGAGTATGCTAAGTTGTAGAATAAGCCCGTTGGTGAGTGCACAATGGAGATATCCGCGGTCGATCTGACTTATCGAAGCGCGACGGAGAACGCAAAGATGATTTCACAAAGAAAATTCATATCGTAACTTACGCGTGTGAAATTTGCGTTTGCTGTTTGATATTTTAATTTAATTGAAAATATTGAATTTATTGATATTCCAATTTAATTGAAGATATAATCTGAATAATTCAAAATATTTATTAAGAATTAATGACGATTCTTACGGAACAGTTTGACAATTAATGATTTTAACGAGTGCCTATTGACAATTAATAATGATTCTTACGGAATAATTGGTGATTATAAGATATACTCGTGGCAAGTTTACGGAGGTATCACAAACGTTGATACGTGCAATTCTCGCGATAAATCACGCGGTGTATCCTCAGGTGTTAAGGACGTGTTGATGACTTCGAGCACGTGCATCAGTGATCGAGTGTTTCACATTGATTTTTCTTGCGCGCGAATAAACGTCAGTGTTCCGTCACGTAGCACGCGTAGATTAAGTAGTTACTTGCGCGGAGAAATCGAGTGCACTCACGTAAGGCGTTTTATGTCTCCATCGTTGGACTGGTCACCTTGCAGGTTTTCCGAAGAAGCGCATTATCGCATGTAGCGGTTCAATTACAGCAATTCAACGACATACCAGAAATCCTAGTAAAGTTTGTCATACCGTTCCGGATGTACAAAGAAAGGTACACTTTAATACCGCATTCATTAAACGTAATTTGAAATCAACTGTAGAGCATGCATTTTAAAAAGCTATGGAAATCGTAAAAATTGAAATAAAAAAACATTGCACGGAAAAAACAATTTTAATGAAGTATTTAAAAATTTAGATACATACAGATAAAAAATGATTTTGTTCGATCATAAAATTATTACATAGAATGTTTAAATGTTGATAATATTGCAAAAAATTTTAATTTTCCAACAATAAGTTTAAGCGTTTTACATAATTATTTTAATAATTCAACGATATCATTTTCAGATCTGTATCCATACTTAAATTTTTAGATACTTCAGCGGTTCTTTTCGAGTGATAAACACGATTGATACTTAAATTCACGGTATTGATGTTCGATTATGCAATTTATGATTTTATTATGTACGCGATATTTTAATATAAATGTATACTGCTTGCATCATGTTATTTATATAACGACTTTCTATTTATAGTGACAGTGAAGTGAGCAATTAATGTATCAAAATAAGCGTAGGACGCATCCTTGGATCGCGGATAAACGAAACGAAGGAAGCTAGGAGCTTTCGGAAAAAATATTGAAGAGATAGGCGAAGTGCGACGTCCGCGGGCCTGTCGGAAGCGCATTATCGTGTTGCTCGCGCTGGCGTTACTTCCGCAAACTTACACGAGCCGCGCGTTGCAGCAACACGCTCGTGCGATGGTTAATGCATCGGCGTATGCCTACAGGAAACCTACCTACGTTGTTCGCACCGGTTCGTTACTCAGTCGCGAGTCATTACGAGTCGGCTGGTACTCCAGTGACCCGTGAATGTTTGTCGAACGTTCACCGGTCTATTCGCCAGGGAAAGGCGTGGCAGCCCCCTCAATATCGCATTCTCGATATCACCGCAATCCCGAGTGGTGGAATTAACGAATTCTCCGAATGTACGAGTATAGGTCTCGAGAGATCAACCACCGATACGTAGAAGATTGGCGATTCGCAAAAATTGTTCTTTTCTCACGATACTCGCGCTGAAATGTTAAAATGTCATTCCGGGAGATGGAATCATTCGATATTTACGTTTTCTTTTTTTTTTTTATTTAATATTCGTTTCCTTTTTTCATATTCTCTCAAATACCACGACTATTCATAAAACCGAACACAGTTGAAAATACTTCAGAGATTTACTGCGGCACAATTTGTAAAATGGTAATAGGAGCAAGAACCATTAGTAGCGTATCTCTGTTACCGCAAGACTAAATTGCGGGGCAGCAATTCGCAGGGTCTGGCTAGGATGCGAATAAACATACGCTTTGTTCGTAACTTAGTATTTAATTGGCGTCGTTGCGCAATTAGATCCTTGACATACGCTAGAAACCGCGTGCTACGTCTACCGACGTCTATGAATGTAATTCCGGTCATTGTGAATAATAAACTGTTTTATATACTGCGCAACGCAACGTCTTTTACTGACCTATTAAACGCAGAAATCATTTCACGCAGCATGAAAAATAAAGCGTACGATTTAATTACGTATCTAGCTCCTAGGTACATAGAAAATTGCGTATCAGTTTATACTTTCCCAGTTTATACCTTCCCTGTCTCTTGTGCGAAATAAAAATAACTGTTTTTTTATCGCGGGATAAAAATATCATTTTCTGATCGTATTACGAAAATACAATCACGAAACTAATTATCCGAACAGTGCGCCATTATATCGATGATTTCTTCAAACCAGTTGTCCAGATGTTAAAAACTATGATTTTATGCACATATTGCGGCATTGGCAGTCTCACAATTAGCTAAACGTAAATAAGTATAAATTATTAGTGTAAAATCACAATGCTTAACACCCGGATAATGTGAAGAAATTATCGGTATAATGACTGTCCAAACAATTAGTTTCATACCTGTACATACAATGTAACAAATTTGGGATCAGAAATGAATAACATAAACATCGTCTATTTTCAGATGACGCATCTCGCATTGTCTCCGTGGAGGCTGTCACTAGTTCTAACACTGATAGCGACATGCGCGATCATAACAGAATCGTCAATGATCAGGGAAAGAAGGCACATTGAGGACTCTAGTCATCGATCGGGCAAGGAACACACATCCTACAGTCAGAGCACCAGATTGTCGAGCAGCACGTCACCCAACAAGATCACCGCGGAACCCGGAAGAAAAGTGTCTCACCATCTGATCGGGGGTCACCTGAAAGTTGATACGAAGCTCCGTGAAAACGGCGAGTCGCTGTGGGACGATGGAATTCTCATGTCGGCAGCCGGTAGCGGCAAGGAGGGGAAAAGTAATCGCGGCGGCGACGGTGGTGGCAGCGACGACGAGGACGGGAAAAAAACACTCTCCCAGCAGGTCAAGGAGGGCAAGTACGGTCTCATACAGAACGAGATTTACGGCAATCGCCCGAAACGACCCGGCATCATCAGCTACCTCGGCAATCCTGAAGTGCCCAAGGACACGATCGACAATCTGGGTGGCCTCGACGAGGACGAGATCTGGCTGGCCGAGAATCATGTGCTGGTACTGAGAGGTGGGAAATTTCCTGAACATGAACAGGAAGGCGGCCAGCAGCAGAGCGGCGATGGCGAGCAGCCGAAATGGCCGCCCATCGATGATTACAAGGCGCCCAAACGGCAGGTCAAGATACCACCGAAGCCGAAGGTACCGCCACCCTTTCCGGTACAACTCACGGAGGGGGGACCGGTACAGATCATTGGTCCAAACGGCACCGTGGAGGAGATTAGCAACAGCACCCTCGACTACAACAAGAATCCTCTCTACACGAAGGGATTATTACCAGGAGAGGATTCGTTCTTCTCAATCGCTCCGAACGGCACGGTATTCACTCCAGATTTCGGTCCCCCAAGAAACTTCTCCGTCGAGGAGAAATCGTTTAGGGGTAACAATGATCAGAAGGGAATAAAACCGGAACTTCCTTATCCGCCGCCTGGCGATGCCACCACCAGGTAATCAGTCGGATTATGATGAGGAGGATCAGTCCATCTACTATCCGCCGCCGTACAGTTTCTATTATCCACAAGATAATACGACCGCTGTGCCGCCAGGCCCCCTGGTGCCTGGCATCATACTGCCCCCGCCGCCGGATTTCTTCTCTGCTCTGGACGACAAGAAAACTACCACGAAAAAGTACACAAAGCGACCGACGACCACTTCCTCGCCGGAAACACGCCCAACGTATTTGCCACCGAGGAAGTTTACGACTAAACAGAACAAGGCCTCGTCCATCTCGCCGAGTTTGGTAACCAAGACAAGTACTACTTCATCGACCTCCACGAAAGTATCCTTCGGTCGTACGACGGCGAAGAATGCAACAAACACATTTAAATCTAAGAAGATTACACCTAGCGTGGGAGTCACAACGTCGGCGCCTGGGAAACCGCACACTCTCGAAAATACCGAGATATATACTATCAGCCCCGTAATCGGAAATCAAGTGTCCGAGGCGACGACCCAGCAGAAAGACTGGTCCACTCTGGTCACGAGCAAGATTCCGGTTCTCGCGTATTATCCGTCGACCACGCAGTCGTCGCTGGAGCGACCGGTGGAAGTCACACCGGCCTCCATAAAGACCATTATCACCACTAGTCAGCCCGGTCGATCTGCCAACCATGCGTCTTATTACTTCTATGAGGAATCGACCGATGAGAATTCGGATGTCACGGAGAAACCGTCGCCTGTTTATTACGAAACCACGACGAAATCGCCGTACTACAATGTCGAGACGTCGCGATCTGAGCAGAAGAAGAACTATTATGAGACGATCCCGTCGGTCTCAAAGGATTACAAGGTGAAGCTCATTGATAACATCGTGAAGAATTCGCAGACGTTCCAGTATACCGATAGCTCGGAGACCACGTCAGCGAAATTCGACGCCAGCTCGTCTCGGGATCAGGGCCAACGTATGTTAGCCGATCAACCGCCCATTTACTATCAGTCTGTTCCTGCACGTCCGGTACAGACGTATTACACGACTCCGAAGCCACAAACGTACTATCGACAGACAACGAAGCCTAAACCAATCTATCAGTACAGCTTTCAGATAGCGGATTACTCAAAACTCGGTAATCAGAGATCGCCGTATCATAGAGAGCAGCAGCAGCAACAGCAGCAACAAGACACGTCAGTATACAACGAGTATCAGGACATCAAGACTGGTAATCGGCAATACGACTACGAAGACATCGATTCCCCATCGAGACATCAATCACGAAAACAAGTATCATACAAGACGCAACATCCGGTTTATTCCACGAGTACCTCCTATCCGATCGTAGATACGACACCCAATCCGCAATACGCGTATTTCACGCAGCAGGACGAGAAGCTATTGGACGACGTTACGAAAGAGTATTTCACGATCTTTGGTAAGAAATTACCGGACACGCGGATATCGACCACGACTCCGATCTATGGGAAATCGAGCAGCGTCACGGAGAAACCTGACCATAACGCGAATGCTTACGTGCCGAATGTTTACAAGACCGGTCGACCGGTAACTTACAACACGCTCAACGTCAAAGTGCGCTATGGGGATCAGTCGAACCGACCCTATTCCCTCAAGGACGACACTCTCGTCAACTACCGGCGGCCCTTGCCGCCGATCAATCCGGACAGCGAGTTCGTCGAGATAATTGATCCTAAACATCGGCCGAAGCAGCCGTCGTCGTTACCGAACTACGAGTTACAAACGGGAAACTATCGATTGCAAAATCAGGGAGTACAACAGCCGACCCCTCGTTACAGGTTGCGAGGCACGATACAGCCGGCTAATAGACACACCAACAATTTCGTGCCTTTCTCCGAGTCTCGGGAGGAGCTGGAGAACGTTCAGGAACCTGTGTCGCTGTTGGACGACATAGAGGTCAACTATAGGAATCCGCGTCCCCCCATAAATCCCGATGCCGAATTCATCGATCCCATCACGGTGCAGGACAATCACTCGGATAACCCGAATGCGTACTTCGCGTATCGACTACCCGGCGACGTTGGCCACTTTTACTTCCTGACGCCGCAGGCGATCACGCAACGGCAGGACCAGAATAGTGGATATGTCTATCCGAAGCCCAGGGGGCCAAGATTACGAAGGCGGTCGGGATAACGTGAACGCGCGTATCCAACGGCAGTCGCGCGCAATGCCATAATCTCGCGGATGTCCAGCGCGCGAAGTGATCGCGCATCGCCTGTGTGCGTGTCGGCCGCACACATACATACGCGTATTATTAATATATTTATTGTACTTGTAAATACGAATTGATTAAGTTAGATAATTATAGCTACGTTGTTTTACGATAAACGCGTAATTTATTATGCAACCTGACTCCCCCGTTTTAGAGTAATAGTTGTGCGATCGTATTCGCTTGTATACGATTTGTAATACCTATGCGCCTCGTCATCGCATATTTGCACATTATCTGTGATTAATGGGATTATACGTGTACATATAACATAATTACTTATTGTCTATTGTACGCGCTTTGACAGATTGTACCGTTGTCTCACGAATCTTTTTCCTAAGTTTTTCTCTATATGCGGAATGTAAAGTTGAATAAAACGTAAAATATATATGAAATAACAAATATTGATGCAAATCTCTCTCTCTCTCTCTCTCTCTCTCTCTCTGTCTGCTGTAATTTGAGTTTTAAATCTTTTATACGGATTAATGTAATTATTTATCTATCTTTTTTCCGTCAATATCGTATTAAATGTAATTGACATTATTTGTAATTTTTAATATAAAATATTTTTCAAATAATATTGTACAAATATACCAACAAAGATCACATTATGCATGTAATTGCAATGTAATCAATTTAATTGAAGAATTTTATATATACATGTCTCTTTAAATAAGTCTTAACATTTGAACAGCCAGTACTTGCGGTACTGTGAACATCCCACCTAAAAACCTACCCACTTAAAAATTGAATTAAATTTAAATTTTGTGACATAGTCTGTATGGCGTTTAATTGGATTCAGATTAAAAATTTATAAAAGATATACTATGCATGGCTGTTTAAAAGGATTATTCTGATAAATAGCAGTACTCACCAGTGTCGATTTCTTGCGTTTGCGCTGGATCTGGCAAAGGATAATCGTGTAGTCGCAAATAAACCTCCATTGCACATTTCGCTGCTTTAAAGTAGAATGGGTGAGCTCGGAGAACGTCTTCTAGCCTTAGGAGACCCACATAAGATCTCAACGTCATTTTCCGCATACAATATGTATGAAAGTCGAATTGGTCCTCTATGATTTCCGAAAAATGCTGCAAATAATCATGATAAGAGATATAACATATACATCTTAAGTTGAATACGCGCGCGCATATACACACAATATATATTACAATAGTATAATATACTACTACTTACCCTATCAACTTCGTGACATTTTTTCAATGCTTCTCCATATTTTCCAAGACGTTTGTACGCGTTGGCCGCTTCCGTTTGAATCCACATGCATTGCATTTCGTTCAAATTTTCCATAGCTAAAACTCCTTCCCTTGTGAATTTCCCACATGTCTCCTCCGCCTCTTTAATAAGATTCGCACGGAGCATGTACTTGGCACATTTAGAGTTAATATATCGGTCAGCTGTGTCTAACCCCTGCGCCTCATCCAGCCACTTATAAGCTTCTTGAACATTACCCGCGTGCTATTAACATACAAAATTCTATTTAGATCACATATATCTTCCACATTATTCTTTAGAGTAAATATAATCTCATATGTATGATTTTTCACCTCGCATATATAATATTATTTGAGTGGAAAAATATTCCATTCAATAAAAACAAGTATCCGAAATATGAATTTAATTCAAAGTTATTATGGATAAATAATAACAATAGAATAGCAATATTACGTTCTCTTCAAAAAATTTTCAAACACAATAACAAGTTTTAAAAACAAACTTAATCCTCATAATCCTTTCCCATAAAAATTCCTATTATAATAAAGCCAGAGAATACTATAGTTCTTCAAGGCTTGTAACGCTACAAAGTATGTAAGATCCTACCTTATAAATGCGTCCTTTGGTAACAAAAAGTTCTATAAGCGTAGGAGTATGATCTATGGCAGCGTCAATCTCAATCAATGCCTTTTCCGTTTGACCGAGGTAATCGTAATGTTGCGCTAGGTAATAATAAGTCCACAATAATGCGGATGCTGGTTCTCGTGGATTATCTTTTTCTTGATCGCTAAAGTGGTCGTGAAGTTTTAATGCCTCCTTGTATTGCACAAGTAGAGATGATATGATTTCGACCTTTTCCTTATCAGTGTATAATGAACGAAGATTCACAAATAACGGTGGTACACCTTTATGAAGCCCTAAAAAGAAATAAATCCAATTAAATACATGAAATTATAAAAATATCATTTGAATAAATTGCGTGTGCAAAAAAATTTTCTCTGTAAAAAATTTACCTTTTCGTAAATATCGATCAACTAAGACTTTAAATTCATCTCCTGTCGCATAATTGAGTTGCAAACGGCGCGGTGCTAATGCTCGAGGAAAGAGTTCTTCGTATCTTTGAAGCATTTGCAACGTTTCGCTTGGTGAAGAGTGTCTTTCAGCCTCTGCTAGCCTAGTGTAATATGTTGTGTTTTCAGGATTAATATCTAATAGCTCCTTGTAAACTTGTTCCGCTTCTGCATACTGTTTCAGTTGAAGTCTTAGTTTACCTAGAGAACGATTCAAGAAATATTAAAGAAATATTCAAGTGCTAAAAGTACGATTTGATTAATCACGTTACATACTTACCATAAGTTTCTTTGACAGTAACCTTGTCACAAATTTGATCACTATACTTGTCTAAATGTTTTAACGCCTGTTCACATTCTCCCGATTCCTGAATGACCATATTTTGATATAATAACAACTCACTATGTTCATAATCATAACAAATCTGTGAATATAATAAATATTTTTATTACACAATATTTTTATTTCTATATAAAGAATCTTTATGTATAAATAACGTACCATTGGAGAATTTCGAAAAGTATCTAAAATTTTCAATGCCATCTCATAATCTCTCAACAAATGATATGAAATAGCAAATCCGATCCAAGAAGCTCGTTGAGTAGGACGTAACATAAACAACTGATATCTGGTATCCTATGAAAAATCAATATAAATTTGTAAATATATAATTAAAATATATTGTAGCTTTGGAATATGATGCATATGTGACAAAATAAGAGCTTGCAATAAAAGAGATGATGTTAAATATTTACCTTATAACCTTCCAGATCTCGCATCTGGATTTGTAGCAATGACAAATCCCTAAGGATTTGAATATTATCTTTGTCCCACTTGAGCGCGTTTCTGTAACATTTGATAGCCTCATCATACTTCTTGTCGGAACGCTGCAAAAGACCGTAAACATGCCAGCAAACATGGGACTGTAGGTCATTCCTGAGGCCACGGCGCACATGATCGTAGGCTTCTTCCTTACGGCCCAGACAGTTGAGAGTGAGACCCTTCATCGCCAAGGTCTCCCCATGTTCGCTGAACTTGGGATTTGACAGGATCTGTTTTGCAAACTTCAGCCCATTTTTGTATTGTTTGTGTTCGTAGCATCTCTGCAAGAGAACATATACCATGAAGATGCATTTGTAGGCATTTGTAGGGTTAGGTAGGAGGGGGAGTTCGGTGGGTTTTGTCTTGCATTCGCGCGAGGATCGACGATGCCGATCGTCGCGGAGTGTCACCGGACGAGAGGGGTTTTCATGCATAACGTCAAGCAAGCGGTTGCGTTACGCGTTCGCCAGTGACCTTTTGCCGTTTTACTCCCCCGAGGAAATGCTTTATCATTAGAGCACGGCGAATGCACTCTGCTTGCCGGAGAGTGGGGTCCAAAACAAGAGTATTTTGATCGGCTGTTACTCACCAGGATCCGCTTGAACAGGGCATTTTCTTTGGGTGGCAACGGGTTGCTGGAGGGCATTTTTGTATAACTACAAAAATAGGGGGCCTTTTCCACCCGGTAAACTCAATTTTTACCACAAAACCTCGTGGCCACAAACGAAGAAGTCGATCCTCGATCACGTGATCATCCGCGACAATGCTGTTCCGCCGGAAGCGTTGCTGCCACGGTACCGCACGGTTTAAGCGGCGGTTACGCATCAATCGATCCTCAATCGAGTTCGAGAAGATGGAGCGCATTCAACGAACTCAACAGTTGAGTGATGCTGGAGTCTCATGATGCTGGATTCACACTGCATCCGATTTTCGTCGTACGACGC
>NW_017255996.1:891566-901008 GCF_001594055.1 Mycetomoellerius zeteki
TCGTACGACGAAAATCGAATGCAGTGTGAATCCAGTATTACTAATTACTTATGTAGGATTCACACTGCGTACGACATCCGACGTGCGTCGTTCGATATCCAATAGGAGAGCTTGTTTTCTATGTCGTACGATGATGCTTGTGTTTCTGCTTGTGATTCCATTAGAAATTTGACCAATCAAAACAATAGGAGCTAAAATTTCTTTGTCCTCACTGGTCAAATTTTAATCTTCAATCTTCAATTTGAATCTTCAATGCGTAGTCTGATTCCGGCCTAAAGACATTGGGTGCATTCAGTACTACAACCGCTCACTGAGCGCTTAATGAGCTCTTCCATCTAATTGGCATATTCCGTTAGAACTAAAAATATAGACCAAACAAATTCATACAAACAACAGAAATTGGTTGTCAATGGGTGCATTCAGTACTACAACCGCTCACTGAGCGCTCAGTGAACGCTTGCATCTTATTGGTATATTCCGTTAGAACTAAAAATATAGACCAAACAGATACAAGAGCTCACTGAGCGCTCAGTGAGCTCTTGTATCTGTTTGGTCTATATTTTTAGTTCTAACGGAATATACCAATAAGATGCAAGCGTTCACTGAGCGCTCAGTGAGCGGTTGTAGTACTGAATGCACCCATTGTTGCACTTAAATACACATGGTTATACACTGTGGTTATACGTGATACTATAACCTCAATTACTCAAGAATTGGACATTCTTTGCAAGTGTCACACAATCTCAAAAAGAAATTGAACTGTTGGTATAAATTGAAGGCATTGCAAATTCTCTCCATCTGAAGGGTACTAAAAAAAGATTTTGTAAAAAGAAGTACCACGCTGTTAGGTCCATGTAAAAACAGCTTACATGTGGTTGCTTTTGGAATTACATATAAATTGAAAGCACAGAAATTAATTATCATAAATATGAGGGATTTTTATAACAAACTGTGCTTGTTATTGTTAGAAGAATCCTTTGGTCTTATCATAAGACACATTGGTAATAATTTATTATATGGAACAAAAACGTTATCTGCATTACATTTTGGAACATGTCTATCAAAAATAAAGGTAAACAATGTTTGCAGTTGTATTATGTACTAATAATGAAAATTGATGATCTTATATATTCAAGATCGTCTTAATTAATCTTAAGATGCTAATACAGCTTTCTGATTGAATCATGACATTTTAAAACCATTAAAAACTATCTTGAATATAAGAATTTACTATAAATACTGGTTTTAAACTTGAAAATAGTCACGTACTGTTTTTTGCATAAACAATCATTTGGAGAATTTTTTTATATTTATATGAGTTAAAAATCACTAATTACATATTGTATATTATGAATAGTTTTATAGTTTATTAGTATTTGAAACCATTATGTATATAGATATCAATATTTTTTTAAAAATGAGAAATAAAATAAGTGAATTCTTAATTAATAAGAAATCTATTGTGATTAAGCTTCATTTTCTCATTGTTGAAATATAAAAAACTATCCTCTCCCCTAGATAATTATTTTTGGATTAAGATTCCACTCAATGAAATGACCATACAGCATTTCTAGATTCTACCTCAGATGAGTTTGAATATAAGATCAGGTTATGAATTTTGCTCTATGTTGAAATATACGTTTTGTACTTATTAATCTTTAATACATACGATGAGTCGTTTGTATCCCAGGTTAATTTTCATCACTAATAAGTATACAAAATTATTAAGTAATTTTTATACATTTAACATTTTTAGAAAGTATATATAAGTGTTTATGTATTTTGAACAATTGTTTATAAATGTTATAACTAATTACTTGGTGCTCCTAATTTTTCAAAGAAAAGAAATATGCAAGATACGAACGATCCAATCGTGAGTATTAAGATTAATATGTCGTATTCATTTGGACCTTCTCTTTTGCTAACATATTTTTATGTGATTATCTTATTTAGGTAAAAGAAGGACTAAGTGTCCTTATAAAATTTGGCTTTGTCACTTATCACAAAAATGAGGATAATTTACGTGTTGAGTATACTATACACCAAAACAAAATTATTATGATGCTTCGCTATCCAAGGTATTTTTACACATTGAAATAAGAGTTTTAATTGTATCATATATATAATTTGTCTCATGTTAGAAATATAAATATTCATTACAGATACATACTTTTTGCAAAAACTTACTGTGGAGACGAGGGTGAAATCATGTTTGAAGAAATATTAAAGAGTGGATATATCACAGCATCTGAAGTCATAATAAAAACATACAAACGAATTGAACAGGCCCCTTCTAACTGTATGATTCAAAAGTATAATATCTTTTCTTATTCAGCTTCTATTTTTTAAAGTTATTTTTTAAATTCTATTGTAATATAATAAACTCTGAAATTTTGTGTATTAATAATCTAAATCTATATTTTTTTTAGCTACTGATGAATCGCCTTCTATTCCTGACCTAAAAAATGTATTTGAATTATTAGTGAAAAATCAATTTTTAATGAATTGTACATCTTTTGATACAATGTCAGAAGATACTGAAAAACCTAAGTATGACTTACCAAATCTTGATTTGCTGGCTATATCCAAATCATTGGAAGGACAAAATGTTGAGTTTTCGGATAGAAAAATATATTGGAAGGTCAATTTTGATCGATTTACTCAAGATCTTAGGTAAAATTCTTAATTTACAATCCTCTCTGATTGTATCTTAAAATATTAATGTATGATTTATATACAGGGATCAAACTGTTATATCAGCTGTGACTCGAAAATTTGACAAAGAAGCTGGAGAATTAACGAGAGAATTGATTAACTTGATGTACTTGCGAACTGCATCTTGGGCAGATACATCGAATCCAATTCCGTATACTGAGATAAAAGAACAAGTGAAAAAGTTGAATTATGAAGTTCTTGAACGTTATATTGATCAGTACTTGCGGCTTTTAGAAGAAGATAAAACGCAATTCATCAAACGAGTTGGCGATTCTGGTGGTGGGCAGTACAGCGTTAATATGAAGAACGCATTCAAAGAGTTAACGTGGACAACTTTGGAAAATATTGTAACAGAAAGGTTCGGTTCCAAAGCTGCAAGAATTTTCAGGCAAGTTACAAATTTAATCCTCAATATTTCGCTTTACTGTAGGGAAGAGAATGTTTTAATATTTTAATTGTATGCTTCTTCTAATCTTTTAGCTTTTTTCTGTGATTTTAGATTAGTTCGTTATGAAGTTGATGTTAGTCTGGAGCAAATCCAGAAATTAGCGATGATTCCAGCTAAAGAAGCCAAATTTTTAACATATAGCTTGTCACAGGAAAATTACATACAAACTCAAGAATTAAAGAAAAGTGGTACTTCATCAGGACCTACAAAACTACCTTATCGCTTCTGCATCGATTTAACTAAAATTGTCGAAATGGAAATCGAACATTGTTATCATGCATTGTATAATATTATAACAAGACGGGAACATGAATCGAATAGTAATAAACGTATGATAGAAAAGCAATTGAGAGTACAGATACTCTCTGCTAATTTGAAGGAACATGGCGCTACGGAACAACAATTGGCTGATGTAATATTAATATTCTTATATTACTGTGATATAAGGAATTCCAAAAGCAAATTAATAAATGATAATAACTTAAACTCTTTTTACAGATTGCAGAAATGATGACGCCATCTGAAATTCAACAGCTTGAAAAAGCGCAAAATGCGATGAAAAAACTGGCGGCCACAGAGATACAAATAGATGAAACCTTATTAATCTTAACCACATATTTTCGTTATCATTAAATTGTCTTTTAACTCCTTAGTTGTTCTGTATGATATACATGTAAAAATAAAAGTCTTGTATTCATTTATATAGTTCATATTTATTTATATATAATAATGATTACGCTTGTAAAATACAAACAACAAAGAGTACCTAGCTTTCAAATTATAATAAATATAATCATATTTTTTTATGTTTATAATAGTGCTGTTCTCTATTGTGATATACAGTGCATTTGATGTCTCTATCTATGAGGAAAAGTCATCTTGGGTCGTGTCAGCATAAATAAATAATTACATTTTCCCAATGTTTATTCGTATATTTTAATTTAAGCGATAGTGATGAATATATGCGTGCTCTTTGTCAACAATGAAATATGAAGGAGAGTTAGTCACATGACTCACAGCCAGCTTGTGGTGCGTACTTGATGAGACTTCTATTTTAGATTTATCAATTATATTCAATGAAAGTGTCCTTGTATTCTCAGATGCGATTTATTCATAATAACAGTAAGTGCAAAAACGCATTACGTTTTTAAACTTATAAATTTTACTGCTTTATATGTGCGTTCCGAAGAATGACTTTTCCTTTCTACTGTATGCTTTGTACGCTCATCTTAACACTGCCGCGATGAAAACTATTCCTTTATGAGTATGTATCAATAAATAAAATTTAAAGTAGTGTTATCAGTAGCGATTTACCCATCATCCTAAATATATATTTTGATTTTATGCTATTGATAATGATATACCGATAATGTACTACGATCACGACACGAGTAGTGTTAAGATGATCGTGAGAATTCTATTTCATTCATACATACACATCGTCTGACTGGTTTTTATATTCACTACCTTTCACTCTCTTTCTCTTTCTCCCTCTCTTTTATTCTTTCTTTCGTTCTCTTTCACTCCCTCTTTCTCTCTTCATTTGCACTGGTACTGCATAACTATATACATCCCTCATACATACAAGTTTTTCATCTAGAAATAGTGTCGTATACCCCTAAAACTAAGATTGAATTTCGGTAAAGCGTTATTTTATTATATTTTTTATACCATTAACAACAACGTACATGTAAATGAAGTGAATGCTTGGAATATTGAGAGCGGAGATGTTAGTGTTCACTTTTTCTTTACGTTAAATATATTATAATATTAGTAGTGTAATTCGATTTACAATTTACTATTCTTACAGTTTGCATTCGCATTGGTTGCATGTAAAGGCCAGTAAATATAATAATCGTGTGCTGATATATTATCGCGTAACATTCGTGATATTTGAAAGTAAGGAGATCGCCACGGACTAAATATCGTTGCTAATTTCAACGATTATTGTGTGGGTGGAAATCGCAATCGATGGAATGCAAAACCGATTTTTATCAAAGCAAACACTGCGGGCAACAATAAGAATCGGTAAGATTTTTAAAAAAGAGAAACGCGGACCCAAACTCCATTGCACGCGCGAGTTACATTGTCAGGTGGTTTAACTTTAAAATTTTACAAACGTGAAAACAATTAAATTTTTCAATGTTTATAACGAAGGTATGGCACAATTGAAAAAAAAATGCAATTGGTAGATTATTTACCCAAAATATATCATTTTTTCTGCTAAATGAAAAATTGCCATTGTTTAATAGTAAAATGATTAAAAGAAAATTGAATTTCTTTCGAAACTTACTTTTGAAAGTGACAATGAAAAATTGATCTAAAGAGAAAAATATATTTTAAAACTTTAAAATGAAGATCATGAATGTGATATAAAATTGAAATTCCTAGATGCAGTATTCCAAAATCATCACAGATGAAGAAAACGGCTCAAACGAAGGAAACATGCACATAGAAATATTGCATTAAAATTTGATTGAGTATTCGAGCATAAACGACCAACGAACTTTCACTTGCCGTTCTTGTCTAAAACTGGCACGTACAACCTTTTTCTTGCTACTAAAAATAATAAGGCTCGTCACTTAAATAATAGTGTACTAAATAAGCAACGATGATATTGATAACTGTAATATTTATAATAATGATAATAATAATAATAATAATAATGGTGCCATCTCAATAATAATAATAATAATAATAATAATAAAGATAATAATAAAGATAATAATGACATTGAAAATAAGAATACATATCGCGTTTAACATTATTAATCTACATACTTCAAATAGTTATATATATAATGTAGCTACGTAGATACATCACAATATAGTTACACTGTACATTAATAATATTGACGCTCGTGTCGGACCGCGGATCGATGATTATCTCCCGACACAATGTAAGAATCCATTATATACATAAAATAAATTATTATCAACATTAAGCTACCTTAAATCTGATGCCGGTCGAGCCCCAACAAAACGGGTGCAGATATATCGAGGATACTGGCTCTCTTTATAAAATTATATTAGGTACCGTGTGTGTATGTAATTGCACTGATTATAAATAACAAAAAGAAGAAAACGTGAAAAAAGGAGGAGACGCAAAAAATTCGTTTCACGTCGAGCCAACGAGGCGACTCGGAACTAGAGGTTTTTCTCTCACTCTCTCTCTTCTTCTTTTTCCTTTTTTTTGATTAACCCCCCGCCCGCGAAAACGCTATTTGGCACATAAGTATTATATCACATCAAGCTCCAAATCATTATATCGTCCTGTTCGATCATCCCATAGACCACTGCCTAGCTACAACTGTGTTCGCCTTTTCGTATCGACTTACGTGAGATCGTAATTGTCTCCGTCGATCTCAGCCCCCCCTCATGCACCGCAATCTTCCCCACATTCGTAAATGTAATTCGAAGACGGAGAAGCGCGTGACGCGCCCCTACGAAAATAGAGGCGACGTGTCGAGCATGATGATCAGGATCGCAGATGCGCGCTGATCTTTCGATAAATAATGCTATAATCCCTTCCGCAACCGTTTTTACCGTAACGTTGTACTAATATATCGATGATCCGCTAATTCCCAATGTGTCCGTCCCATTTCAACCCTCTTTATTACGTCCTCTCGCCCCTTTTCGCCCCCTATCACTCAGTCGACTATTAACCGCCTCGGCTGTCGCCGCTTTTACATTAGGGTCAATAAATTAACGGTGAAAATACTATAAGTACTAGGCATTTATATTAAACGAGAAGCCCGTCACGCGTCTACGTACCGGGATTTAATCGCGCGAGCGATTAGCTTCTAGCTTTTTCTCACTCTGTTCCGACCTTTCGTTCGGCGCGTCGAACGCAGTTGTTTTATATGTATATGATGGAGACATTCAAACAACTGGCGGTCGCAAGATAAGATTGCCACGTGCGGCGTCTACGCGTTCGGACGCGCGCGATCGTTGCGGAAGATGCTGGGAGATAGACCAGTTTCTATTTATTCGTTTACTCTTCTTTTTCTTTTCTTTCTCTTCTTTCTTTTTGTTTCTTTTTCCTGATATGACCGTCCGGAAATCGGCCGTATCGTTAGTCTCACACACACATACATACTAAGAGAAATAGGAACAAGACTTTTTGGCCATGCATCGTGTCGCAACGTGTACGTGATATCGGCTACGTATCAAACTCCGATAAGGAGACCGGCACGAGCTACGCATCCGAATCGGCGCGCGATTGTCTTATTACAAAAATTATGCGTACATATGCGCGTACCCTCGCCTCGCGCTCCGCGCGCACGCACGCCGAATGTAGGGACTGAATTGTAACGAGCTGCTTGATTTTTGGCCGCTAGTTCAATGCCGGTTATCTCTAATCGTTATCTATACACGTTAGCTACCGATAATCGAAGTCTACCGTGACCCTATAAGACACAATATTCTTAGAATTTTATATGAATATTAAAACAGATAAATAATATTTATATAACATTCAAGGAATATCGCGTGCTTATAAGGAAGTTCCATACGGACTGCAGTTTTGATTACGATGCAGGAGAATATACAGGGAATACCGTCGATGTGCATAAGAGAAGTCTTCCATGTAGTCGTCGCCCGTGTAATGCAGGAGCAAGTTACCACGAAAGAATGTCCCAGGTGCGAAAGATTAAGATGTTTGAAAGATTAGAATGTCTAACAAATGTCTTTTAAAATCTTACGACGTCCCGTTGTTTCAGTTTGGATCGCTTGGACCGTTTGAAATTTTTAATACGCATTCGGAATAGTTCGCTTAAGAATTTCGATTGAACAATAACGAGCAACCGAAGCATCTTACACAAGACAATTCACGGATTGCGGCCATCATATGGTATATTGGAACAGATAAACACCCGGACCTCGATACAGATTGCCTCGAAATTGCGTTGTACTGCGCAGTGATAAAAGAAATCCGAAAATTACATGCAAAATAATGCAAGCGAAAATAGATCGTTAAATTTTTATTGAAAATAAAGAATTTATAAAGAAAAAAAAACTCAACCGTCTCGGCATCCCCTCCCTTGATTTTAATGAGCTTTGGATATATGAACGTTACGATATAGATTAAAATGAAAGATGTACATTTTCTTAAAAATATTCAACCTCACTTTAAGGGATACAATCTTAAAATGAACTAATTTTACGTTTCTCTATATAAATATCGGTTTCCTCTAATCTCGTGTATTATCTAAAAAATATAAATCGTCGATTTCCTGTAATCTCGTGTATTATCTAAAAGCGCTAAATTCAGTCATGTATGATAATTTCCATATGCGAAGACAATACAATTTTTGCATTAAAAATAAGCATTAAAAATAAAATCAGCCATTTTTTACGAAATATTAAAAGTACAAATAGAATAATATAAACAATGAATAAATTGATATATAAGACCAAATCGCAACATCGTTTTCGGAAAACAACTTTATTGAATATACTTAGCTCCATTTGGTGTAAATTATTTGGAGTTTACACAACATATTCAAAGCTCCAAATCAAAAAAGTAGTTGGGTTTTCTTGTTTTTTTCTTCTTAAAGGCCATGGTACATAAGAAAACCTTTAGACGTAAGACTTAAGTAGTAAGCGAATCGACCAATCACGGTAGAGACCATAACGTAAGGTAAGTAAGTAATAGCGAATCCAACATGTTGATTTTCTTACTGCTCAAGTCTTACATCTTAAGTTTCCCTATGTGCCCTAAGGCTTTAAATGATCACTATGAATTGGACGTCAGATGTTAAAATATTCGCTGAATTTAAACAAGTTGTTTTATCAATATGACAGCGCATATAAGCTTGTCGAGCACTGTATCGAGATCCGCGTACATATTCGATACAAATCAAACGGACTAACGGATGTAAAGATTACGTATAGCGAACACACACCAGCATTTTTTTCAATAAGCTTATACCGAAGAGCAAGAAAGATTAACGATCGAGCGACGTCGTGACGGAGATGCTCTCGCGCTTTTACTTCGTGGATAGGTCCTTCGCGTTTCGCGTACGATGGCACAGAAATAGAACGTTATATCACAACCTCCGGTGAGAGGTTTCGAGACGCCCGACTCTTCTTTCCCCGAGAAGTAGTATCCTCTTCCAGTTCACTCCGTCGTGCAGAGAAGCGCAGTTCGCGGACATGTTCCTGCGATCGCGCGTTCACGGTCGGTGCTGCATATGACACCTCGACGTCATCACACTGAGACGGATGATTCCGATTACCAGAAGAGTTCGTAAGCGAGCCTCGACGTAGACGCGGCCGC
>NW_017255996.1:901049-909601 GCF_001594055.1 Mycetomoellerius zeteki
GCTCCGGGCGGCCAAAGTGGCTGACCCGGAGCTGCGGTTCAATCCTCGTCGTGGTGCCGCGGACTCGCGTCGTAGCCACCGATCGAGCCAGAATTCTCGGGTGAGAAGTTCATCATGTCCGTGGGCGATAGACTGTCCTGTGGATAGTAGAACGAAGGATGGTCCGAACTCGGGCCGGCCGCACCGCCACCACCGTTCAACATCGTCGCCGGCGGCGAGACCGATGGTCGCGACGGACCGGCACCCGTGCCCGGGTGATGCTGCGTGCCAGTCAGATCGGCACTTACCGGTGATAAGAAGTTCATCTCGGTGCCGCCGTCACGGCACCACAACTGCCGCATCTCCTGCCGCCGCTGCCGCATCAGTGACTTGTATTCGGAGATACGCATCTTTTTGCCGTCCACGATACACGTGCGCTTTGGCCGCGGCCGGTACCTGTAGTCTGGGTGCTTTTCCATGTGCAGCTTCGAAAGTCGCGACTGTTCCTCGTAATATGGCTGTTTCTCTGAGTTTGACATCGACTTCCACCGGGCACCTGTAACCGATATAAAAAAAATATGCGTTGAAGTAGAACACGTTTCGCGTTCTCCGATAATTTTTCACATAAATTAAATTAAATCAAATCGAATAATTTTCCATTGTATTCTTTGCTTGCGATTTATATTTTTGAGTTTTAATACATATTTGCGAAATTTTACATTTGTGTCATATTAATCGTTGAAGTAATAAATTTATGATATAAATAATTGATATGTGTAATTATATAATTTAGTACAATAATGTAGATAAATTAAGGCTTACTAAAGGTGTAATTATAAAAGTACGGTAATTATAAAAAGTTTTCTGTAAAGAATATAAGAGGAGCAGACTTTCAAAATGCGTTTTATCCAAAATTTGTAATTTTCAGAAAACAAGAAAAAAAAAACTACGTGCACAAGAAAATTACGAACTTTACAGAAAATAACAATATGTCAATTAGGATGTGAAATATTAAACAAAATTGCTAAACAAGTACTAAAAATGTTAAGCAAATGTATTTTGTTTGTCTCTAATTAAAAAACATAATAAACTTCGTAATGTGTATGTTTTTTCAGCATATAAATTAATGATGAAAAAATGCTTTCTGAACATCTCAAAGTAGCTTATAATATAAGTCTTTCAACACTGAACATTACGCCATCTTTAACTAAAAAAATGAAATTTTGAACAAAACATTTTGAAAGTCTGCTCCTCACATATCGTTACTTCAAAAGTAATACAGCTAAAGAAATTAAATTTTTCAGAAAAGTGAAAAAACTTTTTCAACAATAGGAAATTAACTAATTCAATAATATCATGAAGATGAATATATTTTTAAAAACACGATCAAATAGGATCACTTTGATTATTTTTTGTTTCAGAATCCTTAAAATATAATACCATCCTTTTTGATATCGTATAAAATTATGACAAATCCAGAATGAGTCAACATCAAATGTGACATAACTCGAAATATCACCAAGAATTTATATTTATCTTGATGAGCTAAAATTACTAAATCTAAAATAAAATATTTTCTTCAAACTTTAAAACTGTCTTAACTTTAAATGTTCTCTATAAAAGACTATCCTAAATATTCTTATTTACAAAAATGATACATTTCAAGATGTGTCACTCTTGTAGAAGGTATTATGTATCTCTTTGAAAACTTTTTAAGGACTATTTGGCACACAAGTGCTATTTGGCGAACGGACTGTAAAATTAAGTTTACTTTTGATGATTGATAGAGTAATCATTACTTAATTAAATTCATGGCAATAACTCGAAAATCACATTTTTAAGTTGTATGACTTTTGAAGTAAGGGAACGATATTTATTCCATAATTACATCCATCAGAAAAATCGTTTATAGTTGAAGCATCAACTGCAATCGTGTGAGTGACGTGTATGGATCGGGTATGCTTACCGAGAATTTTCGATATGTTTGAGTTGTGCATGTCTGGGCAGGCTTTCAAGATCTTCCTACGTTCATCCTTGGCCCACACCATGAATGCGTTCATAGGTCGCTTGATATGTGGCTTGTTCTCACCCTCCCTTTTCTGCTGCCTCACCATTTTAGCTGAAGAGAAAGAGAAAAAGAGACGGGGCGTTAGATGTCACGTCGTCGTCGAGATTCACGATACTCTCGTGAGAAACGAATCTGATTTCGCGAGGGCGTCACTTGGCGCTCTCAAAACAAGAGCGTAATAGTAGTCTAATCGTTACTCATAGAAGTGCTTACCTTTTTCCGTTATGTCTTCCGCTACTTTATATCCCGGATCTCGCCACACTGCAATTTTAAAACCGAATCATATATACAAGATATACGACGTTAAGTGCGAGACTATTATGCATAATTTATAATATTAATACAATCATTATAATTAATATTATATATGCACATCTTAAAATATTATTTATATTTTTCTCAAAAAGAAAAAGAAAGAATTTACATAATATTAAATTATTATAGTTTTTATATGCTATATGCGCATTTAATCTTATTTCTTTCAGTCTTGATTTTAACTTGATTTTGACTTGAATTTATATGAGATACTATCGCATTATTTCAAAAAAGTCTGAAAAATCTGACTGAAAAATCTGGAGATTCTACATTTGTAAAAAAATTTACGCTACGTTCGAAACTATGTTAAGTGTTCTTTGTATCTGCTTCGCGATCCGTCTCGCGATTACCGCGACGCTCGTTCCTCCACGTCCACTTACTGTGAGGCGTCGAGAGAAAATCCTGCTCCTCCTGAGGCGGTTCCTCCCGAGAGCCAGAATGCTTGATCGGTCTTTGAGTCTGGGCCGACGGTGGCATCCCACCTGTGTTCGACGGCAATCCGTACAGCCCGTGCATCGCGAAGTGCTTTTCCACGGCCGCGACCGCAGCGGCCGCCACGGATCCTCCCGGTCCGCCGGCCTCGTCTTTGGCCATTACCTTGCCCACTGTAACGGGTTACCGGAGAAACGGAGTGAAAGATGCGTAATAGAGATACGGGAACGAAAGAGTTCACGTTTTTAAGATATACTTTACAGATATCTTTTAAGATATACAGAGTAAGATGTATAAAGTACAGAGATATGTGAAAAACAAAGACAAAGCAGAGAATGCGATATTCCTGATTTTTTACGCGATGTGAGGTCAATTTTGCTTTTAAAAAAATTTTATATTTGAGACTTTTACGCGTCTTATGTTAGTTCTTTTATTTCGTTAGTTTTAGTAGTCCTTCGCAAACTATCCTGAATTTCACCACTTACAAGGGAACCGTCGAAACTGTCCCTTATCGATTTTGATGCGCTTTTTGCATGTTATAGACTATTATAGAATATCAAAAAATATTAATAATATTAATAAGACCCGTATTTTTTTATTTGCTTATCTCAAGGTTGTAAGAATCTCTCAAAAATAATGGATTGTTTTTCATTTTCATCGAAATATCTTCAAAACTATGAGGTATATGAAAAAGTATTCTGTTTTATATTTTATATAAAATGTTCTGTTTTAGGTTTTATATTTTATACTTTTAATAACGGCATATTCACATTAAAAAGTTTTTTTTTCGAAATTTTTAATTTCCCCTCATTTTCAGTTGTTTCGAGACTGTTGAAACTTCGAAATAAACAAATAAAAAAATAGTTCTAATATTTTTTATAATCATATTCAAAATCTATCAAAATTGGACAGTGCTGGACAGTTTCGACAATTTTCTTGACGATTAGTCAGACTACCTGAATCGTTGAGGGACGGTTTTTCAAAAAATATTCGCTTTAAAAAAAATTTGAAAAAATTCTGATATACTCTTTCAATATTTAGGAATAATCGTCTGGGTCTTCAAATCCTCACATGATCTGCGGAGGATTAGTATTATAGCTAAACAAGACATTAGAACTTTTTGAAATGAAAAGAAATAGTCTGTGAAAAGAAATAATGAAGAGCTATCGTCCGATTGCGCTTGTAAAATAAATATTATTTTCAGAATCGTTTGCAGGAATTTTTTTTTCGCAACCGGATCCTTAACATAATGCCGAAGTTTAGACATGTTTTTTAGTGCTCCGTGTATGTCGCGGACGAAGTAACGCGCGGCGATTGCCACGCAAAGAGATTCGTTCTCAACGTTACAATGACGGCCTGCGGATCTTCTTCCCTTCCTCGCTTGTGCGAATCGCGCGTCGCGCGGCCCTTATCGGGCGGAATCGCGTTACGCATCGTTGATTACGAGTATACGCCGCGGTACCCGTGGCAAAAACCAGATGGCAAGTGAAACAGGTTCTCCGGACGGCGAGCAGCCGTGGAAAAAAAACCCGGCCGCGGACAATCGGGAAAACTAGCCTGCTCGAAGATGATTAAGTGTTCACCGCCGGCATGAAATCGCATACTCCGGAGGGTATCGCATACACCGACCATGCCTTTCTCTCTCGGAATCCACTTGCGGCAATCGGCAATTTGCAATTGTTCCGCGGGATGAACGCGTCGCGTAATCGGCGCAACCGCGAGTTCTGGTAATGCTCGGATCGCAACAACGGGCGTTACTTTAATCGTGGTAATTCGGATGAATTCACGAACGGTCGGTCGATTATAATAGGTACGCAATTTGTGAAACGCGATGTAGTGAGAGCGCACACGTATATCGCATAAAGATAATTAACCGTTGTGAATAGCAACAATCTCTACAGAATATCCGCGAAATGTCATTTCGACACGATACTCGACTTCATCGCTCCTCAACAGCCGGTGTAATCCTACAGGCTTCATTCTACTCTCACGCCAAGCGATTAAAGCGAATGATCACGAATGTTTCACTCACTCGGCGAAGACAGACTGCTGAGATGCGGTGGTAGACCGGCGTAAGAAAGCGTCGGCAGGTAATTCCGCGGTATCGGCAGTCCTGACGGGAAGAGCTTGGGCGCGGTCGCCGCTAATGGTTGCTCCTGCTGGCCGCTGCTTCCGGCACCGGTCGAGTGCGAGTCGCTACCGGGCGACGAGGAAGACGCCGTGGCGCCCGAGGACGTCGATTTCGGCTTGGTGAGGTTCAGCGGGGCGTCGAGATCCTGAAGAGGCGGGGCCGTCGGCGCTACCGCGGATGAGATCGGCGCCGGCGACGACGATTCCTTCTCCATTTGCGTTGTCATCTGAGCGAGATGCGCGGTCGCCCAGCTTGGACCTTCTCGATGGCTGCTGATCATCTGCGAACGAATGAAAAATCTCAGGAACGTCAGACTAATGAGTTGGAATTTCTCGATCGGAATAGTACTAATGTTAACCCGGTGTTACTAATATGAAGTGAAATTTATTAAAGTTTAGCTAATTTAAGAGCTCAAATCAACGTGAAATTTTTAGAATACTTGGAACTAAGTTTGGTTCTCAGACGAAATTATACTAATAAAATTTATGATTCAAAAGTTATTAAAAATTGTTTTTATTACAAGAATAGAGCAATTGTAAAAATAATACTATATTTATATATATATATATATATAATATTCGAGTCGCATATATTCCGCCTTAGTAACAAATTGAAACTGTATACATTTGTTTTTTAATAAATGTCAGGATTTTAATGTTTTTCTCATAATTAGATTTTTATATCTCTAAAACGAGCACTCTTGCAGAAATCCAATTTAATACTGAAAAATAGTGATTAATTATTATTTATTTTGAATATTAAGGCTCGTATATCTTTTGCAGCTACATTAGTTATGTGACGTCAAAAGCGAGAAATGACATTCAATAAATTAATTTGATACGTACAGTATTATTTTTAATTTTCTCTTATAAAAATAATAATTTCATAATTTTGAAACCTGTAAAGTGTAAAATATATGGCAAACTACTATTATCCACTATTTCACGTAGAAATGTAGCTATCACGGTGGTTCCTGACAATTGAGAAATATACTATTATTTCAAGAATCATTTTACAGGAAGTATTTTTCCATGTAACATACCGGACAAATCTCAGTTCGCCACATATTTTGTAAGTTTCAGGATCATGAAATTATGTTTTAAAGAAAAAAAATAATTTCATAATTCTGAAACTTACTGAGATTTGTCCGATAGCTGTGTCTAGCAATTAATTAATTGTATGTTATTTATCGCCTCTGACGTCATACAACTAATAGAACTGCAAGAGATAACGGAGCCTTAATAAAAGCACTGTTCAATGCTTAACAAGTAATTGATTACTACCTTCCTAATATTAAATTTCTGTAATAACAGGTATACCGAGAAATAACTAATATGGCGAAAATAGTGCGTGATATTATGAAAGAGCGAGCGTTACATGGAGCTATGACCGATACAGGAGATATCGATAATCACCGGGTCACGTACATTGGCGATGGAGTTGATGTGTTTGTTGCCGGTGGTGGCGGTTGACGTGGCTGGCGGTGGAGGCATGGGTGACTGCACGGGCAGCCCTCTGAGCTGTTCGAGAAACGGCAGAAACATCAGTGACTGTGGTCCCGACATGCTCAGCTGGCTCTTTGTCATCTGAGCCTGCAACTCCTGGATGTTGTGCTGCATGATGTGCTCTTGCTGCCGCTTCAAGTGCTCCGTTTGCAGCCGCTGCATCTCGATTTGCTTCTGCGAGTCGACCGTCATGTGAGCGGGATACGACTGTAAAAGCACACGGACCACTAATTAAAGGGACGCTGTGCATGCCGGCTCTCATACAGAGGAGTTGTGAGATCCCTTGCACGCCATCGCGAGGGTGGACCGTTCCACCTTGACAGCGGCTTATCCGCGTGCCTCGTGGATGAAATACGTCGGACGTATTGCCGAGACAATGCGAGTGTGAAGTAAATTGCGCGACGCGATTGCCACTTTATGCCGCCAACGACTCGATGCGTCGTAAATACCGTTTTGGGCTCCCTCGTTATATTTTGCCTATATATACTTTAGACTTCGAGCGAACGACTGCGAATAAGTACGTTATTATATGCGCAGTTGCCCGAACGAGATTTCTTTTTTGCTTTACCGTCAAAAAGATTATGCAGCGGAAAAATCATTTAGACTTTTTAACAACCTGACGCAATTCCACACTGTAAAAAAATTACATATAAAATTATTCATTTATTGATTTAATATTTAATATAAAATTATAGTGCGTAAATTTGAGACTTACTATTAAAAGTGTATATTTACACGTAAGTAAAGTTACAACTTAGATAATTATTTTTCTTTATAATAAGTACAACAAACATCGCAAAACATTTTGCAAAAATAAATTTACAAAAATATTTAAGTTTGCAGAAACATTTATCATAAAATAATTCTCCAGCGAATTACGTACAATTATTTTTCTTAAACTATATGTACATATGTATATATATGAACGTAAAAATGCAAATAATGTGTGGTATTACTATTATGTTATATAGTATTACACAAATTTGTACATTTAAATAAAAACTATATAATATTTTTATTGTTATAAATTTTATTGGTAGCAATTTCTCGTCTAATATAAATTTATTAATTTTTGTTAAAATGCACAGTTTTTCATATATTTCTACTATAAATTGTGTAATTTTTACACATATTATTTATACAACTTCACATACTTTTTTACAGTGCAGAAACATTCTAGACGAATACTTTGTTGCTTGAATGTATAATTACAACGTGCATTATGAATAGTTGCACCATATTTGCAAAATATTTTTTAGTTTTTAATGATATTAATTATATAAGTTCAGCTAACGAGGTCATTATGTTACATTTATATAAACTTATATAAACACTACGTTATTTCTTTTATTCAAATTAAATAAAAAAATTGTTTTGCGTCGCATTTCAATTTTTACTGATTTCGTAATGCAAAAATTTAAACTGTAAAAAAAATCGGTGCTTCTCGATGTTAACAAATCGACAATTCGAACGACTATTTCGAGTAGTCTATCTATTTTTACTTTTGATTTTTTTATTTGAATAAAAATCTTTTATAAAATATGCTAATTATAAATATTTGTTTAAAATATAACTTTTTTAACTTTTTTCATCATGAGATACTTTTATACTGACATAACTGAATATAAAGAGGTGGATTTATTAAAAATTTCGCGTTCCAAGTTATCAAAGGTGTTTTAATACGAAATATATATTACGATGCCAGTCATAAATGCATACTGATAAATGTAGTAATATATAATAGCACGTCAAAAAGATGATTACTTCATAACCAAGTAGTTAAAGACCTAATTGCGTGTGTGACTGGTAATATCACGCGATTAAGCGGTTCGCAAGCCAAGTGCATCGCCAGCAAATTTTTGCGATTAACGTTGTATTAATAGCTTTGAAGAAGCATGCCGACAACGCGTTTAAACGAGCGAGGATCCGATCCACCCTCCATAGGAACGCAACAGTTTACGCGACAAATATCATTGTACTTTCCTACGTCCTGGCTACGATCCAGATATGTGTGGAGTTTATTTTAGACGATAAGGAAGACGTTTATTCATCCAGCCTGTGCACCAGCTGAGATGTCACGCGCGCGCGCGCGCGCGCGACGCTGGATGCACCCGCGGTCGCC
>NW_017255996.1:909647-928161 GCF_001594055.1 Mycetomoellerius zeteki
TCTCGGGAACTTTATCGTTGAGACGTAGAACTGACGTAGCAAAACGCTGGTTTATATTTTATAAATAGTTATGGCGGAAAATAAAAACTGCAGGGCGACACAAAAATCCGCGCAAAAACATGCCGCGTTGCACAAGCGATGATAAGCGTGACCTTCCGCGTCGATTGGACATTGCCGGATACTTCTTATTGGTTTCTGCGGATTATTAAAAACGATAGAGCGAAAAAAAAAACGTGGATGTATGAGCAGCATATTCTAATATATTAACGCGCGAAATGATTATAATGTGCGAAGCGCAAGATGTCAATATGTCGGTCATTTGTCGATATGAACAGTATGTTTTTCAACTATATTAAAACCTATGTACAAATACCGATATTTAATTTTAAACAAATAAAAGTCAATTATTCTTTCTCTATACATTGCAGAATGATTTTGCTGAAGTATCTAAAAATTTAGCTAAATATAGATCTGAAAATAATTTTCTTGAATCATTAAAATGATTATGTAAAACGCTTAAGCGTTGATGATACTACTGCAAAAAATTTAAACATTTTGACTAATTTGAGCGTTCAACATAATTATTTTGATGATCCAAACAAAATTATTTCCGGATCTATA
The DNA here is from genome assembly GCF_001594055.1 of Mycetomoellerius zeteki. Lineage (NCBI taxonomy): Eukaryota > Metazoa > Arthropoda > Insecta > Hymenoptera > Formicidae > Mycetomoellerius > Mycetomoellerius zeteki. The sequence goes on from NW_017255996.1 coordinate 910,269, forward strand.
TTTAGCTAAATTTTTAAATATACATGTACTTTTAATTAAAATCATTTTTTTCTTGATATATATATTTTGAATTGCGATTTAGAAAAGGAATAATAAAGTTATAATAACTTCGATATTAATTTGTTTAATAAAGTTATAATAATTAATTCTAATTAAAAGTTACATAATTTTAATCTTATTACATATATACATATATATAATATAACTTTGATTCTAGTTGGCACTTCTCTTATTTATAAGGGAACTTTGCGATATATCAAATTCTAATTCTATTGAAACTTTATGTACTTATAGTTTACATAAATAGATGAAAATATAAAAGTTGAAACTGCTTTTCATATAAGGGATGATGATTTCATTCCTTAAAAACGTTTATTTGCTGCTGCTAATATTTTCCAAATTCATCTATTTATGTAAGTACAAATATACAAAATTTCAGAATTTGACACTTCACGAAGTTCCATTGGTGGTTAATTCATTTATATAACAGTTTTGTTTTAACTTATTACTGTTTATATATCTCTATCTTTTCCTACATTTTTTCGTATTAATCAATAAAGACAAAAAGCATTTTTCAATAATGCATAGGAATTAGGCTTGATGTACAACAAAGAATATATATACTGTCTTAAGCCGTGGGATTAACAAAGCGGTCATTACGGGATTAAGAGTATCGTATGACTAGTCTTCATTCTCTGTACTCGCTGCCATTACAATCTTTTACGATGTGTCGTTGGTACGACAAGCCGTTCAAAGGCTGCCGAACTGTGCGTTTATGTCCCTGCGAGCGTTCCAATGAGCGCATGTGCGTTCATTGAGACCACATGTGTCGCGTTCGCTTCGGTGGCGCGAGGGATCGGCCACCGGGAGACAATGAGTCGCGACCGGGTAACGCCAATTCGGGTAACATCTTCGGTTCGCGGCATCTATAATAGGCAAGAGAAAGAGAGAAAGAGAGAGAGAGAGAGAGAGAAAGGGACTGGAACTTCATTATTCATTTGCACAGTTCAGTTATGCCGATGATACGTATCTGTGACAGCTATACCGCCCACAGTGGCTAAATATAAACAGGCGGGGTGCCAGCAAGTTCCATTCACATTCACATCCACACGCGACGCGGCGGTTTAGTAAGTGAGCATAAGAATATGAGGAGCCCCGTTCTGAATATGCATCCGCGCATTGACGCCAACTGCACCGCCTAAACTTAGCCACGCAATTACCGAAACATATTTACCCCGTAATCGCTCTTCGGCCGATTATCTATCGCGGACGATATAGAATCTCGATGCGCCGTACATCTAGATCGGTCACGTTGTAACAATTGTAAAATTGTGATTAAATTTCACATGAAATAAATTTACTAAAATTATAATTTAAATTGGTAAACTAAATATAATTTTGTGTAATCTAGATACGATTTTGTTCTTATATCGATGCGGCGCGATATAATTAGTACGTTCGTAGTATTATTCAATGATAATGACAGCTCAAACAACTATTAAATTCCTATTCTGCAAAATAGAATACAATCAATAGAAAATAGGACCCATAACGGTTGAAACTGAATCTTTGGTGTTTGAATAATTTGATATGAATTTATATACTATTATATTTACATATCAAATTCTGTCAAACTGCGCGCCGAATTAATTTTTCGGTCTTAAAATGCTATACCGATAGAACAATAGTACTACCACAAATTAAATTGTCTAACAATTTAATAATTTGATGCTCATAGGCATCTCAGGAAGATCTTAATAATGCTAAATAATAGACAAGTCATCATGGTTCCAAAATGATAACTAAGAAAAAGTCACTTTTCAATAAATTATGATAAATGTTATCATGATGACTTGTTCTGCTTAGGAATATGTATTTTGTGAGAGTCGACGATCGACGAGTGGTTTGAGTCGGTGCGACACGCGGGGCTAAAGGCCACGGAAATTTGCTTGTCCAGATTTAGAATCGGAGCCACTGGAGTGCGAGGGGACATGACGCGGATCCACCGGAAGTGGTTCATACTTCACGTGCGTTATAAAGACTGTCACTGCGGGTACTGTCTAAAATTACGCTGCCAGAAGCAGCGTGACTACGACGTGAACTGCCCGTAGATTGGATTAAGACCCCTCTTCCATCCTGGATATCGGCGACCCGCAATCTTATCGCGATCGTCTTCGTCCGAGATATACAAGCGTTATGAATAATCAATCGCGAGAAGAAGCCAGTCCTGCCGGCCCTTCTCGCGGTCGGACGAGACAACGAGATATGGAGGAACAAAAAAAGTGCCGCTGTACTCCTTAATGGAATTTTAAAAGAGACACATAGAATCTCCAACGATAAACAGGGAGGCGGCCGGTGGATACATAAATTATGGACCACTTTGAACGGGATTCGCGCTCGCTCCGTACGGGACCATCGCTCGTCGCAAAGACAGGAGAAAAAGAGGGACAGAGAGAGAAAGAGAGAGAGAGAGAGAGAAAGGGGGGAGGGACCAGTGAATTGCGGGAATCTAGGGCAACCGGAAGCGGTATTTTCGTGGCGCCGCTTTTCGAGTGCAGCGGAGGAGACGATCGGGGGTACATCATCGCGAAGCGGTCGTCTCTTCGAAAGTCGTCTGTCCTCCCTTTCATTGCGAAGTATACCGACCATGATGATATATAAGGAAGATTGATGGCATTGATCATGTAGATAAAACGGAAGAATCATTGTTGTATTCTATATACATATACAAAGTGCCCCATGTCTTCAGAGTTTAATTTTGCTGATAGATTCTTCAGTTTATTTAAAGTTAACTTCTGACTAAAATATTCATTATAATGTCAATATCTTTATAAATTATTTTTAACCCCTTATCTGCACCTAGATCTTTATTGAACACAAGCGAAATTCCACTCTCAAAATTCTCCGAAATATTGTAGAAAAGGGCGTCCAGTTTTCCCTAGTAAAATATCTTGTTAAAAAAAACCCTAAGTATTGTTATAGAGAAAATTAAAAAACTGCTAATTATTTAAAAAATATAATAATGTTATAGAAATGTGTTGAAAAGTAACCATGAATTTTTCCACATTTTTTTGAAAACCTAGAACAGTACAAAAACTTAGGCTGGTCAATGGGAGTAAAAATATGATTATATAAATAAATTATTAAATTACGTTAAATATATTTATAATTAATCATAAAAAATTGCTATAATTATCTTCTGAAGTATCAACATTTCTTCGCACGACACTCTGTATGTTAATCCGTCGTCTTTTCTTTCGCATGCAATATTATTAATCTCATAAGCCTTGTTAATGCAATTTGTATCCTTGTGGTTGAATCCCATTATTCATAGGCAATAAGTTTTCTCTCTACAGATATTTGTAATGTAAGTAAACAAGGACAATCTAAAAACTATCATTATACATCATCTAAGATAGACGAGTACTAAAAAGCTGCAGCCGCTGCTTTTTATTATCCGACTAACAAACTTCATAATCAAATGATAAGTTACATAATCTGTATTTAGTTTATATAAGATGTCTCAAATATTCGAATCAAACGGATTCTGCTCAATATGCGTAATCTTATTCGGAGTAACCCTACCTTTAATCACCGCTATAAATTTTTAAAAGACTATTACAATTCGATTATTACGAATCAAATTTAATTATTTTTATTATTATTAGAAAAAATACGTAATTTTTACTTTTGCAGAATACATATTTGTAACGTTTTTCTTTCTATTCATAGCAACTAAAAATTCAAAATAAGCAAAAACTAATAATGTATCTGTGTGCCACAACACCATTGTACGATTTAAATGATTCTTCTAGGTTGTACTGAGAAAAATTTTTGATTGAAAAGGAACAAATCAGAAGATTCTGATCATATCAACCAGAATTTCGATCATCACCGTTGGACATCTGATTATCTCGACTAGAAGACTAATTAATATGATCAGAATTTTCTGGTTCGCTCATTTTTAACTAAAAACTTTTCTGAGTGTAAGTTTTACTTGACGTTCACAATGCTCTTGGAATTATTTCATTTTTGTTGCAAATGATGCCTGCGAGCGTTGTGAGCAGCAAATGGAACACAGCCCTAGTCGAGGCTGCACTGAGACAAATGTTGGATTAATTCAGGCTGAAAATGAACAAATCAGAATTTTCTGATTGAATTTATAATTGATTATATCTATTATAATTCTAGTTAAGATAACCAGAGAATTCCAACTGATATTATTGGAATCTTTTGGTTTATTCATTTTCAATCAGAAATTTTTCTCAGTGTACAGAAGACGGAAACAGATATGTCGCGCGATCATCAAATAAGACGAGGTTTGCCATCGATCTCGCGGAATCTATCATAATCATGGATCAGGTTGGTTCGATGGACGCGTGTACAGATCCAGACTGGCGTGGCACTGGTATTTTCGGATATCTCTTTATTGGCCAATGTTTATTATCTATTCGCTGCCTCTAATCCTTTTGATATTCCGTGTCAGCGGATAAGCAAATCGGCCGATCATCGGGAGTTCCGAGTCGGTTTCTCGCGAAGACGTTAATATCAATAATTCCCTTTGCCGCATGCCGGCCGATATCGTTCGATATTATCCGAATGAACGAGCCGCGCTTATCCGGCAGCGTTTATGCGAGCGTCTTAATCGCAGTCCTACATTACAAAGACGACTTTGTTTCCTTTTCAAATCGCGTCATTGGTTCCGCGAGCAATTGTGATAATGCTTGCCGAGTCAACTATGTAAGAAATAATGACCGTTCTGCCGGTCGCAAATCCCGTAGAAACACGCAGCCATTGATTTCTGATCAATGGTTAGATCATTTCTCAATAATTCTTCTTCCAAGAAAGACATTAAGATAGAAAGAAAGAGAGAGTTGCACAAGAGCAAACGATCAATTAACAAATATTGTTAGACAGTTTATAGTCTTTTTGATAAATAGTCGCATATATATACATACACATTTGCAGATATATCTGAGTCCTTTCAGTAGCCAATGTGAACGTAAAGATTATTAATTGCACGCGATTGCTGAGTGGACAAAACGTATTAGAACACTCATGCGTTTTAACAAGTTCAAGCAAGTATTAGATCTAGGATAGCAGTAAATAATCGGTAATATGAAATCCTGTTAGATCAAGAGATGTGTTAACATGTAAATAATAAGAGATTACTGAAAAGTTACAGTAGGAGAAGGTCGGTTCCTGAAAGAAGGGGATTACTGAAAGTCGTAAAACAGATAAAGTCAAAACAGAATTAAAAAGAGCAAAGACGGAAATAAGTGACATAAAGAAGAAATTAGATTGAAGAGACTCCATCGGTATATAAAAATTACAACACTCTAAAATAACGCTTAATACAAATTAAAAAGTTCTTATGTGCATTCCTTTTCTTTGAAATACTAGAAACATCTAGCTGAATAATGATTTCGATCCTTTTCTTTTTTTAATGCACAATTTTATATAAATATTTTATAAAAATATTAAAATATATGTAAAAATTATTTAATAATCTTTGTATACTTGTCAAAGTGATGAAAATTAATTCGTGTGTACTAAGGTTAATTTGTAAAAAAGTTTTCGTGAATTGACTGTACTGTAAAACATATAATGTCTATATAATTCTCACTGTGTTGGTGTTAATATTAACACCAATATAATGTGGATTTAACACCATGGGTTTTAAATTCACACTATGATGGTGTTGATATAAATACCAGAGATTTTACATCATATTAATATTAACACCAACACAGTGAGAATAATATAGACACCGCATAGGTGTTAAATCCACACCAAGAGTGTTAGATATACACCGATATTTTTTAGAGTGCGTATAATATGTGATTTACTTTGTTATAAAATAAATTTAGAGATTCCGTTATATTCGTTTCTCTTTATCCTGATACAACCAGAGCTTACACAAATGACACGAGAGTGGGAACAGAGTAACCGAAATCGTTAGGCGCGCGTGAACGCGATGTGAGAGGCATTAATGGTGTCGGAAATACTTCATAAGCGTGCGCGTTTCATCGCCGTAAACCACACTGTTCAGTGTTCAGCGACATATTCTCATCATCTTTCATGATTCGCATCTGATCGTGTTTTACATCTACCGCCCGCGTTCTACGTGCACGCCAACTGACACGAATATCGAAACGCAACACCAACCCAGCTAGAATTGCCAGGTGGCCGGGATTTCCGGGAAAGTCTCGGAATTCATCGGCTAATCTCGTGTCCAGTAAATAAAGTTTTCTGTCCTGGAAATGCATAATTTGAATGAAATCCCAGGATTTATCTCATACTTTTAAACCACTTTCCTCGACTGTCAACACTTACATTAAAGATTTATACGAAATTATGTGAGCCACATCAATTCACACACGAGTACGCCCACAGCACTGTATTGTGCTTTGTGTGTTCTGACATCACTGAGGTCTCTTAAAAGTTTTTTCTAAATAATCAGAAAAAACTTTCAAGAAAATTATAGATCCTAGTGTTCGACTTCTCATCATCTTTCACCTCATCACCTTAAAAAAAGTTATCTCATTAAAAAAAAATGTTATAAAAAATAAATCAATGTACCGTGTGGAACTAACTGACACAAGATTTAACTCGAATAATTTATAATAATCTGTTTTTCAACAATCGTCTCAGATATGTCCCAGAAATATTGATATTAAATCTGGCAACCCTAAACCCAGCAATCTCAAGAATCCAGAAGCCGCCCACCGTACGCACGGACCGTCAAAAATTCTGCACGCACAATGTTCATCCGCACGCGACCGTTGCCATAAACGGGGCATTTCTCATGGTTAACACTTGCTGCCCGGAGCCATTTGAATATCCCGTTACCAGAATGTCGGGTGGCCCGCAAGAAAAAAGGATTAAACTTTGTTAGCTTTTTAAACGTAAACACGCGAGTCTCGCAGCAGCCCACCGTGCAAATGATGTATCCTCGCCGACTCGTAAGCGCGTATTAAATATTGAGCCGTTTCCGCATTTATAAAACTTAGAATTTTCATTGCGTAAGCACTTTAGTTTTTATACACGTTTATTTCTTTCAACTAAGGAGATATCTTTATCTCTATATTCGATAAATATTTCTTGACCTTTCTACAATTTATTATTAATTATCACATCTTTGAAATATTCTCGGACTTCTATTTTATCAGGATAGTTTTACTGCAAATTTATTTTGCATTACGCGAATAATCTTTTCGTACTTAAAAGACTAAGACAGTTCAGTGTGTGTTTTTTAGTGTTTTAGCACGCGCATTTGCGAGTATCCCCATCTTATATAACGTTGATACGCGAATGAGAATTAACGGTATTAAACCCTGATATTACGATATGTATGACACTAACGCGGCACAGACAGCGTTTCTCTTAGCGGCTCAAGGCCCATTGCGGATCGAAATAAGCTACGACGATGAGCCGGCTGTCAGTAGGATTATTGTCCTCGGCTTCTTACGCCCGCCAGGGAGTTCTTTCCGTGAAGATCGTATGTGGTAAGGCAAGACAGTGTGCGACTGTCCCTGGAGACCAGGGGAACGTCGGGACGCGTCCGAAGCAACCCCCGTCAACTTTGAGGCAAGCGAGAGGGCAATCGCGTTGCTGTCTCCCCCGGTTCCTTCTGACTTTCCTGCCAGCGTATCTTCTTTTCTCGTGTCGCTTCCTTCATCGCGTACGATTCGTCTCTTTGAGTAATACAGAAGAACTCGAAGAAGAGAAAGAAAGAGAGAGAGAGAGAAATACACACACATCGGTCTTATGTTCTTCCCCTTTCGTTCCACGGGAACTATTCTGTCTGTCGTCTGACGATCTCCTCTTTGTCTCTAACGTCGGCTTTCCCATCAACGGTCACCCTTCTCGAGAGGAGATCCCTCAGCGACCCCTCTATCCATAGCGTGTGGCAGCCGACAACCGCGATACACTGTCACCGTAGCACTTCGACACCTCGATCGGTTTATACCGCAATGGTAGTGTCAACGAACGGTGTCTCCTCCTAAAGCTCGCCAGATGAGGCAGTATCGTTTCCGACGGGTTGAGAGAGAGAGAGAGAGAGAGAGAGAGAGAGAACTGCGTATTATTTTTTCCTCACGAGTCTTTAATACCGTGCAGTCAAGCGAATCGGTCGTTGCAGTGTAGCTAAAACCGTCATGCTTGCGGTAATGCGAAAAAAAACGGAAGCGTGTTCAGTAGAGTTTTATCATTATAACATCGCTGTTTTTTTCGTAAAGTTAATGACAATAACATAATTTTACTTTATGTAAGATCAGCTTACATACGTATATATTTTTTAATATTATATTATATTATATATAATTATTTAATATTATATTATATTATATATAATTATCTGTGTATATATATAGTATATATACGTATATACACTCCAGGACAAAAGTTTGAAAACACTTTTTAACAATTGATAATTTCCGGATTATTCACTTATATCCATAACAATGAGCTTTTTTATTTTAACAGTAATTCTTCAGATTCAATAACAATCTAAATAAAATCTAAAAAATTATTATTAAAATGTAATGTATAGGTATATATACATTTTATATATTTAATGTATAAATGTTATGTATAAATGTTTATAAATTTTATATTATAGAATCAAAGAAATTTTACATTCTGTTCCATGAGATATACATTTATAATAAATAAGAAAATTATTTCAAAAAACAAAAATTTTTATTTTTGTCAACTTTAGCTGACACGCTGAGAATTAGAACACCAAGAGATAGATACCTTGAGTACTATTCTTCTATACATCAATCGAAAAGTTATTAATTCCTAACAAGATAAACTTTACTCGACGTCCACACGATCACGATCCAACACTTCCGCTTGATGATCCCGGCGAGAGGTATTGGAATAAGATAAAGTGGGGAGAGTACGACGAAGAGAAAAGAGACAAAAAACAGATGATGGAAGAAGATCGATGACTACAACAATACACGAATGCATACCTCTATACACCTTACCCTACAGTCCGGTTATGCTCTCCGTCGTTGGGATAAATACAATACGCAACTCCCTTCGTATTCGTCGACTTTAATTAATTTTATATATGTTGTGTGGTGCATGCATGACAAGGCCTTGCTTCATTCTTACGTTCTTACACACGTTTGTCGTGCATCTTTCCTCTCGCTTCGATCCGCTTTCTTTTTTCGTGCTCGACACTCTCTTTGCAGGGAGACCCGAGACCCAGCCACTCGAGAAACGAGAATAATGTACGATGCACGTGCCACGATGCACCCCGTCGTTGCTCCTCTTCTGACTGAACGACGCAACCGCGATTCTAATTCATCGTATGGCTGACGCGCATTGTATGACTGCAAGTGGATTGTGCAAGAATTCTGTTGTCAAAGAGGAGACGCTCGCTGAAGCGCTCAAACAAAGAAAAAAAAAGATTATTTATAATTGTTGATCAACGTGGTCTTAGATACGTGGTCTTAAGTTTTACAAGAAAATATAAATGTGATATTTATACAAGTTATCTTCAAAATATTAAGTATTCAAAAGTACAAATTATAAAAAGTTTATCAATTAAGATTTTCTACCTGGGAATAGATCTTGTGCATGTACGAAAGTAAAAAATATGATATTAAATTAAAATAAAAGAATAAAAATGAATTAAAAATTTCGAAGAAGAGTTGAACTCTTTCTCAAAATTTTTAATTCATTTTTTATTTTTTTACTTTAAGTTAATATCACATTTTTAATAATCAGCAATGTTTTTCAAACACGAGGTTTTTCTACGTTCTTTTCTAAATTTAAAAAAAATTTCTTTTCCAAGGAAAATAATCACAAATATTTTATGTGTAATAATAATAATAGCAATATTAAAAAACTATACATTTTCTTTTTATAATTGTAGCTTGCTAATATTTTCTTCAAGAAAAAATAAAAATTATGGTTTACAAAACCTAATATTTTTCCTATTCAAAATCAAGAACGAAAACGAGAAAAACATTCTAAGTTCTAAAATATCCAAAATAGCAAGTTATTAACGAAAAAATTGCTATTTATGTAATAACAAAATTGATAAATATACCCCCTTCCCGAAAAAATCCCGGATACATCCAAATTTCCATGCAAATTAAATTTTCAAATGCTGCGGTAACATAAACCTGTTGCTTATATCTCGTTCACCGTTTGTTAATTCATTAAGTTAGAATTAGTAAATGGAGGATAGAGAATTATCCTTGGATTCCAAGAAGATGACATGCGCATAAAATTATAAAACACACAAAGGACGTCATCTATTGATCTATTCAATGACGATCATTAAAAAATTGTGGGACATCCTTTGGTCTGGCCTCCAAGCTAAGTGGAATTCTTTATAACTCTTTTACAAAGGAAGAATTATATATCACATTAGTAAATATTTTTGAATTTGATTTTTTATCGAAATTCATGCATCGCTCGCGTGCATCGATGCACAATGTAATTATAGTTACAAGTTGCGTCTTCTAACTGCAGACAGATTATCATATAGACAGATTAACATAAATTTAATTATTGTAAGATAATTCGATACATTTGTAACACACAAATAATTGATTAAACCATCGTTCATTATTTCACGCGTTTGATTAAGTTAAATTAAATTAAATGAATGACTTCTGGCCGTTTTAATTACATATTTTTTTAATGCAACGTAATGTAGTACGAAATGTGCATGTTTTAAATCGTTTATTATCTTAATAAAGCGGAATGTGAGATAACCCGAATCTATATCAGAGTGAATAAGTGGCTTGTAAGAATCGCGTGCTCCAAAAAGACCCGTTCACGCACCGCGTAACCGTATGTACCGTAAGCTGATATCGGCATCTTCGCGCCGCACATTCCACAGAAGTATGCGATATTTATCCCGGCACGGACGCTCAGATCTCGCGCTCCTGTGCGTGCACGCGCCGCCGAAACGTGAGAACCGAAATAAAGATTCGCACGACACGCGCGACGCACCAGAAATACGCGTGGATCCTACCACCGACCCTATTTCACACACAAATACGGATTGATAATTTTATAGGCTATCTACGTAACAGCAGGTTGTAACAACACTATTGTTGCGAAGTACAAAATCATATTTCATAAACGTACATTGACTTGCATCCAATTTTTTTGTTACAATCCGTTTCGTCTGCGCCATTTAGTTTTAATTTAAATTTAATTGATATTTCGTATCATTTTAGAGGATAGATTTATCGAAGAGATAAAAAATAAATTAACTGCAGTTAACGCTTGCTATAAATCAACTATAATTTTAATTGAAATAACTATTTTATGCATTACATAATATTATCTGTATAGAGTGTTCTAGAAATTGTGATACGATCGATGATTTTTATAAGCAGATTTTAGAAGAACATTTTTCGTATACAGCTCTGTTTAAAAAAAAAATCGAATTGGAATATTCATTAAGTACGTACTTAATTAGTCACAATCTGCTCAGTTCGCCTAATCTGATTATTCACCGCTATTTCTATGTCAATTTGCATTTGGTATTCTGAGAAAAATTTCTGGTTGGATTAATTAGAATTCTGCTCTGGAATTTATCCTATTAATTAAAAAATGATTGAAAATGTCTACACAAAAAAAAAACTTATTTTATGTTTTTAACTTACTTTTTTATGTGAGGAATTACCTTCTCTCTCTCTCTCTCTCTCTCTCTCTCTCTCTCTCTCTCTTTCTGATTTTCAAAATACTGTATAGTATTTAATTCATAAGTCGATGATTTTCTCACAGCTTATACACTTTATTTACTTAAGCTTTTAGAAAATAACTAATTTTAAAAGATTCTATAATTTATTAAAACTACAAGCAGAACTAATAAATAAATTTCTGAAATATCGTTCATCAATTTAATACTCCATATATTTAATTATCGCGCATTAATTTCAATATGAAAATGACAGCATCATTAGCGTCATCATCTGGAGCATCTCATGTTCCAGAATTTGCTCTTACCGCAGTTACGTTGCATACTTACGCAATCTCGGCTGCCTGAGATGCACTTTACTCAAGATCGCGTCGACACAATGAAATTGTGCCGTATGGCGGAGTGTGATTCGAGTAAATTTGCGCACCGACTCGAGCGCAATTCAACGTGGACCTCTCTCGCGCGACCTAACCAGAATATTCGGGGAAGAGGGTAAAGAAAATGGAAGGAAATCGCGGTGATGGCACACAGGAATGTAGCAGCTGCGGGGCTCATTCACATCCGCGCGCGCGGCAGAGTTCTTACTACTGCAGCGCTCACGGGCTGCTCTCTTCTCTCTTTCTCTTTCTTCTTCTCTCTCACGGGGTCGCCGTCCAAGTTACAAGTATAACTGCACTCAATGCCCGCCGGGTACCTACTTCCACTTCATTCTGTAGTCCTCACGATCGCTGCGAGATATATCTAGATTTAAATATCGCGGTCGAAATGTCTACCTATTGTCGCGCTCAATTATTCTGTTTCCGAAGTAGGTATCTCAGCAAATTCGCGGAAGTATATTCGCAAAGCGCTTGTATATTCGATCTATAGTTATTACTTGCAAGTATTATAAGTTCTAAATATATATTCAAGCTATTAATATGCGTAATAATAGATAATCAAGTAATCTCCATTTTATTATATATTGTTTGTACATTTCTTAATTTATAGAATCATCAATGATACCATTTTAGGTCCGCTAATCATTTTAATTTTCTTCATTTGTGTATTAGATATACAGTACAGAATACTGAAAATGTGAATATAATTTTAACGATACAAATAATACTAAATTATTTTTCAGTAACAAAGAAAAATAAACTTTTCAGTAACAAAAATAGGAAATTACCAAATTGATATCTTCGACATTTTGTAGCGGATATCATTGATGGTTTGTAGTGTTAAAGAAAATAAATTTATTTGCTTTATGTTATATTATGTTTCTCTCTCGTAGAAGATTGACTCTAATTTAATTTAAAAAATTAATTTAATTTAAAGAACTTTTCGATTTAAATTTTAAACAGAAACAAATTGCCAAGCGATAAAAATTAAAAAGTAGATTTTTGCTATATTTTTTTTTAGAATTAAAAGATTATGTATTCTCTTTTGAATGTATCAACTTTTTCCTAATTATACACCAAGGCCGGTATTCATAGTCGATTTTTATATTTGAAGTTGTCTTAAGTACAGTCTTAAGATGTCATAAGCCAATCAGAGGGTCGTATTAGCATCTTAAACCATTATTTAAGACGGTCTTGAAAATAAGAATCGACTATGAATATCGGTCTAAAAAACGGTTTTGCTGAAATGTCTAAAATTTTAAGTAGATATAGATTTGAAAATAATTTTATTGGATCATAAAAATAATTATAGGATGCTCAAGCTGATTACTAGAATAATAAAACTTTTTGCAGCTTTGTTCATTATGCTTGAGCTTCTTATAATTATTATTTTTATTGTCCAACAAAATTATTTTCTGATTGTAGTAACTACCTAAATTTTCAGATTGTAACCGCCTAAATTTTCTGATTGTAACTATCTAAATTTTTAGACATGTCAGCAAAATCATTCTTTCCGTGTATTCTCTGATTTAATAAATACGAGCAACATGTGTTAAAAAAATTCTTTCTTCAGTTCATCATGGAGTCGCTTCGCGACGCCGCATTGCCATTCCGGAGTTCCATTCCGATGACACGATCAACGACGTGATCGCTCGCGGTGCGACCGTTCACGAGTCGAGTTGGTTAACCAGACACTGCCACTTACCACCGACGACAATCCCCGCGCGTTACATCAGCATCGTCAGTGGAATAACCATCTCGAGGAGCAGTGTCTGTTCGAGACCGGGTCATAATGCAATCAGAATATCGCCCGTGGAAGAAGGAGAAGAAGATTAGAAGGCACCACTCGCAGCACGGTATTTACTTTGAACTATTCTCGGCTCCGCGGTCGAAACGCGCATTAGGTATATCCGCCGCCGCCGCTGCGGCCGCAGCCTCGCGAGAGCTTGGACCTTAAAGACGCGTCTGCTCGCTCCGAAGGGAACCGATATCCCCGATAAGCGACCACATGCTGATTCTGTCAAAAAGAAGCGAATCGAAATATGAGAAGACGGACTGAGACTCGCGAAAGAATTCACGTTGCTCGACAATCAGACGCGAACAATACGCGCGAGTTATGAAGTCACAATGACGAGTCGTAAGACAATCAGTCGCGACGGTGACGGATCGCGAAACGAGAGAAAAAGCTATCGGAGACAGAAGAAGAGGAGCCGACGGACGTGTCCGAGAGAATACAATGGGTCACTGTTGTGCGCTCGGTACCCTCGAACAATGCCGGCTCCCGGATTCAGTTAACAATCCGTGTCTAAGGTGGGGGCCGTTGTTAGATAAGAATGACGGAGGTTGCAGAGGCGCGACGATTCACTCGACATCCGTGAATATTCACGGTGAGTCGTTTTTTAAGGGCGAAGATTTCTCTCTGAAGAGACTCGGCAAAGATAATTATCTCATATTTCTCGACCCTCTTTTAATAATATTGTCAAGGAAGATTTTTGTGTAAAAACTTCTTGTTATAAAATTATATATGATGCAAGAATAATAAAATAAAATTACTACTCTAGAAAATCTGAGATAATTTTCTTATTTTACGTTCAAAATCCTTAACGACGCATTATACGACAATTCTCCTCGAACGTGGATATTATTACGCAGTAATTAAGTTAATCTCATATCGCGCTCGTTAACCACGAAGCGTCCGCAAAATCTCGCCTTTGGATTAACGCTTCGTTTCACGCGTGAATTTAATAAAGACGCGATGGGGTGATTACCGATACACGCGCACGGACAATGGGGCGCATTAATGAGAAAAATAATTACGAGAGGTCTTTCTCTCGCTGTGGAAAATCAGAGATTGAGATGCCGGCGCAACAGCGACCAAGGAGACAAGCGTTAAGAGAGTTCGTGTAATGTCGCAGTCGAGTGGTCCAGACAAAGTTCTGGATGCATTAACACGCTCGCTGCGTGTTCCTCGTACCCTTCATGTAAGACGTGACTTTAAAGCATCCTTCCGACGATAATTATTTCGATAATTATTTCGTAATTAATATAATAGCCGTCAGTGGTCTTGAAGTTAGAAATACTCAAATATCAAAAGGAATAAGCAATTCCCATACAAACATATAATATGTAAAAAGGATGGCTTTTAATATATATAATAATAAATTCATAATTTTTAAGTGGTTGCCTCCGCTGCATTTGATTGTTCCGTTAGAACTCCATGAACACATTTTTAACCAAAAAATAAAGAATAAAGAGTGCAATACTATATTAGAACTGATAAAAAATTGTATACATGTACAATTTATAACAATTATAGTATCATCCTTTAAGAATTATTTAATTCATTGCCTTGAATTTCGTCTATTTTATAGACAAGAAATAAAAAAAGGTAGATCTGTCACAATTAAGGCCATGGCACACACCTTTCGTAAAAGTAACCATAAAACGTACCGTAAGAATCAGCCAATTATAATTAAGAGTTCAAAAGAATTCTCGACTGTGATTGGCTGATTCTTACGGTACGTCTTATGGTTACTGTTACGGAAAGTGTGTGCCATGGCCTTTAGGCTATGACACATAAAAAAACTTAAGCAGCAGCAAATCCAACATGATGATTTCTTTATATTGCAATAAAATAATTTACTAAATCTTAAATCTTAATACATATTTCTTTGAATAATACTAAATAAACATTTACTTACAATAAATAAATATTTACTCAATAAAAAATGATATAGTTAAATATTAAAAATTAATAGCTTATGTAACAAATAAATATATTTATATTTATAAATATTTACTCAGAATTATTTAAACAAATATTAAAATTTAGTATTTTTTTAATATTAAAATTTAGTATTTTTTTCAGTGTGCTAAAATTTTCTGTGTGCCGTAGCTTTTAATGTCATTAGGTATACGTTTAACATCGCATGTTCGAAATATCAACGCTTTTCAATGCTATTAGAAAACATATCCACCAAATATAGATTAACTTTAATCTCGGTTCAATTTACTTTTCATTTTTCTTTTTAATTCTTAGAACTAGAAAAAGATAAACATCAAATTGAACCAAGATTAAAGTTGATTTCTTTTGGATAAAATAAGCATATGAGGTTCTTATCACGAGTAATTTCATTGGAAAAAATTTTAAAAGACAAAACTTATTATTTCTTACATATAAAATTATAATTATATTGTAATATGATGTGTGTGTGACAATATCAAATAAATTTCAACAAGTAAAGCGAAGGATGATAGATATCTAGTTCAAGATAGCGCCTTTTGTTTTTCCTTCTGGTTTTCCTCGACTTGAAATAGTTATCTGCATATTTATATTCAACAGCTAGTAGGAAGCTTATTTAATGCGCGACCATAATCATCGTTGCGTTAATGTAGGTATAAAGTTGCAAGACATGGCTACCGACCATGACGGTGATAGATGTTTAAAAAAAGCCACCCGGTGTAATATATTTGTATTAATGAGATACTGACACACCTGACATTTATATCGATAATAATACCGATTACATGCGAACTATACGTTATATTATATGCGAAACAGAGAAAGGGCAGGGGGCGGAAGAGAGAGAAGGAAACGAGAGAGAAACTACATGCAGCAATGTATTGGAAAATAAAACGAATTATGCCTTGTCACAGTCATTCAATCGGACGTTGAATAACAGGTTGAGTCTCGCTGCAGTTACGGTTAAAAAATACGAAAACAGGTACGCGCGTAATCGTATCGTCGATTTTTGGAGTGCAGTATTACTTCCGATATGTCGGGCGTTCGAATGCACGTATACTGATTGAACGCGTTTTACACCGATGATCCCCGATCAGCTTTCGATACCTAGAACGCAGCAGCGACCGGGTTACAAGTATCGTTCTTTTTTTTTCAAGCTGTAATTCAATTTCACCGGATACCGAACACGAGCGCTTTTGGCGCCAATAAACTCGATTCAAACCTTCAATTATTGCAGCACAGGCATTTTCAATTTTTACGCCGACTACATATTTCTGGATTCAATGTGAACGTCGTGCCATTTATTACGAGCATCCTTCTGGTTACACGTAAATCCTTTAACAGAGTATTTTTTTTTTCGAGATATACACTATCGATATAATATGAGCATATTTTAATCTTTATTTTTAATATAATAATCTAAATTTCGAATATTGTCATTGTCTTCCTTTAAATGCTCTACTATTAAAATAATTTACCCCCATTAACCTGGACCCCCCACCATCGAAAATCAACTTCGCGATAGGTCAAAAATTTAGTGCTCTTTTGTTGCTAATTAGTTGCTCTAGAGCGAATTTTGTTGCTCCAACCGTTTAGCAGCAATAAAAAAAAAAAATGGGGGGGTCCAGGTTAATATAAAGCTGGACCCCCCCATAATGAAAAAATGGATATAGAGCTGCGATATCAAAAAAACAAAGGCACCAGATTTTGTTGCTTTTTTGTTGCTCTAGGATAGTGCAAAGAAATATCGAAAAAATCACATTGTTAAACAAATTCCGATAAATAATCAAAACTGCATTGTCGCGCGTCGCAACGTTATGACCAAAATTTACATGTATAGAATTTGTTACTCGCAAGTTTTTGGTATCAAAATGTTCCTTGGAACATATACTATCGAAATATACCCGTTTCCGATTTTGTTGCTAACCCTAACACATGAAAAATAATTAGTTTATCAGCATCGGCGCTCGAGCCGAGCACTTTATCGTCTGAAACATTGTTTAAATAATTTGTTACTCGCAAGTTTTTGGTACCAAAATGTTCCTTGGAACATATACTATCGAAATATACCCGTTTCCGATTTTGTTGCTAACC
>NW_017255996.1:928509-937551 GCF_001594055.1 Mycetomoellerius zeteki
AATGTTTCAGACGATAAAGTGCTCGGCTCGAGCGCCGATGCTGATAAACTAATTATTTTTCATGTGTTAGGGTTAGCAACAAAATCGGAAACGGGTATATTTCGATAGTATATGTTCCAAGGAACATTTTGATACCAAAAACTTGCGAGTAACAAATTCTATACATGTAAATTTTGGTCATAACGTTGCGACGCGCGACAATGCAGTTTTGATTATTTATCGGAATTTGTTTAACAATGTGATTTTTTCGATATTTCTTTGCACTATCCTAGAGCAACAAAAAAGCAACAAAATCTGGTGCCTTTGTTTTTTTGATATCGCAGCTCTATATCCATTTTTTCATTATGGGGGGGTCCAGCTTTATATTAACCTGGACCCCCCCATTTTTTTTTTTTATTGCTGCTAAACGGTTGGAGCAACAAAATTCGCTCTAGAGCAACTAATTAGCAACAAAAGAGCACTAAATTTTTGACCTATCGCGAAGTTGATTTTCGATGGTGGGGGGTCCAGGTTAATGGGGGTAAATAATTTAAAAGCAGTAACAGTCGTATCACCGAGGTACAAGAAATAAAGAAAGGATAAAAGCAAATTGCTACGAGTATAAAAAAATCAAATAAAATAGAACTAATTGAAAGGGAGAGACACGATTTGAGTGAGTGGCATCAATCGGTGAAGTTAATGGGATCAGTCGCAATTACTTGCATTAGTACAACATGACGAGACGGTCTTCGAAAGAGGTATTGGATGTACAAATCCGAGAAGGCGAGAACGGATAAAATCAAGCGAAGAAAGACCAGCAGAACGTGGAAAGCAAAAGAAAAAAAAAGTGAGAAAAATGAAAAGAATCAGTAAGGTAGTTGTAATGGCACAAAAGGGCGAGAGTGGCAGAAGAAAGAAGGAAAGAAACATCGGATAAAAGAGAATTATTAATATATTCATAGTTATACGTATTACACTATAAAATGTCTAACAGCGATAATTATAGCTTGATGCGAGCAAGGCTGATTTTAAATAAGATTATTGAGATGCAGCAAGTCACTATTTTGAATTTCAAAATTCTTATCTAACTAATAAGAAACAAATTTACAAGCTACAAAACTTCGATACATAACTAAGTATATTAAAGAGTGAGATTAAAAATATTAAAAATTATGATGCTAATACATACACCGTTAAACTTGTTATTAAATTAATATTTTATTAAGATAATAATATAAATACTTTCTTACAGAAAAACTAATGTACTTTCGACGTACATTATAATTTTAATTAATCAACTCTAATAGGTATTAAATTATTAATTTACTTTATTTTTCTATGTATTTGAACACAAAAGCGAGCAAAAAGGCATTTTTGTTGTAAAACGCCAATTGCAAGCACAAATGTCCAAAACTTCGGAGAGCGGCATGGTACAGCATCAAATAACGCGGATACTCAAAGTGTCACGCATCGTTGCCTCATGATCAAACAGCAAACATTGTCGGCCTACCACTCGAATACGGTAATTCTTTGATCGCTCGAAAAGATACGTCGACCAGATCTCCGCGGTAGCACGATCTCCCGCCTGGTTGCTCGCCCGACAAGTTCGGGGGATGAACTGAACGAAAGGAGGACAGACATTCGCATACGATTGCGCGCGTAAGTCGGCGTCTCTCGGAAAGCGGATGGAGAGGCAAGAGCAAAAACGCGACCGCGCTCGTTTAGCCTGTTTAACGGCAGACCGAGTCGCGCTCTGCAAAAATCACTGCGACGACACGACGCGGTGATAATGCGCACTTTGCGGAAGCTTCGTTAGCGAAGGCAAGGGTGCAAACTGTGGAGGGAGGAATGACGTAAGCGAGGTGTAAGCATCGCAATGAGGATGACTATGGACGGCTGAACATGAAAAGCGAATAAAGAAACGACGAAAAACAAAGATCATAAACCTTATTATGTTGAAATGTAATAGTTATTTATTAAATTCTTTAATAATTATTTATTAAATTCTTTAATAAATAAAATTAGAAAGAAATACATGAAGAGATGTAATAAGACAAATAGTAAATAAAAATAAATTTCTTTTATGCTTCGGAAATTTTTTATACTAATGTCTCATGTCGCAATATAAGCCGAATCATTTTATCAATCTATGAAATTTTCATTAATTTTATCAGTCTATGACATTTTCAACGTGATAATTACTTTTTGTAATCCGTATAATTGCTCCTGAATACAGAGTTCCGCGACGTTAAACTTTTAAGCGCACGGTTCGAATGAATCTTATTTCACTTTATCATATGTAAGGAGGCATTTAATAAAATGCGAGCTAATCAGTTTATTA
Organism: Mycetomoellerius zeteki; assembly: GCF_001594055.1. Classification (NCBI taxonomy): domain Eukaryota; kingdom Metazoa; phylum Arthropoda; class Insecta; order Hymenoptera; family Formicidae; genus Mycetomoellerius; species Mycetomoellerius zeteki. Next base: position 930,830 of record NW_017255996.1, read on the forward strand.
AATACCCCATTGCCGACAACAACCGTTAATTATGAATTGCGAGGTAACTTTCGCACTATAATTACCGTACAAATATAAGTAATAGTTTTGTCGTTAAGTTTTCCGTTTTTACACGCGCATACACGCAATTCTCGATCGCAATGGCCGCGATACCTCCTGTGCGATTCCCTTTGTAGCCGCTCACGTGCGAGGTGAACTCGCGCGCAAAAAAACAGACGGAGTCGGGGGATTGTATCCATGTAACGTGGCAACGGGAACGCACGTTACGTAAATATGCAGAACGAAGGGCACACTTTTGTTCGACGGCACGGAACGCGCCCAGTACGGTCCACGTCGATTCCACGGGCTTCCGTGCGTGTTTCTATGAATCCCTCACCTCTCTCTCCCTCACCGTACATGCGCGCGTGTTGAATGCGTGTACACATTACCGGTTTCGTGGTCGATACGGATTTTACGAGCGGCGATGTGCTTCAGAGGGCGGACGCTCGGATGCGTTTGATACAATATATAAGCGGCATGATGCGGAATCGACGGGGGTAGAAAAGGGAGAAGAGCGGAAGCGGGGAGTCGATGGATGCGCGGGAGGTCACAAAGTAGCATTCTATTGACAGAAAGCCCGACGCTCTCTCGGGTCCGCCGGTGATTATACTTGGTGATCATATCGCTCGCGTATTGACAAACAGTGGTACACACACAGATAGAGAGAGAGAGAGAGAGAGAGAGAGAGAGAGAGAGAGAACCCCTCTCTCCGAGTCGCGGGGGAGCAATTCCCTCTTATTTCCTCTGTCCATAACTGTTGTGTCTCTCGCCCATCTCTCTCTCCGTCTCTCTCGTCTCTCTTTATCTCCCGTCATCCCCTTCGGCTATATCCCGCCGCAATCCCTGCCGCCATCGGATCGCGGGGGTGGCCGGGCCTGTGGTCGCGTCTCGTGCACCGGTGCACACACAGCCCGCCCACCGGTGGTCCACAATGCACTGCTAATTCCCATAAAGCGCTGGCCGATACGCAAATGGACAAATGGATATGGACGTACACATGCAAGCATGGAATACAGGCAGCGCGCGTCCGCCCCGTACCGAACCGCCGCGCCGCACGCCCCTCTGTCGCCCCTGATGCGCGAAACGCGATGCCCTCGTGCAGTTTTGCCCCGCCTTTGTGGACCATGTTGTCGCACGTAATAACGATATTGTCGTGCGACAGATTATACATCTCTGATAGATAAATATATGAAATAATAATAACGTAAGCATACAAATACGTGATTTTACAGTGTGAATACATATGATATATTAATGTACTCCTCAAACTATTTGTTGTTACATACATGGATTATTATTATAGTTTACTGATGAGTTACACGAGTTACACACGATATTTGTGTACTATTGCATTTATATAATATTTTTATCGTCTCTCATAAATTATAATAGATTGATCGATGGTCTTATTGAAAGAATCTAATAAATAAGTTGCTTAATGTTGCGGTTCAAAAGTCATTGGCAAAGCATAATTAAAAGTTGACAGTTATTTACATAATTATATATTCGACTGTATATCCTAATGACTAATGAGAAATCTAATAATCGTCCTGAATATGGATGTATCGTTAATCATTTCATGGCATGTAAATTTTGATCGCATTTTCGTTTTTGTAGGGATACTTATTATATGTTACCGTCATTTCAATCTCTCCTTGGATTTCTTTTAAAGCATATTTTGTTACGAAGTACGCACGTGGCGAAGCTGACTCGTTACATGTATACGTTTTTGCCAGCGTTATAATAATATTCAAACTGGCAGGGGAGATAAAATTAAAGAGTAATTAAATAAAATTCCGCAAAACGCATTATCGAATGTTGCAAGTCTGTTTAGATGAGCAAGGGTTGTTTAGATTTCAAAAATTGAAATTCCCAACCGCGGATTTTTTTTCCCGGAATCGCATATGATGAAGATTTTCGCGCGCGGTTAATGCATGTATTTCATTGGTAATACGCGCTAACCATAATTCTTATTAAAATATGTAAAAGTAGTACAGCGAAACGTGTTAATGTACTAATTTCACGCGCAGCTGCGTCGCGTGTTTGGCAAGTTGGTAATTTATGAGGAACGAAAATTTATTTCAGAGAAATATACACGTCCGCCATACACAGAGGAGATAATTTGCTTTTTGCGCACGCCCGCGGGGAGAAGACGAGGGAGGGGGAGGGGGAGGAAGGGGTTAAATTTCGTTCGCAAAGAGACTGTACTGCCTGAGTGTACTCAAACATCTTTGACCAGGCGAAATGAAAGCCTTTTGAACTGCTGGGTGTTTGTTTACGACTGGATTTTCCCTCGGATAGTATGTTTCATATTGTCATTCTTCCTGCATAAAAATCTCATGCCTGATGGTGAGCAAAGCGTTCATATATGCATGATATATGAAAGTACGATTTTCCGTCGTTGAAACGACGCCCTCGGCGTAGAAGAATATGACTTGCGGAGAAAGTCTACGGTGCAGCAGGTCGGCTGTGATCGAGCTACTGGGCGTGACAGTTCTGCTGCAGGTGCAGCCAAACGTATAGGATCACGAAAGCGCTCCGGGGTAGAGGGGAACGCGACTCTCGCCGCCTACGCGCGATCGGTCTGCACGTTCGCCGGGAAAGACAGGAATCGAGCCCGGTGGTGCATGGAATAAAGAGAAAGAAAGAGAGAAAGATGAAAAGAGCGAAACAGGCGCGAGATACGGAAAGGTGGAAGAGAAAGGTCGGAGAAGTGGGAGACTAGAGACCGAGGAGATCGAGGAGAGCGTACGGGCCTTGTCGCTGGCTACGCGGTCGCGCACACCTGTGCCAACGCAGCATGGCACGGCGTCGCATAACAGGTGGAAAGGTATAACGGAGGAGAGAGAGAAAGAGAGACACTCCGGGAGGAGAGGACGGGAAGAGAACGAGAGAAGGAGAAAGAGAGATAGACAGATAGACGGAGGGAGAGACCCCCCACTCGACCCCGAGTCTGCCAACTCGAACATTACTATACGCCCTCCGCGATCCAAGAGGAGGAGAACATCGAGACTACCGCCTTCCTCCTACGTTTTCTCGTCTCTCGCTCTATCTCTCTCGTCGCCTTTTTACTCCACCTACCTCTTTCTCGCGCGCTTCTATCTACCTCGTACGCCCGCTCCTAATCTCTCCCGCCTCTCCCTCCGTCGCCCAGCTTTCTCTGCGCTTCTCTTCTTCCCCTGTCATCCCCAACCCCCTCCCTTTCAACGGCGATGCCGTCGTTGCATTTCCGCTTTGACGTCGGCTAAACTCGAGGCGCGCCCGGCGCGCAAACGCCGCCGACAAACGCGTTTTCTCTCCGCGCCGATGAAATGGCGGACGACAGAGCATTCTCTACCCTGGAGGATCTCATCCGAGAAGTCCTCGCGAAGTCGATCTCTCGCCCGTTGGAGATTTTCCAGCGAATCAGATAGCTTTTACTCAGCGTAACTGACATTTTCAGTTACCGTACGACCGGTTTGTCGGACACGCCAATTAATCATGAATGGAAAACTTGTAGGTCGACTCGAACAATTTTTCTGGATTTTAGATATTCTCTTAAGTCGAACCTATTAGGCTGGGACAACTCGTCACGCGATTATTAAAATACGACTTTAACAGGAAACGCCGAGACACATGGAAAACTCATTTTTGTCGCACAGATTGGTACTTTTCTTATCTCTCCTCTCTCGTATCGTTAAAACGTTATTGCCGGTAGTTACGTGTCTCTCCGACTGTGGATTTCAATTATTAGTGCAATTGCAGACGATCGTAACAACTCCCGATTCCTGCCTCTCTCTCTTTCTCCCGGGTTTAAGTATTTAACGACATTAGCCGGCGTTCTTGCGCGTAAGCCGTTCGCAAATGTTATGGAAATAATCTTGCGTTATTGGTTGTAGATTTCTCAAATGCAAAAGCGGGATGTCAACAGAGAGAGAGAGAGAGAGAGAGAGAGAGAGAGATTCCAGGCTTTCGTAAAAAATAATTTCTCTTTTAAATAAATGAAGTATATTAATGAACGTATACCACTTCACGACTATTTTTGTAAATACGGAGAGCTCAATTATAATTAAAAATTTACTTGATACGCTTCATTTACAGAGTAATTTATTAACATAAAAAGAGTAAAATTTTCGCTTATACACATTATTATTAATTTTTGAATTTTGAATAAATTAAATTTCGTTAAAAGAATTGTTGATATTCGTATATGCGATTGCAAATCTGAAAATGCGGACGCTTTAAAACATCAAACGTCCCCGTAGGACGTTTATTTTGCGTGCGTTTCTCTCTTCTTGCAGGTATATAATTAAATATAAATCGATATAATTGAAAATGTGTCAGCGACTTGTCCGTCGCGTTCCGCCTTGCGGATCATAATCGACCGTTCGTTCGCAGGATCTCTGGGATATCTCAAGATGTTGTTTACGGCACAATGGATGCTGTTACCACTCTCCCGAATTCAGAATATTAATGTTCACAGGCACATCGGTTTCTACCTGCCGCGCGCACATGACGGTTATTTACGCGAATGCATTCGTATAGAATTTCGCCGGCGGGCGAATTTAGCGGGACATCGGGGAAGAAACATCGTTTCCACAGCACGTAAATGACTGGCATAATAACGGTAATACACGTCGGGCATTATCTGCACGCGCTCGCATTTTTGCGGGCAGACAGGTTCCTCCGGTCTCCCGCGATTCCTTCGAACGGCTGCGGCGGCGGACGGCGCGGCGTGGTTGCGTTTCGCCGCAGCCACGCGATGACCCGCGCTTTTTGAGGCCGCGCGAAGTATCGAGTCATCGCCGTGAGACGGAAGGTGATACTAATCTCGATGCGGTTATCGAATCCGATACGCAGGCCGGAGCGATTTCAATGAGATCTCATTGTGCCCGAACGTTCGCGCCCGATGCGGCGCGCTCGCGGATTGCAGTCTGGCGTGATGCAGGCGCATCAAAGGTGTACTGTTACTCGCGGAGGTGCAACGGACTCGCCGCTATTAGTACGGTAATATCACAGAGAGAGGTCTTGACGTTATTGTCAGGAACATCGCGGAGAAGCAGAAGAATACGGCTTAACATTCCGATGGCGCGGGAAGGAACGCGCGTAGAATTTTTATGTTGTTTGCAGAGAGGTATAACCGCGCGGACATTATGAATTATTCTTACAATCCTCGCCGGACGAGTCGCCGGAGTCGAGAATGCTTCGCTTTATCGCGCGGTGTCTTTTTGAAACGGAAACATACTAAGCTGGTCGTAACGGCATATCGGTCATCGTGGAAACTCGGGTTTCTCATTTTTCTATCGCTGTCTGCGATATACCTGCACGACCGCGATTCAACCGCGTAATTATGATTCCGCGGTAATCGATGCACTTTCCCTCGTCAATCAACATGCGCTGGCTGGGCGATTTATATTGAGACACAGCTTGATCCGTCATTCTCTATTTCGTCACGGCCACGCGTGGCACGCATTCTATTTTTTCCTCTATTAATCGTAAACGATATTCCGCATGATGTGACGTAATTGGACAAATCGATCAAATTATGTAATTGTTACGCTATGCTTTTATTACATTAGTTTACAAATTTTGAATAATTTTTAATGTAAGAAAAGGAAACTTTTGCAATGTACTTTGGCGCGTTGAGTTCAAATCTGCCGCCAAAATTTCCATTAGATTGAACTTTTAAGATATAGTATGTCATTTTAACGTATATGATATGTCAATTTTTATGATACATTTTTTTTTCAAAATAATTTAAGTGCAACAAGTGTTTAGGAAGGCAACATTCCATCAGATGATAATTGAGAAACGTCATCTAGAATATTGAAACGAAAATATTCTAGATGATTACTGCTGGATTCTAATATGTAAAACCGATCCAAAGTCATAAAAAACAAAAATTAAATACTCAATATTTCGAATAAAATTTCACTATATATTGCAAAAATATCTTTTCTTTTATCTTAAAAACCGGACTTAATGGAAATATTTCGATGGCAAATTCGGGCTCAGCATCGAAAATTACCTAGAAAGTGTTATTCATTATTAAAATGTTAGTCATTATTCACCATAATGTACCAACAAATTTAATTATTCGAATCTTCTATTTCCTATTTTAAACGTACTCCGCAATAACTCGAAATATTACACGGAAAAATGATTTTGCTTAAGTATCTAACAATTTAGTTAGATATTGATCTAAAAATAATTTGAATGGACCATCAAAACAGGAATCTCAAACATGAAAAATAATGCTGCAAAAAATTTTGACATTTTAACAATCAGTTTGAGCGTCCTACATAATTATTTCGATAATCCAACAAAATGATGTTCAGATCTGTATCTAGCTACATTTTTAAATATTTCAGCAAAACCATTTTTTTTGTATATATCCGTTGTCTCAGGTTTTGAAATTAGAATTTTTCTCTAATATTCTGTTGTTTATTTACGTCCTTCTACACCTTAATTCATGCAGATTAATTAGTAAATTTTAAATTTTCAATTATTTATAATTCAACACGTTGCAACATTTATATTTAAAATATTTGGCGCACGCCTAGCATTATAATAATTCGATTATAATTCATTATAATTCATCATAATAGTTCGATATTTATAAATATAATTCAGCTATGTCTTTCCATGCATTAGAAAATTGCTTACCTTCGATTGATCCTGCTGTTGTACAAGACGCTCCCTAA
>NW_017255996.1:938909-1133606 GCF_001594055.1 Mycetomoellerius zeteki
TGTATTTTAAAACAGAAAAATGTGTGAGATATAGAATGAAATTTTTAATATTTTTTCTCAGCTGTCAATTCGTGAAATAATTATGAGATTACAGTCCGTTTAATTTCACCGCAAAAAATTAAACGGACGATGATACTTGAATATTTTCTGAGTGTTTAAATCTATCTTGTTTAGTCGGCAGTCAGCGAAAATGCGCATCCGGTTTCACGAAAAGCCTTAATTCCACGCGAACTTTCTTTAGCGTGACAATAATGATGTGAGTTCGGCGACAGATTTCGTTCATGTTTAACAATTTAAAAAATAAAAAGCCTTCTGTTATTATTATCGCATGCTAAGATATTCAAAGGGCTTAATTTCGTGCGCGAGCCAAGATAAATGATCGCTCGTCTCTTTTGTTCTATTCTCTGCATACGCAACTCGCTCTTGTCTACGCAGACTAACGGACGCGAGAATGTATGATAAATTGATAGCACACGGATTGTAGATGAAATCAATAAGAATAAAGAGGTCTTTTCGCATTTTTTATCGCCGAAGATCGAACATGAAATCTTCATGGGAGATCTTTTAATTCGATTTATAGCAGCGCTTCATCAAAATTATTAATATCGTTAAGTATAACTGTCGATAATTAGATGTCTAAGTTATTAAGCGTCACGATCGATGTCGTTACTAGCTCATTATCTTGTAATATATATATATAAATCACCAAGTTATTTATGTATCTATCAATCTTTTATCTCGGCTTCTCTCTGCCGCAAAATAGAAGTGTCTTAACTTCACGATAAAATCAGCAAATTTAACAATGTCAACTTAACTGCTGTATCTCTAAATTCCTATTTGCTAAAAAGAATTATTCTACGTTTTTGTAAATCGAGTCGATTATTTTAATAGCATTACACTGTTTAGCTGACTATCGACAAAAATTTCTGTCGACGTCGTTTTGCCCTCCGACATTGGAAATATCAGAAGTTTTTATGTATCAAAGTTATCGCCGGTCCATAATGCGACGTGGTTTCTTCACGGGGGTTTTTATCCAATACCTACTATATTTAGAATAGCTGAGAGCTAATATATATGCCCGATATTTTCGTCTACTCTATAACTCTTCTCGCATCTCCGAATGCTCGTACGTGCTCATAATACGATTCGCGCGCGATACGTCAGTAGTGCATATATGATGCATGAATTCGAGACGCTTTATGTAACAATGTTGTTACAGTTGTTTGTACGTCCTGCTGAGCAAATTTGCACGAGTTCAAAGTACCTCCAAACCGTGTCGATTTCCTCGAAACTCGTATGACACATTGGAATTATCTTCGCGACATTCCAAGTAAACAACGAATTAAATTATTAATGATTAAAATCTAGCTTAAAAATAAATTGATAGAACTATACTGGAAACAAATTAATTACACTTGGTATTAAATGTTACACATACATTGTTCCAGCGTGATAAGAAATTCGTGAGTATTAGCCGTATATTTTTAAATCGAATCCATGCTATTTCGATGTACGCTAAGTCAAATTGAATGTGCTCCAAAAAGAAGATAAACGTCAACGTAAGTGCATGTTGTACTGTTGGCTGAATTTTTGAAGAATCTTGGCCAGCCGTCTGCTCGATGTGGGCAGCAGACTGGCACAGTTCTGTGCTACCACTTCTCCACGCTGCCAAGTTCACTCGTTTACTTTCAATGACTACATGTCAACATAAGACATTGCGTTACACATCTAGCTTGAGGGAAGACACTTTTTGCAGAAATTTTTGTTATTCTATTGTTGCCTGTTCTTCGTGTAATATTGCTAGGTGTTATTTTGCGCGAATCATAACGCAATACACTTTTTGTGTCAATAATAAGTCTTAAAAAAAATAACACGAATAGAAAATTCATAACAATTTGAAGAAAATATTTGCGTAAACGTTTCATTAAATCAGTAATTTCTAATTTCAATATCAATCAATGCGTCATTAGTATGTTGTAGAATAATCGTGAAACGCAAAAATATAATTTTATAGTAACATCGTAGCGTTATCGTACCATCTTGTATGACGCACAATCATAATTATACACATTTAGATTCCGTATTCTCGATTCTGTGTGAACAATTTACCGAATAAAGAAAAAAAATTATGCAAACAAATTAATTCATTGAAAGACTTGATTATCTAAAGTGGTTATTATCGACGCAAAATAATCGTTTGAAAAATATATGTCAATCTCCATATACGAATATTGTCCCACGGATTATCCGGAATTGATTAAGATGCTGCGTTCCGATTATTCACTGTCAATACCGAAAATTTGCATATAATATATATTATATATGTGCACTATAAATTTTCAGCACTGGTAGTGAATATAAGAACGCAGTCTTTGTATCATATAATAAATTTAAATATTGTTATGGATTAAAACGAAAAAATTAAACTGTATCTATCAATGTAAGATGTACTAACATTAAATAACTGATATAGATTATTGCTATGTAAAGAACATATTATTATATTGAGCAGTCTAGTAAATTAATAAAAGCTTTTTTATAAATCAAAGAACGATATAATTATTAAGACTGTAGATATAAATTAGCGCTATTAATTAAAAACCCTCAATGTTGATTAATTTTTTAAGAACTTACGAGATCAGATAAATGTGAATATTATATTTAGATTAATTATTAGAGACTACAAAATACAATGATTTTCATTAAATTAAAACTATTTCAGAATATACCTATTATACCAAAACCGAAAATTGATTTAAAAAATTTTGTATTTGACAATAATTGTTTCGAATTATATTCTATTGTGGTATGTTTTACGATATAATGCTTTTTGTTCCAGAATTACTAGTCATTGTCAACTGACTGTACGGCAATAGAGATCCATTTCAAGAGACCGCTAGGTTGACCTTATGGTTTCGGGACAATAGTCTCTTTTAGGTCCCGCCCGATCGTTAGTTGCATGTTACTATATCCGAGATACCAGGCCTTGAGAATGTTGAGGCAAGAAACGACACAGTAGTCTTTTCTTTCAGAAAACAAAATTATAGCTGACGCCCTAATTTCCGGCGATAACAACGGATGATGGAGAATGTGAAATATCGCGTTGTAAGCTGTGTTCGAAGAATATCAATAATGTTATGAGCTAAACACTAAAATTTGAACACTCAACTTCCATAGAAAAAAATTTTATACTTTTTTCAAATATGAATGTATATATAACTATATTTATCTGATTGAAAAATATATCGTACAAAACGTAATATCGTATAAAACAAAACGTACTTGCTATGTGTACCAAGATGTTCCCCTATTGAATTGCTGCAAGTGCTCTAAAAATGGTAAATTTTATTGTGACTATATAAATTTTATTGTGACTGATACAGTAACTATAGCATATCAACTTGTTTGACCGATAAATAACAATTTGCAACTGATTTTGCGATTAGCTCCTCGTTATAAAATCGAGATTAAATTTAAATAAGTATTTGTATATGCTTCGATTATATGTATAAGTCGGCAATTAGTTGCGAAAGCAAAAATTATAGGCACTCGTAATAAAGTTGCAAAAAGCAACATCCGTCTCTGATTTACCATTATATTATATTAATCAGTTATGTAAAGTGGGAGAGATACGATAACCTCGGCGACACGGTGGCGCATTATGAGGCAGATATTGCAACAGAGTAGTGCACTGTTACAATGTCGATCGAACACGGCATCGAATAATTAACATACACAAGTTGCATAAGAGTCGCTTATCGAGATACGTCGCATGGATTACACGAATCGTAACGGAGTCTAAACGATCAGCAAAATTGGAAGAAGTTCTCAAACGGCACACTGTTCTCATTTCCTGTTATTTGCGGGATACTTCCTGACCGCGTTAATAGCAACCGGATCGATATTAAACGGAAGATAGTCAAAATGACAATTGAAAGATCTATATTAAAAGTATATATATATATATATAGAGAGAGAGAGAGAGAGAGAGAAGCGATCTCTTTCCTTGTTTTTTGCATTTCATGTACATAATAATTTTAAATAATGAACATATTTTTTTTTGACAAGCAAATTTGCTAGACACCCCATAGAATAAAAAACTATTAACAAGTAAATTAACTAATATTCGCGAACGTGTTTACTTAAAAAACTATTGAATCTATTTCTTTATTCATTATTTGATAGTCAAATGATAAATCGATAGTCCTTTTTTTATTGTTTCAAACAATTTAAAATAGGAAGTAGTGAGTCTTATTTTGCTCTAATCCTCTATTTCAATATCTGATCACCTGGACTAACCTATGTGCATTGTGACCGGTTGGCGTGGAAGAGAGCGGCGGGGGTGTCCGCCTGGTATTGGTAGTATCGTCCTGGATAGACAAGGATTCGCTGTTCATCTTGCACGTTAGTCTTTTAAGAACGTCGTCCATGGACCTTTTACTGCCTGCAACGGTGGTACCACTGCCGTTATTGTTGTTGTTATTCTGCGTGACGCTGTTGTTGTTGTTATTGTGATGTGGATGATGGGGGTAATAGGGATCGACGGAAAGGAGGGTGGGTGGCGATCCGCACTCCGAGGAGCTCGCCGGTTCCAGTGCACCTCCCGACGACGACGACGTGTTCGTATGGTGATGATGGTGGTGGTGATGGTGATGGTGGTGATGATGAGGATGATACGGTGCGAGGGTCTCTTGGCTCGACAGGAACAACAGCCTCTGTCGCTTGGCCGTCCGCAAGGAATTCAATGAAGGCGACGGCGAGTCGCGTAGATCCGGCTCGCTGGTAGTCGCCGGCGATGAACAGCCGGAGGACTCGCACTCGCCGCCTCTCTGATGGGAGTAGCACTCCTCGATGTCGACGGGGGTGGTGGCACCCTCCTCACCGACGACGACGGCTGCCTCGCCACCGGAACCGGCCACCGGCGAGGTAGTGTCCTCCTCCTCCTCGTTGGCGCCTGCCACTGTACCCGCACCGCCCCCGCCTTCCGATAGCTTCGTTGGTGGCGACTTCCTCTTTGAGGACATCCTCAGTCTGCAACACAAGCGTAACGGGAGACTGCTGAGTGTTTTTTTTGTCTTTTTGCTTTCTCTTTTTTTATTTTTCTTGCATCGGCGTACTCAATTGGGATGTGTATCGTGGAGGAAGAGCGAAAAAAAAGAGCGGGGGAGGAATATCAGCGTTGGAAATCTTCATATATTCTCTATATGCTTGATGATACGATTCGCTTTTTCTTACGTGTATCGTGAAAAGATTACTTAAAATGTCGCAGAACTCATTTACGTTGTGTTGATTACTGCGGTTTATCCAGTTTGCTGGCAGCACGAAAGAGTAGTGGAGGGTACAATTTCAGCATCATCTAGAGGAGGATCGTACGAGCGAGCGATGGAACGACGTCGCTCCTTACGTCACCCGGTCGCCCCCGGCAGGCGCGACGTCTAAACTATCTGCCATCTGGCGCGGAGTTAATTTAGACACGGACTAGCCCAAGTTCGTCCATTCATTTCCGTCTACAAATTACCAAATCTAAATCCAAATCGCGCGATCGATCGGCCGTCTGTTGGCTCGACGGCAGCGGTGGTGTCTCGTCGCCGATATCGACACGCGGACAAGTGGAGGAACGTTAAGTTACGTAACTGAACGCGAGACGTAATTATCGGGCGGGAATTATTGTTGCGCTGTCGTGTCGCAACAATCTCTCTCCATTAATCGAACGAGATTCCATTAATCGACTGACCGAGAACGCGCGGGAGACGCAACGAAGACGAGAAGAAAGAAAGAGAGAAAGCGAAAGAGAAAGAGAACTATACGTTAGCCGCGATTATCTTCTGCTGGCGAACGCGAGTGAGGTTGTGAGGTCAGGAACAAACGCAGTTCACGATTTCGTTGATCGACACCCGATGAAAAGCGGAACGAGCCTTAACCGCATTTCCGGCGACACGCAGGCTTCGACGTTTTTCGTTTCCGAAAGTAATCTACTCGATGGAACAAATTAATGACTGTAAATCCCCGGTCTTGAAATTTTTCGAAATAATTTTTTCCACTAAGTAAAAAGAAGCGCCAACTATTATACAGTCATCATTTGCATTAGATGTTGAAATAGTAATTCTATATATATTTATTTTAAATACATTTACCTCAAATATGTATGACTGTGCGTCTATTATTTTTGGACTTGCAACACAATCAAACTGAAATAATAATAATAATAGTAATAATAATAATTGTTTTCCTCTCCCTTCAAATCGTGTTTTAATTTTCGAATCTATACGGCGTATGTCGCGTCAAGCAAGTAAAAAAATGTGCATTAATCTGTATTAAAAAATCGAGCATTTTATCCAGTAGTGTGTCAATGATTTCTCTCATTAACGCGCTTGACCTACATTTTTGAGCTGCACGATTAATGTATAGAGGTAAGGTCCATTACACATATATATATGTCAAAGATAATGACTTTTAGACGTAAACGACTTTTCAACTGGAGGATGCGAGTTTTACACATCGCTTTGCGTTCAAAATCGTCCCCTGTGATGTGTATAATTACAAGGGGAGATTTATTACTGCGCGTTTACGCAGACATTTGTTAGTCACATAATAGAGAACGATTTACGGTGCTGAGAGAATGCCGCGCGCATCTTCTCGGAACATGAAAGCGATGTATCATAAAGTTATGAAATATATAATGACATCGACTGTCATCGGCCATTTCGCTTTAGGCACCACTAACTGTATCGCGGGGATAAAGATAATATTTATATAGTGCATCACTCGAAATGTATGCAATCCTCCTCCCCCAAGATATATATATATATATGTAGATTGATCGATCAATTCTTCAAGAGAGACAGATTAAATATAAACTGCGTTTGCGTTGCTAAATAAGACGTGTAACAATTCTGACAAAATATATATTTGTCTAAAAATACATTTATATATCGAATATTAAGAAAGGAAGTATATATTATATTAAGATAATGATATATGTATTTTAGTAAAATTAGAATTTATATTATTTTATATAATATTAATTATATATTAAAATAATAATAATAACATTAATACATGATAAATAAGAATTAGTATATAATCATATATTAAGAAAAAGAGAGAAAGTATCATAAGATTTTAAATGGAATTGTTTCTAATAGTTGGCACAAAGATTTTCGTTCCTGCGATCCAATTTACGACAAAGATAATATTTATGAAGATAAAGATAATATTTGTATGCGAGATGCGTTGCGTAAGGGCATCAGGAATCTGCGTAATTTCCTTCTACGATATCTAGATCGAACGAGCGAATCTTTTCACAAAGATCGAATCATTGTGGAGAGCCAGATATAATGTCAGTATTATAATATTCAATATAAATATTTTTAATTGGCAAAGCGTCTTTATAATTATAAAGACCTGCCAAACACTTCATCATATAAACCGAGGAAAAAGCATCTATGCTAAAATAATTTCAATAATTATAATATCAAAGATGATAGTAATATTATTTACGAAAATAAGAAGCACCTTTTCTTGAAATAACAAAAGATCACATCGTCCCTTAATCGTCGCGCGCCAAATCATCACACCAGAAGCGTGTTATCAAGAAGGTCAGGATTATAACATCGGCGTCTCTGCTCGTGCTCGATACGCATTATGCCGCAACCTATTATGCGAACCGCACACAAGAAAAACATCGAGCGGACAGTGGGGATGCCGATAATGGGCCAGTGCTGCTATGTGTCGCATACGTATATTATAATTCGTTACAATGATGAACATTGTCTGCGCTGCACGCGCGCGCCTCCAGCGTATTTTTTACGCGCACATGCTCGCGCGATACGCCTGCGAGGGAATGCTGTATGCACGCGCACGATGCGCATGCACACGTGTGCACTCGCGCGAATCGCGAGTCGTGGCGGATCGGGGCTCGTCGAGGGCCACGTGCTCCGTTTACTACGAGCGCATGTGTCGTAAACGTGATGCTTCGAACGACCGCTACGAGTGATACTAACGCGGGGTCTACAATAGAAGTTGTAGCGGTCGTAGAGTCTCAAGTCGTAGAAAATTAACCAATCACAGTCGAATGTGAGAAGAATAATCGGCTATGATTGGTCAATTTTCTACGACTTAAGACTCTACGACCGCTACGACTTCTATTGTAGACTCCCCATAAGGCAGTGCTGGGATTTAGTCGAACACTTCGGCTGATTTTCGGTTTAGTTCCTGCCCCTTACTTCACCAACCCGCGCGCACTCTAAATGCCGATCGGCATAAGGGGTAGAAACCAAGCTGAAAATCGGCTGAAATGTTCAATTAAATCTCAGCACTGGTACTAAGGGATTACAACGAGTGCGAGATCGATAAATGCAATCTATCACATTTTCTGCGCGACTCGCGTCCTATTTCATTGTTAGGAAGATCTAGAGATCTCCTCAAGTAAAAGATTGGATACTATACATTGGTCCGTCATATTTTTCAAAACCTACTTAAGATATAAATGAGATAGATCATGCATCTGTCTCATTCTATTTTAAGCAGAATTAAGATAGAATGGGATAGATTATGTATCTGTGTATCTCATTGTCTTAAGCAGATCTTGAAAAATATGGTGGACCACACATATGGTGTCCAATCTCTTGCTTGAGGCTCTCTAGGAAGATCTATTTATTTTACGATTAGCTTGACAATCGCTCACCGTATGATCCCGCGCGATAGGACATAGCCGGGGAAAGCCGAATTGCTTCTTTCCAACGTATCCGAGTTTATAAAGAATTCGATATCTATTCTCAGGAATATGTAGATAAATATATAATACATGTACTGAATTACTGACTTACGTTTGCAAGCCGTTTTGATAAAAGGAACTTAAATCCAAGAATCCTATTTCTTCATCAACACATAACAGAAAATGTCAAGTGTTTTAATTAAAGAGCTATTTCTGGTTTTTGTAAACTGTAATTATCTTTTATGAAAAGAACTTTTTAACCCGCCGGAGCTGATGTCAAAATCTGCAACATAGTTATTGACTCTGTAAGACTCATTTAATTGATATAAAAGACACTAATTAATTTCAAGGAACTACAATGACATAATTCGTATAAAGAAAAATTAATATTAAATATGTTTTAATAAAAACAATTCAAATTTGCAGATGTAACATAAAGAAAGTTAAATTGTGTAACATTTTTTTACAAAGAAAAGTTATAATTGGATCCAATAGATTCATCGTGTGTGTTAGAGTTCCGGAGAGTTAATAAAGACAAGAGAAAAACGGACTGGATTTTACGAGACTTATATCATTAGTAATTTTCTCAAAATTAAACTTAAGTTTGACGGACGCGCTAAAAATAAGCGGCCCGACATGTATATTTAGCGAAGATATGTTGACAGCATAACTACGCACGATAGATAATAATCTCGTAAGTCACGATTGTCAATCGTGGCAGCAATCAGTCAGTGTGCAAACGTCCGGCGATCGGGCGAGGAAATCTTGCTGAGACCATTGCTCTCCCTCCCGGCGCCTCGCTACTCACGGACGTACTCCGACTTTATAGCGTCGGTTTTCTATTTCTATTGTCTACGTGTCTCCCGACATTGTACGCGTATACGTGTACATGTGCACGCGCGACTGCCGGCGCGTCGTCGCACGGCTCTTCGTTGTTACGGCGCACTCACCGCGCCCTCGGTACGCGAAGTATTTCTGGCCCTAGACTTCCCGCCCGGCATAATTACTTCGCGAAGCGTACAGATTCGCGACTATAGCCCCGACTGTCGAGGAGACCGAACAAAAAGCGCGCGCGCCTGCGGCACGTCCACGGAAGAAATATTTTTAACCGCCAGATGCCATCGTGTCCGGCCGACTGAAATCACAGACGAGGATAGCGAGAGATCATCAACGCCGGTGACAGTGCAGGAACGCGCGGGTGGTAGATCTCCCCTCCTCCCCTTCTCACGGGAGCACTATCGTGTCGGATTGAATAAGCAAAAAGAGAAAGAAAAAATGATTTGCACGATCGGAAATATAGTCGGAGAGAAAGGTGTATTCGAATTCGGAGCGAGATCTCATCTCGAGATTCGTAACAAACGGATCAGAAAAAAAAAGATCAATTCAGTTCAAAGTTCGCACGTACCAATTCGCGAACAAGATCGCGTGTTATATTCGATGATAAGAGGTCGACAATCTCGACCGTCGACATCGATAGAACATAAGCTTGTATTTGATTGCGGATAACGAGATAAATCTTTGAGCGTTCTAAGTACTCTCTCGCACCCACGTAATATCCATTCATTCATTTACTGATTCATTAAGTCCGTAAGATGAGTAATTACGCAAGCACATTTCTTGTTTCTCTTTCTTCTTTGCGTGCACGTAAACCATAGTGATTTCGCACCGCGCGTGTCGCGATTATTACAAATTGATAATTTTGTCGTCAACGAGTCTTTTTAACTGCACCTCGATTAAGTTTTAATATATAGTATATTTTATTATCGTAAAAAGATTCTTAATTAAAATAAATAAAAAATTTCACTAATTACTAAAAGTATTTATTTATTATTTATAAATATATATATATATATTCATATTATTTGTAATGTATGATACTCCATAACTTTAAAACAATGATACATAAATGTTACCCTCATTCTACAATTACGTAAACGTAGTTGTAAAAATTATCAATCACAGCCAAATATTGTCCTTATATTCGACTGTGTGATTGGTCAATTCTTACAATCACTTACAACTACGCTTACGCAATTGTAGAATGGGCGATGACAACTAAAGCTCTCGTGAGGCCGGCTATAGCATGACTTAATAGCGTTTAAATTAATCTAACTGTGACTATCGCGTGCAAATCGTAAAATTACGTATTTTTAATTATATAATAAACTCACCGAAGAGCCCGATATAATTATCTGCGCTTCATACTAGCTTTAATCACCATGCTTCGCTTATCAAAAAAGGTCGAACATCTCAGTCATTACAGTTACTCCCCAGATAAAATATCATTGAAACCAATGTTATGACTGTATTATGTCTTCGTATCATACAAAGTGCTTCGAAAAAGAGAGAATTAACTTTGTAAAATATATATCTTAACTTATACATATTCTTTCCTTAAAAAACAAAATCATCGTTGATATGAAATAATTATTTATGACAAATTCAGATAATTTTACTTTGAAAAGAAAGATTGAGTTTAATGTATTTTATACTAAAAAAAAATAAAGAACTTGTAGAAAGATGAATTAAAAAAGACAGAGTTAGTAAATCAAATGGTGAGTGAAAAAATATGCTGATAATTATAGTACAGTTGCTAATTTATTACATTATTATCATGTCTCGAATAACACCAATTTTAGCTCATATTTCTAGCATTTTATATTTTAATAGAAACTTGTTTTTTAATATATAATACGCGTACGAGTTTTATATTGGTTTCATACTGTATACAGAGTTCAATTTAATTAATTTAATTTATGGCGCATGCGTGTAGTAAACGAGATAAAAATATTTTACGACCATTTTTTTTGTGGCTTTTTCCTCGCCGGTCGTGATCGATCGGAACGTACAATGACCAGAAACACACGTATATTCACGCATAGCGACACCCGTGTAAGCGAGCGTAAGCGTGTGAGTCGACGCTTGACTTTCTATTAGTGGCACAATAGGAACCTAGTTTTTTTAAGGGATGCGGCATCTGTTCGGGCTCAAGTAGCAAAGCTAGGGTGGCGTTCTAGTGCTAGGGTGGGAAAGTTGGCTCGATACCGCGAGCTACAACTTCCGTCAGCACGCACGCAAATAGGACGGACGAGGAATCTGTTTCGAGTAGTCCGGTGTGGGAAACAGTCGACGAGATTTCTGGAGAATAGTCCATTAGATATACCATATGAATTGAAGGCAATTTAATTAAGAACTTTACAAATGCGTCCGTAATAATAATACTGGATTCAACTAAATAGTTGCTTTCTGTTTTCACACAAGTGATACTGAGTCTAAAGTTATGTGAGTATTTCATATACTCAGATAATGACGTCATTACTTGTTTACTTTGGTGACAAAGTTATCGCTTAATACAGATTTATAAACCTCACTCTTTTATGTTATAGCGTTTTCGAATAGAGTGGGTTTGAACCTAACCTGGGTCGGATCCATGATGTCACATGCTTTACTTTGATTTCTGATTGAACGAGATTATGATATTCTCGGGTCAAACATGAGTTAACCGAACCGGGTCGGGTTCAAATCCACTCCATTCGAAAACGCTATTAGTTAACAAAATTCACAAGTAAAGCACACGATTTTAAGCTTGTGTAGATTATAAGTAAAAAATTGTCAGAATGAAAAGGAACGCGCATTTAACTAAGTTATGATATCACAGATGAGAGTTATCTAAGTTTGGTGTAAATGAAAAATAACTAATATATATTATATATTAGTATATGTATCTACATATTGTTGCTGCAATCTAAATAAAAAAATGCCATAATAGTTTAAGTAGATTTTAGAATAAAAAAGAATTAAAATATGTACAGTGTATCTAAAAATAGTAAAGAATTTATAAAAATGTTAATCAGTCAGATATCTACACCACCTCTATAATATTAACACAGAAAATCACACTTTTTACGATTTAGGAATAAAATTATCTTTGGTTATAACAAATGTCACAGCCGAGGTTACAGTATTAAAATAAATATAGTGTAATTAAATAAATAAAATATTATTAAGATTTGCGTGTTGAGTTGAATGTAATAAATTAGTAAAGTATTAATCAAATGTTATATTACATCATATAATTATATTAGTTAACGTATTAAACAAAAGCGAGCAAATCTGAGCAGACCGTAATTATACTACGGCGTAGTATATAAAAATTCATTTATATCTTGTACTTTGTGGAGAAGCAGCCACAAAGTACCGGGAGCATTATAATTAAGTCGTTCAGGGTATGATTATATGATACGGTGAAGAAAGAAAACGCGCGTTATTGATTAATTTTATACCACTAGCCTGCGAACCTTGAAAGGTACAATGGCGATAAGAGACCATTAATATATGACAATGCTGAGTCTTCTTTTTTTCATTATTTGTTCATACATTTTCGGAAACTGCCGTAAGACAGATACGAAGGAGAACACACAATCCTGCGATATACATATACAATATACAAGCTTTCATGATAAAACTGACATTGAATTACTTCACAATTCATGTTACACTGATACATCAATAACAACATTAATATTCAACATTGATATTATGTTAAGACGAATTTCGTAATACATTCACGAAAAGTTTTGTTATAAAAATGTAATAAGAAAATATGAGAAAAAGTAGAACTAAAAATGTGAAAAGAAATAGACAAAAATAATAAAAATGAAATAAGAGCAATGTAAAATCGAGAAGATAAAAGATAAGAAAAACTTAAATCGTCAGCCAATATATCATATTAATCGATATTTCTCTTGTAAAGTATTATTACGATTCCATTAATATCTCAATAATATTGGGATAATAATAATACTTAATATTAATCTTAATAATAGGGCAGTAACAATAAGAGAAATATCTACAGTCAATACAGTCAATACAGAGAAATCAATCAGTTATCTTATTTCCCTGTCTTTTATGTTCTCTATTTTACATTACTCTGCTTATTTCATTCTTTGATCATCTTTTCTATTTTTTCTCATTGATTACATTTTTGACAAAAACAATTTTTGTGAAAAAACATTTTAACATCCATGTCAAAGTACAGTATAAATATCGAAAGAAAAAGAATGAAGGCAGTTTTCATTATCGAAGGATCGATTATAGCTTATTTCCGAGAAGATCGGCCGGGAAAAGTCGCGCATGAGAAAACTCTGAACGCGGTGAGAAGAGGGAAAAAGCACCTCGTCGTTAGTATTCTTTATAGGACCACCGTGGGATACGCTCTACATAATGGAGTCCCGGTACCGACGTCTCTTCTTTTGATGCTACCTCTTGGCCGATCTCTTGTTTATGTATGAGCGGGCGCGGACCGCACCCACCCTCGCGCAACGAACGCGCCCGGTACCGTACGGCCCACTGTCACCCACTGAAGTTGGTGGTTGTCCCAGGGACAGCCGGGTCTTCCTCCCGCGCGCAATCCTCCCGTTCTTTGCGTCCGCGACGCAAGGCAGAGCGCAGGCCGCGACTAGGCCGGAACACGTTCACAGGAACCGACAACGTGACGCCCGTCTCGCCTCGCGTCGCGTCGACCACGCTGTAAAAGCAATCTTCCGTCAGTCTTCTTCTTCTTCTTCTTCTTCTTCTTCTTCTTCTTCTTTCTACCTAGAATACGTTATCAGCGAGGTCGAAGAGGGATGCCTCTCGGCTCCGCGGTTGCTCTAGCCCTTCTTACTATTTCCGGAACCTTCTCCCTCTTTCTCTCTCTCTTTCTTCTGCTGCCTCTCAGAACCGCCTTTCGCCGCGAATTTCTTTTTTTTTTTCGTCACTCGTCTCGCGCAATGCACGCTTTTATCTACGAGACTCGCGGCTTCCGCTCTGAAGCATGGTAATATAAAACTTTACACCTGATAAAACTAAGAAAGTGCGGCTCTTGGAGAGAATATTATAACAAAATATATCAACAACGCATGTGACAAAGTTCAAAATTCTTATTTTTTAAAGAAAAAGATAATTTTGATGATAAATTGGAAGAGCTAAATATAAATGTAATTTTTCTTGATCTTTTTAATGTAATTTAAGACTTATTTGAAATATTCAAAAGAATAATATTGACCGAGAAAAAGATTATCATTAATGAACCTTTCTTCGAGATATTTTTCGTTCAGAAATTCCGAGCAGTTTTGCACAACATTATAAATTACTACCCGAACAAATCAATATTGCAAAACTGTTAATCATTACGCACACAATTTAATGCTCCAAAACAACAAATTTAAATTTCTTATCATATAATGATTATTAAGAATAAAGCAAACTTGTGTGTATATATATTCATATAATATATATAAAATATAATATATAATACATAAATCGCACTATTTGTTTAACACCAAAAGTACTAACGTAAAAATATGTTTACGCATTAATGTTCATTTCTACCAATGTAGATTAATTTTAATTCACTCATTTCACTTCAATTTATTCATCTTTTTCTAGTTCTAAGAATTAGAAAAAAATGAAAAAGTGAATGTAAAACTCAAATTAAAATTAATCTACATTGGTGGAAAGTGAATGTTAAACTCAGATTAAAATTAATCTACATTGGTGGAAACAGGCATAAAACGAACAAATGAATAAATTACCATGAAAATAAAAAAGTAATTAAAAAAATCAAATATTTTGAGTATGAAGGGCATGATTATTAAAAAGTCAAAAAATTTCAGAATCTTACCTACAAAAGAATAATATTAATCTAAAAAATAGAAACGGTCAATATATATATATAATGATCGCTCGGTACTTTTAGTTGTTAACGAGTCCTCTTATTTTGCTTATCATGTCTTGTAAAGTGTTGTTAAACTTTTTTTCAAAGAAATAAATTTAAATCAATAATACATTACTACAAACTAATGATAGGAACTATAATATGTGAATAATAGGAAAATTTGAATATTCAATCAGGATTTATCCCTCGACTGCTACTTTTCCAATCGTAGCGGCGGCACGACAAAATGCCGGCCCGTATTGCGCCAAAGCAAATCAATGAACGAAAGCGAAGTCGGATTATTAATCCGCGGGCGCGCCGCATCGAACCGTCGTAATTAATATCGTCGTAACTTGATTACGAGAGCAGCGGTGGTGTACCACTGAACTTGGTGCCGGAGAGAAACAAGATCAAAAGAAACGAACATTTAATTCGCGAGATTCGCCGTACAACCGAGTCTGACACATCAGGGAAACCGTGCATACCAGAGCGATCAGCTGCTCTCTCTCTCTCTCTCTCTGGAGGTGCTAATAAAAAAATACTCGGCGCTTGATGATAACGTGACATGAATCCTAGAAAGAGCGGATACTCGCAAATAAGTCCGACCTTTCACCAACGTGACAGTCACTTCGTGCTTTTTCTTCATTTCCGCGAGACAGTATCTTCTCACTATCTCCTCATTATGTATATCTTACGGTTAACTACTGCGCAAACAAATAACTCTCACTAAATGCTTACGCAATGATGCGATAAGACAATTTCCGGAAACTTATAATCAGCACGGATTTGTGTTTTCGGTACATATTCAAATATGATTATAATTGAGTCGTTATTTAAGGAAATATACTGTGGCATGAGATCGTTGTTTTATCGTCTAAATGTGACTTACATATACACATGTATGGAGATTTACAATGCAAATATACGATTTATTAAACATCGACACATCACTACACACTACTATATTTTATCGCAAGCACAGATACAATTTGTCAAAAGAGATATCTTTCAAATCAAGCTGTTAAATTTAACTCTAACGATTCACCATGCATTTATTTTAGATTCATGTGTTTATTTTAAATCTGGCTGTATTTTTATTTTATACATATAACCTGCATAATAAAGAGTATCGAAGTAAATGTTTCAGTGAATTGACAGATTTGGTCATCATATTGAAGTAATAATCGACCAGAAAATCTATAATTTTTATATTTTTTCTTGTCTTTAGCACAAAATAGACCAGAGCTAAATACATTAGCATATGTATTTTATAATCGTGGAAAAAAAATTTTAATTCTATGTGTGAAACTAGAATACAAAGTATACCTCATATAACGAAAATGGTTTAAAACAGATGACGCCAGCATCCCCTTAATGGAATCCTAAAGTCGTCTGTTTTACCGATTATTTTTCAAATAAGTATTTCCTAACTGCCTTATATACACAGATTTAAAAATCCTTTTTTACAATTAAAGTATAAGCGATATAATGTAGTTCAAATCGATCAAAACTTTATGTCAAAAATGAAACAAAGTTGGAAAATTACAGTTTTGTTATCGGCTTCTGACGTCGATTCGCAACAATATTTACTTTATATACAAGTTTTATATTTTTTTTATACTTTTTATTTTTATACTTTATACGTATAAAACAATCTTAGTTTAGACTAGGAATTACACAAACAAACAATATTGTGTTCTTAGAATTAGGCTTAGATATCTAATATAAAAGAGTAGCTAGTTAGAAAATTTGTAGGTATGTGTGCGTGCGATATTGATGTAGTATTAGTGATATGTTAATGACACGTAAATCGTATAAGTCGTACTGAATCAGTAACACAGACGGCTTTAGGAGCCCCTTAATTTCGTGATACAAATACTAAAACGCATAATTTTTCATGTCCAAAATAATGATAATACACTCATTCTGCTCAATATTTAAAAACAATTGATTTATGATTGACAATATTACAATCGGCACGACAGACTTCGTCTCATCAAAGACAAAAACCATATGGATCACGAGCGCGTGATCGATCGGGAAAAAATTCTGAGAAGAGAAGGACAGAGAGAAAGGACGAGAGAGAAAGGAAGAATAGACAAGGAAAGAGAGAATAGAACGCTGGTCGGGGGACGAGAGAGGCAGACGGCTAGAAATGGGGGGAGGGTCTTCTGACCGAGTGTGGGTTTAAGAAGTGGGGCCATGTGTTCAGTGTCAAGTTGCTCGGACCTTAGATCGCTTCCTCGATCCTCCTCCTTCGCGTTATAACAGAGTTCGTTAGAGAGAGGAAAGGGAGTGTTAGACGGGATGCACGTGCACACGCCGCGCGTTTCTGCGCGCGTATGCACATATCGTCCTGAGAGAAGAACCAGAAGGGAAGACAGATAAACGAGATTGGAGAAGAAAGGGTCGGCTGAAAAAGAAAGATGAAAGAGAGGGAGAAGAGGAATTTATTTGGAGCCTTTCTTTCTCTTTCTCTCTTTCTCTCCCTCTCTGTCTCTCTCTTTCTCTTTCTCTGAAACTAAACGCGTACTAAAGTAGACAAAAGACAAATAGTCTAGAGTTAAATAACTTCAGAGTTTGTGTTTACGAAACTAGAGATTAGAGATTTTGGAGAATTTATGCATCTTAAGAGGTCTGCATCCTAGAGTTGTCTGTTTTACTGATTAAACGCAATAATTTTCGTAAAGGATTATCTTACATATTACTTTTACAGATTTGGAAATCTTTTTCCAGAATTAAATATGCATTAATACTAATCTGTAGCATTAATACTAAACTAGTAGATTACACGAAGAAACAGTTTGAGGAGTTCTTAGAATTAGGCTTATGTCCATTTTTGGCAATATAGATTAACTTTAAAATCTTGGTTTAAATTACTTTTTATCTTTTTCTAGTTGTAAAAATTAGAACAGGGTAAAAAGTAAATTAAACCAAGATTATAGTTAATCTATAGTGGCAGAAATGGATATTAGACACTTAATTCGATACAAAAATCTTCTACGAGGCGTATATGTGCGCGCGATATTGATGTAGCAATATGTAGTGATGTGTCAATTACGTATAAATCATATGTGTGTCAATTTTTTTAATCAGTAAAACAACGATTTTATCAGAGTTCAGTCTTATTTTAGGATCCACTTAGATCCGACTTTTCATTATCTAGTTAATTTGTGATTAAGCTTAACCTAATGTTTCATTCAATCGACTTCATCCTTGACATTATCACAGATAAAGCCCATTGGATAAAACACCAGATTGGCCTAACTACAAATAATAAAAAACCGGGCCTTAACTGCAAAATATCTCTTTACTAAATGTACTATAAGAATAAATATCAAATAAAAAATTTGTTTTTCTTTCTTTAACAAAATATTCTTAAAAACAAATTAGTTATTACGATTGCACTGAAGTTCGCTCAGACATTTATCTCTATTCGCTTAAGGTTTAGGGTTAAAGGTGAAAGTTATACAATTACTCGATATAAATGAACGCGTCTATCAGAATTTCGTTTTAAAGAGAGAGAGAAATGAAGAAAGACGGCTTCAAGCATCGCGCGAGAGCGCGCGCCGATGGGAACAAAGCACGCAGCATCTGGAACACGTTAGAGTCCTCCGCGACCGCCTCCACACACCGATCATCACGTACCCACATACGCACACTAACGTGTGCGTGAGGAAAAGCACGCTCTTTCGTGAGAGGAACACAGAGACACGAAGAAGGACGGGAAGTGCGAGGAAAGAAAGGGAAGGAAATCCCGAACGTAGAGGAAATGAGAGAATTCGTGGGGTACGCGCGTCAACCGAAAACAACGAGAGAGAGAGAAAGAAAGAGAAAGGGATGTTCACGTGTGCGTTACGCGTTCGTATATCTCAACCCATCCCTCCCCCTCTCTCCCATTCCTCACACTACCCGACTCAAACGAACGCGCGTAACCGGGCTCCATACATCGCGAACAAAGCGCGCGGCGTACATGGACCTGTGTATACGAGAGGCTGCACGAGCGATAGCGCGGTGGCCAGAGCACCTCGGCTATCTACCGCTATTCATCCGTCCTGATGAATCCCGCCGCGCCGCGAAACCTGGCGAACCCTCGCTGTTGTCCGCGACCGGGTACAGGTATTGTGTGGCGTGCGAATAGCGGGATGGATCCCCACATCGCGACTTTACATCGGCTTCTTTGGGGTTGGGTGTCCTGTTGCAGTGACGAAATCTAGTTTCCTTACAATTATGCTTCCTTCAACACACATTTCGAACAAGTGTACCAAAGAATTTTAATTTTATATGACAAATGCGCGGTCTACAATAGGAGTAAGTCTTAAGTCGCAAAAAATTGGTCAATCACAGTCGAATGCGAGGAGAATAATCGACTGTGATTGGTCAATTTCTTACTTCAGACTTATGAATTCTATCGTAAACTCTACTAAACATTGGTCGCGCGTTCAGTAGAATGTTTATTTTACAACTGTTGGAAATTTTCTTCGTTGAGATAGGACTATTCCTTTAGATCTAAAACTATAATCCAATCAGCGCAAAGAAAATTACCAACTGTTACAAAATAAACATTCTGCTGAACGCGGCCAATGTTTGGTGAAATCTACAATAGAATTTATAAGTCTGAAGTCGTAAGAAATTGACCAATCACAGTCGATTATTCTCCTCACATTCGACTGTAATTGATCAATTTTTTATGACAAAATAAACGTTCTGCTAAATGCGACCATTATT
Organism: Mycetomoellerius zeteki; assembly: GCF_001594055.1. NCBI lineage: Eukaryota > Metazoa > Arthropoda > Insecta > Hymenoptera > Formicidae > Mycetomoellerius > Mycetomoellerius zeteki. The sequence goes on from NW_017255996.1 coordinate 959,051, forward strand.
TTTTCATCCTATGGGAGAAATTACGATGCTCTCAAGCTTTGTATTTACATTTATAAAAAATTAAAAAATTCTTCAAATTATAGCGCTCCAATAGACGACGAAGTTTCAGTCGAGATTTTTTTTAGATTTCTACTGCTTTATACTGAATTTAGTAATTTATATATTTTATAATACTCGACTAGCTTAAAGCAACTATAGAATTAAAGAAATACTCTAATATCTATGATCAATCGCTTCCGTAATGCGCGTGTCTTTTCAACTTGCCCGATTAGCGGTATAATATCACGCGGAGTGTATCGTGTTATGCATTATTTTATTATACGTTATCGTCCAGCTGCCACCGGCTGCTACTGTAATTTCCTATTACAACAGGTTACCGCGATTAGCAGGTACGCTAATGATCGCAAAGTAGTTCTAACACTCACTTTTCTATTTCACTGCAAGTATCCCGCTATCACGGAATATCTTACACAATTTCTCTGAAAATCTGAAGGACTTAAGTCCGCTTCTACTACCAATATAGATTAACTTTAATCTTGGTTCAACTTATTCTTTATCTTTTTCTAATTCTTAGAACGAGAGGAAAGAATAAAGAATTAATTAAACCGAGATTAAACTACATTGGTAGAAACGGGCATTAGTTCATCGATCAATCGGTGCAAATTCTTTCAACGAGGTACACGTGTGGTATCATATAATAAGCGCAAATATACATCATTATCTGTTTGACATGTATTTAAAAGAATTCATCTTTATGCAGTCTCCAATTTTGAAAAGTATCTTATCAGCAAATAACACAATTAATACATGTCTATCATTGTAACGAAATGCGATAATTTATTATCGCTTATTCTCGCGTGCTAATTTGTTTTGCGCTCTCACAATTTCTGTCGTAATAATTTTACAGACACAATATATGAAATATATTTCTAGGGAAATGTGAATATAACAAACATTGATTATGTACATAAAAACATTTTAAAATCTGAAAGATTAAAAAATAACTTATATCTATAAATTTATGTAGCAAGTAACTCAAAAGAAAAAAAATACAAAATTATTAATAAAAAAGATTATACAATAAATATTGAAAAATTTTACTTTCGCAATTCAAATATATGACAATATCATAACTACAATTGATTAAACTTATGGACACATACAACATGAGATCATATCTCATTTAAGAAATTCCGACAAAGTTGATAGGGTCAAGTATATCGACGCTTATCGTTCACTGTTATTCGTAAATTTTGTAGCAAATTTATCTGGAAAATAGAGCTTTGTGATATTTCTACGAATGTTGCGTGCAATTATATGCGTATTCGCTAATTCGTAATCGCTGAGTAATCTGATTCATTGCGTATTTGACGTTACACGTGTCGTTGCTTTCTCGCTAATTAAAAGTGCATAGCCCGATGTTAGAGTAGTTCATGGTGCTTGAAATTCCCAAAAATGTTTGCACTCAAAATAAAATAAATATATATTTCAGTGTTGAAGAGAAAGAAAGCGAAGATTTTGAATGCAAAAATTAAGTGCAAGCAACGCGAACAGGTCCAATGAACCACGGAAGTTTCTGAGATCTTTGATCTCGAATAATAGTACCTTTGCGCGGTGAATATCGCTTAAAAATAAAATGCAGAAATTCGGTGACATGTGCAATAATTTAAAAAAGAAATGTTAACATTTATAGTCGTATCAAATTATCATTCTCTAATGACTTGTCAATGGCCTTGACCTTAGCGGATGTGATCGTGCTGATGAGTAAGAATTTTTCTTCTAACAAACATATTTCACATCCTGGCGTTTGTCGGTCAAAGTCAAGTACGATATCGTTTGCGATTGCAAGCGTTATTAAAACACTGTAATTCATACGCGTAATTTCATTGAGATAAGTTCGAAATCAGGGCACGCAACTACGTTGACAAGTCGACACGCAAATATTTAAAATCTCATAGAATTTTAGATATAAATTTTTCATAGCTGCGAAATGTGATCGCGCGATTCGGTAAGGTCCGACAGACAGGTACGCTTTACAAATTGCGATTACATGCTATGTACATATAGCTAGCGCACGGATTCCGTGACATGAGTAAATAATTATACGAGTAAATAATTAATCTGCTTGCATTTGGAAGGCTTAAAGCTACATGTCGTAACTAACGAGCTTTTATCGGCGTCGTTTATATTGTTCAAAGATTAGGCGAACGCGCTGACTAGGCGCACTTTTATTAAAATAACGCTAACGCGCGAATCAGTGCTATCACTCGTTTTCGTAAGTGAGCCGGAATGTCGAAACTCGACCTCCTCGTGTTTTGACATTTTAGAATCGTGCTTTGTCTCGTACGTTAAATGCGCTAACGTGCAGTTTAGTGACGTAATCAAAGCACGCAGTACGTCTTCATTGTCAAGTTTTATGCACACGCACCCGAATTCATTTGTAGCGAGAGGTGTCACGCACAATTATAGGGCTGTCCACGTATATTAGCCGAGGCCGTGCCGGTATTTCGAGTCGCAACGCGCGTTAGGTAACTAGATTTATACTAAGAGAGCAATTGGCTTTAATAAAATACCGTGATAGATACTGCATAGATTATCGCGCGGACAATATCGTCGAGCGCAATGCGATATAATGCACATCATGTACATAGTTTATAGAGGGGCTGCAGCTTTAGCGCTTGTGCGACTGAAGTAATTTATTATAGCGGGAACTCTGTATAATGTAGCTTCGCTGCACCTTTAGTCGTATAAAGAACTTTTGTACGTATATATTGTACCTATAGGTTTTAATTATCTCCTCAAAGATGCGGAATTCTATGGAGGCTGCCGATGAATAGATTGTAAATTTAACAACCACATAGCGTTTTTTAATGCTTCATCTATTTAGGATGAGATACTGCTCATAATTAATAAATTCTTTAATAGAAATGCATATTATATTGAACAATAATAGCTTTGTATATTTACTACACTGACAGAAAAAAAGTTTGATATTTGTGACTATAATTGCATAGTAAAATAATTATAGATGGCAGCTCCATTTTTATAGTTATTATTGTTAGAATGTTAGTAACAATAATTATATTTATATAACAGTTCTACCAAAAATTGGCACCGAAAACGACTAGGTATAAATTGTAAGTACAATGATCATAAATTACAGTATCAAGTTGCTTCTCGCCCTGATGAAGTGAACTGCAATGTTCACGAAACATTGGCATTTAACGATGTATCACGACGGAGATAACCCGTAAACCGTATAATTTCTTTCATGAAAATATTCATGAAAGTCTTAAAAATATAATAAATTATAGTCAAATTATAGTAATTGTAATGCAGCTTTTTTTTCTCACACAGTCTAATAGAATACATTATCTGTTTCGTGCCTACACGCTGCAGCCATCTTGAATTGTGACATAAGAAGCGAGAAAATACATTAAACAAATTCTTACAAACTACATTAAAATTTAAGTAATTTTTAATAAAACAACATTTGAAATTGATAAAATAGATTTGTAAAATATACCGAAATTTCTCCTTGTGTGTCTCGATAATCAATATACACATAAATAATTGTATATTTGAAATTAAAGTATGTCTAACTAAATAAGGAAACAATTTAAGCTATGTGAAAGCTGTTGTATGAAATGAATATAATTTTATCCTATTCCGAAATAAAATGAGAGTTTTCGGTACATTTTATTTACAGTTTTCAATCAAATGCAAATATTGTTTTATTGAAAAATATTTCTATTTTAATATATATTGCAATAATTTTCGTTATTTAATGTTTCGCCGTCATCTAAATCCCTGATAAGTGATCAGGATCTTTAAGGATTTCTTTAAACATTCATAAAAAGAGATAATCATGACATTAAATATCAATATACAATTATTTTAATTTGCTTCCGCATTTAAACAACCTTTTTAGCGGGCGCTTTCGAACTGCCGGTTAATTTAATAAACAGCGATTAAAGCGTAAAAAATCGATCATATCCATCGAATGCTGTAAAATCGCTCGCAAAACTTGAAACGAGACGATGTCGTACTCCAGGGAAATCGATTAAAAATAAAGCGGACAACCCCGAGCGACGGACATTCGCGCGTTAATTTGATATCGCCGTCTCTCGATTCGTTTGGCGACATGCGCTCTTGTTACGCAAATGCGTGCACGTAGTCAGCGTGTCGATCAATCTCCGCGTCGAGCATATCCTTCGGGAATTTGTACGTTCGCGCTTATTATCATGGCGTCCGAGATAACTCGATATTTTTACCGCGCGAACGCGTACTCAGCAACTAAGCCGGCACTTAAGCCCCGCTCGGAAGGGTCGTTTTTGAGCGAGGAACATCGATTAACGAGACATTGTACCGGTAATACGCACGCTGTAGACAAAATCCCCAATTATATTCGCCTAACTGATTCATCGAAGCCTTCCGATATTGGGATAAAAACTGCAGATTCATGTTTCACTTTGAGTGCTACGTGAGTAAGCAATTTTTCCGTGATGCGATAATAAGCGATAGACCAATTATTCAGCCCACTTATTGTGTTTCATTATGTCACTCAGAATTAGTAGAAAGTTAGAGACAATCTTCGTAAGCATTAATCCAGATTAAGACAACCTCCTTATTTGTATAATAAAAACGCTCATATCGTATAAAACGCTCCTTCGAAATCCGCTTCGTATCCGTCTGATTGGCAAAAATTCTGGTTTATCGTTTCAAGGCTGAAAGGATTTGTGCCACATGCGTCGTTTACTCCAATTAATTGAGACGGACGTCAAGTGTCCTTCGTGTCGTTCTTCGCGCGAAGGAAGCAGAGACGCGTCGTCGGATTTTGAGTGGGATCGCGTAAGATATTCTGTGATAGCGGGAAGCCTGCGGGGAAGTAGATGGAACCCCATAGAGAAGCACGGAGATCGAGGGGGACAACGGGGAGGGTCACTGGGTCAGATGCGTAGAGAGCACGCTCCCTCCCTCCCCCCCCTCTCTCTCTCTCTCTCTCTCAACCCTCGCTCGTTCGTTACGTCTCTTCTCCTCTCTTCGTCTCTCCCGTCGACCTTCCGCTTCGAGCCGGTTCTCTTTCTCCTTCGTCGTATCGAACACATGGCCCCGTGTGTACACGCCTGTACCCGGTCGCCTGGGTACGACTCACGCACAACGCACGCATGCACGCGTTCACATATAACTCGACACGTACTTACACGAATACGCACACAATCCCAGTCGCCCTCGCGCTATCACGCTGGTGGTCGCGTATCGCGAGATACAATGTCATGACGTTACTCCGATTACGCGCCGACGAGGACTCATATTAAGCGCAATCGCTGCAGCCCGTATAAACGTAATTCCGCGTCTCGAGTCGCGTTGAGATCGCCACATCGATCCTGACGCTGCGACCGACAAAGCCTGCCGATCATCGAACTTTCCTTCAGACGTGCGTATCGTACGGCGGACCGTAATTCACATCCTACAAGTACGCGCGCGTGCCGTTTCGCTCGTTGCACGCGCGTTAACGAAATCATGTCGAATTAAATTATATCGATGCTCCGTATCAATAAATCCAAAGTTAACGAAGAATTCTTTAATCTTGTGTTCACGATGCTACAAATTGCTCCGAGATCTTAAACAGAAAAAAAATTAACGAACATTCGAATAAATCGACCAATTGATCAATGCCATTGGTTCTTTTTCGAAACGATTTCTAGCATGGACACAAAGCTTAATAATTTGTCGGATAGTTTTCGCAGTTCGTTTAATTGCAATCTTTCAACAATCTATATGAATGTCACGAAGCGTTTTAAATTACACTGATAGATTGGATTACGGACGCTTGGCAAATTTATCATTACAGATTATGATTCTAAGGCCCTGCGCACAATGGAGGAAATATTAAGAATAGAAATAAATATTAAAATTTAAACCTACGTATTCCGGTGTAACTGGCTTCTAATAGATTGAAATCTTAATACTTACTCATGTTCTTCCTTCTTAATATTTCTTTCATTGTGCGCAGCTATTAATATGATAATTGAAAGAAAAAAATACTATTAATATATATATATTTTATTTTAGTCACACAGTAGAAAGTAAATTATATAATTATAACTTGTTTTGTAAATTATATAATTATAACTTGTGATCTTTCAAAAACATAAATTTCGAATATCTAGAAGTGGGGAGAGTGAAAGATTAATCAGGATTATCTCTAATCCGACGATTAGATACATGGCATATTTGCAGATAATTTGCGTGTGTGCGTATGTGTAGGACGTAACTGCAATATGATCTCGTCACCGCTTTTAAATCCCCGTAACGCGCATCGAAAACCACGTGTCTCGATATCTACACACATCTACAGGCACGCGAGGTCAGTTCACTCACCTGCCAAGCGTGCTCATATCATCCTGGCCGCGCGCTGGTAGCCTGGACTACCCCGTTGTCATTGACGTAACACTTGTCACGTATCAAAGAACCGCACCTCCGCACAATGAATAAAACCGCCACTGACAAACCAGAGAGATCGGACAGCTAGAGCGACGGTCGGGCCCGCTCAATCGGAACCGACCGGATTTTTCTCGGCACTCGGTATAGCTCACACCTCCGGACGTCGTTCGCGGTCGAAAGATCGGTGGGGTACCTCCACGAATGGACGATCGCATGAACGGAACTGCGTTCACCAAGGCAAGAGTAGCACCGATTCCTTCCACGCTACCTCATGACCCGGTCGCGTCACCGTCAGAACCGATCGCGCACTTCAACACCAAATCGCGGGGAGACGGTGCACGCGAGCGGGCGAAGGTGCCCGGTCGCCGATTTGCGTGCAGAACCAGCTGTAACGTTACCCTCGATCGCGATAACGACGCGACGCGACGCTCCGTTTCGCGTACCACTGTCGCGAGGTACGAGGCGCTCTGCAGTACGGCGGAGAGGCTTCAGCGGACCTCGCGGCGCGTCAGTGGGTCCGCGTCAGTGGGGGCGAGAAGGAGGCGCACGGAGGCTGCACGGGCATAGCGCACGACATAGAAGCGCGAGAGCGGGAGCGGAGTGGCAGAATGAGAGAGGAGTGATACGGAAGATGGAAGAAGGAGAGAGGTGAAACGCGAATGTACGGTGGGAAGGCCCCCTTCCCTCCCCCCCTCCGCGGAGGAACGGCGAGCATACAATGGAAATAATCACCGCGTTTCTCGGAGCGTCGGCTGACTGACTGAAGCCCTCGTGGATCGACCGGGATGAGATTCGGAAGGCGCTGCCTGGCGGTGGTGACGGCGGCGGCCGGCGCGGAGCGGCGCTTCGGCGCCCGCGCGTCGCACCACTTTCGCGCCCCGCTCCTGTCCCCTATCCCGCTCGCACCCTTTCTCACCCCCCTCTCGCAACGACGCGCTCCCTCTCTCCTTTGCTTTTGTTACCGGTGCGCTCTGTCTCCCTCTGTCCCACCAAACGCGACCGCGGTTTGGCCTCTCGCTCCTACCTCTTGTTTCCTATTGCTCTTGTTCTCGTTCCCCCCTCGATCTCTGTCTCTGCCTCGCGTTCTCTCGTCGGGTCTTCGTCGTGCCGTCGCGGTAGAGGCGCCTCGCCGTTTGTACGTGGCGGCAAGCTCTGCCACGCACGCCACGCCTCTTTTGGGGCCTAGTCGCCGCCTCCTTTCTCCGACACCCACGCCGAGACGGACTCTGCCCGCCACTGCCGCCACTACCACCACCATCCGTCGTTGGTACCTCCACCACAACCACCACCGCTACCGACTCCCGACGTTGTCCTCGCCGACGTCCTCGTCCACATCCTCGTCCTCGTCGCTTTTGTCGCCCCGCCGTGTACCGACGCTCGCCCGCCACCGTCGACGGATCGGCATTCGTTCGCCTGTGTACGGTTCGCGGTTGTTAGATTCTATACCAGGCCCCGCTCCTTTTCCCCAGTCTGACATCCTGAGGCGCTACTAGCTCGTAGTTGGGCGTAGTAGTAGCAACGCGGATGGACAGATACGCGTGCTACGGTAGCTACGTTTGTGCCCCCCTACTAACCGCCACTGATCTCGTTGCTCAATGGGAGCGAGCGGATGGAGAACGCGATTAGCGCGCAACACGTCACGTGGCATGGAAGAACGCGATGCATCGCCGCGATGTGCAACACCAGAACGAAGCGCGGCGTACGGACTCACCGGCGCGGGCGGCGCGAAACGTTCGCCAAATTGCACCGGTCTGTCAGTATTGCAATAACGATATTCATCTCGAAGCGATATTTTCGTTTAGAGGCAAATGGCATCTGTCATTGCGATACATACGTCGTACTTTGATTATATCTTTCAAAACTATTTACCTATCTCGTTTGCGACACACTTTTTTACTCTCTATTTATCAGTTAATAGAGAGAAAAAAATGCAAATAATGTGACACGCCAGTGCAATGTCTGCAGCCTCGCAGAAATCAGACATGAAATAGCTTGTTGGAATAAATATATAATAAATTAATGAAAATTCACATTTGTTCATTCCGTTGATTCTTTGCATGTTAAATTGCAAAACGCGATGTCCTTTTTTCTTTAATTCAAATCGACTACGGTGTCGATTTGCATGCTTATGATTATTTCGTAATACTCTTTCCGCAATAAAAGGAATGAATAACGTGATATTAGAATATTTAAAAATATCATTTTCACTAAAATATAATCGGATTTAATTTTTTTTAATTTTGAGAAAAATAATAATTGATTAACACCTTGCTATTCGTTATCAACGATTTGATCTTCTTAATTCTCACTGTTCGATCGAAATTTGTGCTAATTTCGCGTTTTATAATATCATTCATAATCAATAGAGTAGCGCGGGAATAAGTATTCATCATCGAAAAATGCAATGCAAAGAAAGCGATTGAAATCGTAACGCAAATGTCGCAAAGACGCAAAGTCGGACGATGAGCGGCGATATCCAGGTGATTCGCCGCGCGCATTGTGTATTGTTCGGCTTGGAGGTGGTAGCACAACCCTCTTGCCGCCGAGCTCGCTTTCGCCTCGGGAACGGGTCCATGGAGGTGGTGAGAATCGACCAATGGGGCGCGAGGCACACCCGCGCAAATCACAATGCTCATTGTTGTCGCCGGGCTGTCCGCCCACATCCCCGTGCCGTGTCTTCCACCACTCGTTGTAGCTCCTGTGGCACTCGCCCAGGTATGAATCCCCGAATCGACCCCAAATTGGGACGAGCCAAGCGCAGTTTACCGCCATTACGTTTCTGCAATGCGTAACGCATCAAACGGACATGCCACCGCTCTGTTCTTTCGATGATTGACCGAGAAATTTCGTTTTAAAGAAATGAATATCCAATATATATTTTATTTTATTCACATTTCATCCATGCAAACTATATTATTTATGTTTTATAAAGTAAAAAAATTGTGCTACAAAATAAAGTATCTTTAGCATCAATTTACTTAAATATTCTTCGGTAAAATAATATTTGATACATTTATAAAATATATTAAAAACTCTTCTTTTAATCTATATGCAAAATATGTCTCATATAAGTCATATAATTAAATTGTCATTAAGATTACGTATGATATATCGTTAGATATATCGGAACATCTAATCTCAGAAATATTCAAATCGCTTGTTAAATATTCATTAGAATATTATATATCTGTTTTACGTCAATATGACTGAAGTTTACAACCTATAGTTTGCTATTAAATCGGTAGATCTTGTATCACATTGCAAATCAAAGAATAAAAATTGTATATAATATAATAAACGACGTTGCAGTAACTATGATCGAAATTACATTTGTGAGATGTTTCTCATTTTTTTTTATCATTTTCGTTGTCGGATACAATTTATTCCGATACAATATCTAGTGTTATGTATGTCAACGTTATGCACGTGTTGCCTCGTGACATTCCTCGCAACCCCCAACCGTTCTCTGAGGAGAGAAATGTATGAGAATGACGTTGGGTCGTATCTCTTTCATGTTTTCTCCCTCTCGTCATTCCACCCTCCTTTTTCCTATTCTCTGCACCCCAGCACAGCCTCAACTAGAACCTCTTACCATCTCCCGAGCACACTTCGCCGCGGCCACTGCGTAATTCGTCCGTTCGATGCTCCCTGTTTGACCCTTTCCGCGTTAGACCGCAAATCGATGTTCTTTTCCTCTAGATTAAGATCGATTGCGGTTCAGATTGCAATTACATCGCATGATAGTTTCCTCTTTGCGACAGGATAGGTCCGTTTGAGACGGACTAAGAATACGACTTTCATTTTAGGTGTAATTAAAACTAATTCTAATCCTCAATCGGTTAACTTTTTTCGCGTTGGTTAATTTCATTAATGCAATGAATAAAAGCTGTGAAAAGTATTTAAAAAATAAAGTTACGAAGGTCTTTGTTATAAAAAAAATACAATCTAATATCTTTTTTATAAATCGAATTCAAAAATTTTTTAAAACGATATATAAATATCTACTGATTACAATTTAATCGTAGAACATTGTATAATGGAATGATATAGATAGTAATCACAAGTAATGAATTTTAAATACTTCTGACGCATAATTTTCATTAATTAAGTCTCTGAATTTACAATTATATTATTCTCTCCATTGTGATCAAATGCAAGATCCATTTATAGCTTTGGTATAGAACTCATCTACTAAAGTTATAATATTCATATCATCTCTATCATATTTTATCATGGTAATTTGTAAAATTTGTCTCTATTATACTATATTAAGAATTTTTTAAATATTTTATTGATGCAAAAAAAATCGCATATGCAATCTTGGATTCAGTTAAAATAAAACATATGTATATACTAAAAGGGAAAATAGTGTTCTATATGTACGTTGATATGTATACATTGATACATCTTCGAAAATAAAATTAAACAAAAATTATAAAAAAATGTAATCATTATTTTTTCGCATACATCTTATAAGATTATCTATAAATACAACATGTTACGACACTGCTTTGTGACGTTGCGCTCGTAAAGCGTAGCGAGTACGTACAATAAAATATCATGCATTGTTGCTGGGTGAAGTTTAATACCGTGTTTAGGCTGGGATCAGAGAGACCGTACATTTTTCGCTGCGGGCGGGCGCGCTTAAACTTTGGCGCAGAAACGCGAGATGGGCCATCGTTATGCGTTGCACAGGGTGCGGTATTAACGCGGTGGCATGCGGGATACCGTGCTATTCCGGTACCGGTCGCGGGTGCGGGAGCCGACAAGAACAATGAGTGTTGTATGCGTTCCGCGTATTGCTCGTGCATCCTCCCGTAGGGTATGTCGGGCTCTATATAGTGGGTGTAGAAGAGAGCGAAAGGTAGATAGAGAATAACTATTGAGGGAAAGACAGGGAAAGAGGAAAAAGAAACGAGATTTATGCGAGGCGGCGGCGTCGGTGGCGTCGGAACGTTTTGCTCACGCTGCTGGACGTCGCCGTCGTCGTCGTAATCGTCGTCGTGGTCGTCGACAACTAGAAGACGACGACGACGACGAAGACGACGAAGACGACAACGACGACGGCGGCGACGACGACGATGAAGAAGTGCGGATGAGAGAACCTTCGTGTAGGAGGAAGAGAACAGGCGGGACGCAGAGTCGAGATGGAGGAAAAGAAAAAAAACGAGAAGGATGACAACGCAGCCGTGGCCGCTTGTGAATGAACATTGGCTTCTGAGCATTTCCGGCCGCTTGCACTGGTCTCTCCATCTTTCTCTTTCTTACTACCTCTACCCCTTTCTCTCGTTTCGCGTTTGTCTCGTTTTCTCTCTTTCTCTCTTTCTCTTTCTGTCCGCTCCTCTCCGCACCAGAACTTCACCCTGTGATCGCTCCTCTATCTACTCGTGTCCTCTCATGAATGAGAGTCGTCGAGTCGCGATTTCGCGACAGAGAGATAGAGAAAAAGAGACAAAGGCAGAGCATGCTGAGCGAAATGGACAAAGAAGGACGAAAGAATGACAGAGGGGTGGGTGGGAGAGGAGAATGAGAGAGGAGACCGGACGGACCGTTAGCCTCAAGCCAAACGGTTGCAACGGGGCCTGAGACGAATTTAGATCAGGAATCGAGAGAACGAATGGAAAGGAAGAGGATAGAACCATTATATGCATGCTCGCCTTCTCCTCATCCCGCGTGAGTGTCCTTTTTTTTTACTCCTTCGTTCCTTATTCCTCTCTTCCTCCCCGCTTTGTTGCTCCCATTATTAATATATCGCCGTCTCCGTGCCTGACCGCCCGTTCCTTCGCGCATCGTTGCCGTCGCTGTTTCTTCTTGGTCCTCTTCTTCTTCTTCTTTCTTGCGCATCACCCCCGCCCGGCTCATCCGGTAACGTACACCGTACCGATTATAAATAGTAACCTTTGTCGGACGCTTTTCTTTATACTTCCATCACGTCGTCATCCCCTCTGCATCGCCGTGTGGTAATGTCCTTCAGATTTTATGCGCGAATAACTCGTGAAAGAGAATGTTTTAATACATAATTGTGATTTTTAATTTACGTATATTAAAATAAAAAAAAATAACGATAGAATAATATTGGTGATTTTTTAATATTCTATTTAATATTTTTGGAAAAGAACATTCAAAATTCCTCGATTTTTTCAATTGTTGCTCAGAGTTACTACACGTTAATTTAGCATTTTATCATAAGCATCTCGACCGTATTAAGTTGTCTGATAATTTTTTAAACTCATAATTTAAACTGTTCACATTTACATTGCCGTAGGACAAAGTAACAATTGTTGCGTGGGACGTTTCTGAATATAATGGGTCAGGAAATTCAGAAAAAGGATGACGTTGATGGCTGCCCGCAGCTACTTTGAGGCATGATATTATTTCTTGAAATAATATCTCGCCCTTTTGTCGTTTTTATCGCAACCAATTATTTCATAATTTTAAACAATAACTGTAAGGTATTTAAGTTAAGCACCACTGTTTTTGCCAACTTCGTTAAAACTCTGACATTTATTTAACTAAATATTTGAAATCGTCAGAATGCAGGTCAAAGACTTAATCCTAGTACACACGATGATTTTCTATTTTTTTTTACTGCATTAACACAATGGGTCATTCGTGTTAATTTTCACCATTTTAATAAATATATAAAAATCCTCACATATACTTCGACATCTTTAGAAAAATATTTGTAAGATTGTGTGTATTTAAAAAAAATATATATAAAAACGTCATAACTAATTACTTGATGCTCCTAGTATCTCGAAGAAAAGAAATGTGCAGAGCGCGAATGACCTAATATGTATTAACAATAAGAGTTAATTCTTCAGATACTGAAGAATTCAACAAACGTACGGCCAACGAGTGCGTCGCACTACGCCAATGCATCACGTTGCATTGGCGAGACTTGGCGTGGGAAGAAAAGTTGCGAGAGACACGGTAGAGAGATAGAGAGATACAGAGAGAGAGAGAGAGAGAGAGAGAGAGAGAGAGAGAGAGGGAGGAATGAGACACACGCGGTGGGGCAGAAAGGCAGAAAGTGACCACGGTAGAGATGCGGGCGCGTGCCCGCGCACGAGTGACCGCGTGCGTATGCACGCGCCGACACTCGAGTCGCGCCGGCGCGAGGCATAGCAAAGTGCCGGGCACTGCGCTTCTTCGCGCAAGGCGAGAAGACGAAAATTTCGCCTCGGTAGCAACGCGGCGAAATACCGCTGACCGTTAAACGTGCGCGTATAAATAGAGCGTGCACGCGTGCGCGTCCGTGACGTGACAGGTGTCCGGTTGGAGGATAATTAAAATCCGCGTACATATGCGGTCGCACCCGTAATAGGCGACCGTTCCGGTACACGCGGTACGACGACGCGACGGTGGGTTTACCGCGAGCGCACGCGTGCGCGCGTAGGCGTGAATTACGGCGCGGTGGCTAACGAACAACGGAGAGCGCGCTGCCCGGCATTATCACCGTGCTTGGCGATAGAAGGGACCCGTACAATGATCGATCGGTTCGTGGTTGTCGATTATAGAACGGACTCTAATCACGTAAAACGAGAACGACTACGACACAGAAGCAGTTTTGCAATAGATTGTATATGTAACAGTATGTTACTTGCGAAAGATAATTGTGGAGAAACTTAAAAAATTCAGAGTAATCTATCAGATCCAGACGCTGATATTTATCTTCTTATTATGATAAGAGATCCATCAATTATTTAATTTCAATAATTTTCTTTCGTAAATCTTATTAACGTGAAATGATCTCAATTGCTAGTATTATTCACCATGACGTCAAGATATAGAATTAGCATAACATTGTAATACGCAGCAACATAATAATAATTATTCGTTTATAATCTCTCGATCTAAGGTTATACAACTATTATAAGTTATTCAAGGTATTTCCAGATACTTATCACAATAATGTTCTAAAAGCAATTAACCTATAGATACATTAAACAATATGATTTAAAGTATACGTCACGATGAAGTTTGTTTGTTTAATCGCGAAATATACGATGATTAAACGATGTAGCTTAACTAACTCGCAGAACTGTATCATTAACTTCTGTATTGAAATAATGAGCGCAAATACAGCGGCCGATAATAATAGCCTTCTCATCATCCACTTAAAAGAAAATTAATATGAAAAAACTTCCTTTGTTTTTCCTTCTTTTTTTTTCATGTTAATGCATCCGTTCCCATCGCAGCTCGAAATCTTAATTACTAATGGCTACGAAACGACGATTTCTTACGCACGCAACCGGTTGCGGAAACACGCGCTGCTCACAACGATGCCCGCCGGGACAATAGGATTCTCATTCGAGACTGACAATGCACGTGCGCATATTTGTATCAGATATCTGCAATTATACGACGCATATACCACCGTGAGAACTCGCATTCCGCGGAATTCGAGTTGTCGTTCTGGATCGATCGTAAGCGGTGTTTACAATGAGATTTTAAGACTTAAAACTTAAATTTTAAGCCGTAAGAAATTGATCATAATCGATTATTCTCCCTACATTCAACTGTGATTGGTCAATTTCTTATGGCTTGAAGCTTAAATTTTACGCCTTAAAATTTCATTGTAGATACCGCTATAGACGTCGATATTTCTCATATCGAGAATAATACGTTGACATCACGTACACTGAGAACAAAAAATTTATTAAATCATATTTTCCAATAGTACTAACACTACTACTAATTAAACATATCATTTACTTACAGTAAATAAATATTTATTCAATAAAAAATGATAGTAAAAACAAATTAATAATTCTTATAAATATATGTTTACATTTATATAAACATATTTAGTTAGTTATTTAAACAAATATTTATTAAAATTTAGTACATTTTTTCATTGTACACAAAAAATTAAGCGATCTTTAGACAATCAATATTATTGCACAATACTCAATATTGCACGATAGTATTGGTCATCTGCAACTTGTATTCATATTTACTTTTAATTGTTTAAAAGGGCATTATTAATACATTGCAAAATAATTATACAATACTATTGAGTGGCCTAGGGTCCGCTTTAGAATACGTTCTTTCTTCTTGAAAGAAGAAACCGATGATTACGCAGAAAATAAGAATAAAGTGTAAATAATTTTAATTATACAGTTGTACCAATGGAAAATTGGAGAGCGTCTCCTACGATCGAGAGAAGTCGACGCGGTAGAAAGGAGCGGCGTTATATCTGTCGTGGCGGCACGTGTACGCGCGTATGTACGATACATACACGTGCAATTAAAGCGGCGTGGTCGCACAGTGCGGATCACTGTTCCGCGCGCACGGCCGCCCTCATGAATGGAGCACGGCACGGCACGGACGGAGGAGTGAGTCTAACGCGAAAGAATGGCGAGGATATTTCATAAAGCCGGAGCGAGAAAACGGCCCGCTCGTGAGTGGCGGCTGCGAGGAGGTCGCGAACGGCTATTATTATCGTTTCTCGACTCCTTCTCGGCCCTCGTAGCAGCGAGCGAGCGCACGCGGCTCGAGAAACAATAAGCAGTTTGTACTTGGGAAAGCACATTGTGTGCACTCACGGTGATGTATCGCGTATCCTCGAGGTCAGCGCGTAAAAACGATATGACCCACGCGGCCCATGCGTTCCCACAAGCGATTAGTCAAAGTTAACTGATGTTTAACTGATTCCCCGTCAGAGTCAATCCTTTCGGGAGGTAAATTTGAAAGAGACGAAGGATCGGATATAAACCCATAGTTTAATTTCAACTAACGTTTACAGGAAGCCTCGCATAGCTAAAAAACCTGGGAGATGACGATAAGACAACATCGCCAACACGTCTCTCATCTCATCGATGATGAATGGACGAATAAACGTCGAATAAAAGAACATAAGAATAGCGAGGGGAAACCGCGCGACTGCAGACGAATTTTTTTAACGCGAGACGGTCACTTCGCGATTTCCTCACGGTCTTTACGTGCGGATTCGCTTTCGGGCACATATATATATATGCAATATATATATATATCTATACCTTTCGAGATTTCTAATCGATGAGTTTTACAAAGTTGAATCGCCGCTAATTCGTAGATTGCACCCGGCCGTCTATAGCCATGCGTCTATTAACGTACAGGCCGTGTCTTGTTAACGTTAATTTATGTATGCGCAGCGTGCGCGGATTTCTCGTTACAGCCGCACATTACAAGTTTCACGAGGCGAATTATGCGCCTGTACTCGTTAAACGCTAAACGTTTATTATCCGCGGTTCGTTACCGCGAGCGTCTAATCTACAATTCACCTGGACACGGATTACGATTATGCAAAGCGCTATGTGCTCACGTTTGCGTAGTGACGATAAAAGAAAAGCCCCTAATCGCATTTTGACTTTATGACAAATCATTTAACATAAATCTGCATAATATTAATCCTCCTTTTCTTCGCCATATATATCTTATTATTATATATCCGATATATATTATTATAATAAATTGAAGCACGGACAGCTTTGTAGATTATAGGCTACACTACAGAGATTAGGTGATTATTCCTGAATGAGCGTGACGTTTAGAGAGTTCCAGCGAGACGTATCATGCGTGTGACTCTACGCGCATATACACATATTACACACGCATGAACTCGCGAGCGGTTCCGATCTCGAGACTAGACAAGTTAATCGGCCGCGAAAGCACAATAAACTTCGAGATAATAAACGGAGCGTCGTACGTTCGTTTACCATAATAATGCCTTCCACCATGGCAGATCCATGCAGCATCCGAAGCTACCCGAAACGAATAGAACGCTATAAATAGGAATGCTCTATCTCCTTCCTCTCTCGTCTCTCTCGTCTCTCTCTCTCCCCCCCCTCTCTCTCTCTCTCTCTCTCTCTCTCTCGCTTCTAGTCATCCTTTCCTTCTTCCTCGTTCGGGTTTGTTCGCTTCCTCTCACCTCGTACTCCTCTTCGCCTTCCTCTTCCCTACTGCATTCTACAGAAGCGCGTCCTGATCATCATCTCCACAAACTCTACGCCCGCGCGTGCACTCCGGCCACAAACGCGCGGTTATTTCAGAGAGCGAATCTCCGCTCTCTTATACGCCGCTAGCGGGATATTATTACGTGGCCGTGCATTAACGCGCGCGAAGATCCTTCCGATATGATAGACGAGCATATATCGCATCGCATGAAGGCAGCCGCCGTCGTTTTACGTCGCCGACGCAACTGTTTCGCGCTGCGAAAACGTGCGGAAGTTAAGAGTAATGACTCGGCCCACAAGTGCCCACAACGAAAAGATCAGTCTATTGCGTTTTTAACTTATGTAACTTTGCTTTGTAACACGGATATCCCAATGAATTTTTTAATAAAGACCCATTGACTAGATAAATATAAATATCTATGGTTTTCTAAATATTCAGTATATATATATATAGCCAATATAAATATAGCCATCATTTAACATTGTATAGAAAAAGATTTTTGTGTACAAAAATTATAAAGAAATCAAATAATCTCGAAATAACATTTTTGTTTGAAGAGAAAGAAATAATAATGAATGCATAATCTATATTTTATCGGATTAAATGCCTTGTACATTGTTAAATTTATATCAAATTAGGTGTAAAATATGCTTAATTTGAGTTATTTTTATCATTTCACCACTGCTCCTATTCAATATATCGTTAATTTACTAAAATAATGGAGTTAAATGATCTAATCCAAGAAAATGTATTAAATTTGACTTAAATTTAATTTATTATTTGCTAAATGCATACGTTAATATGTACGATGTTTACTTTGAAACTAACTACAGAAATGGATTGATTTACATTTTGACATACATAGAAATTAAGGCTAACATAATGTTATTTAACTCAAGGAATTGGGCTACTATTGCTTCTAACAGTGTAAAATTTGATTAGAAAATATTTATACTTTAAAATGTATTCATACTATTTAATAAAGTACACTGATAGTTTAAAGATACACAATATTATAAATATATTTATAAAATAATCGCGCTTGTGTGTCAATCAACATTTATGCAAAAAGAATAATGGAGTAAATTTGGTGATATATGCTTTCGCGCTGGAAAGAGTCTATTTGCATTAATTGGAATTCTGGTTGAAAATGGTCAAATCAGAACTTTTGATAGAATTTATTATAATTCTAGTTTTATATATATATAATATATATAAAATATATAACCAAAAATCTGATTAATATAATCAAAATCTTCCGATTCATTCATTTTCTATCAGAAATTTTTCTCAGTGCGACAATCGTAGACAAATATTTTAAGTTACAGATTGAATGTATAAATAAACAGTATAAAAAAAATGGATACGTGTGCTCCTTAGTGTATGTGTGATCGAATCCTATTAAACTACTTGAAGAGAATTTGTCATATTAAGAATCGATAAACCCAATTTGATCAAAAATACTTTGGGAATTAAATTCTGTTTATCAGCAAACATAACATTGAAATAAATGAACGAAGAGATGGGAAGGGTGAGTACTGGAAACGAGGTCTCGGGATCAGGAAAGAACCGTACAAGTCGGTTCTTGGTGTTTTGCACAGCCACCCCTGCTCTCACTCCCACCTCTTCCTTACCAGCTTCGGAGCTCGGGGGATGGTTTAAGTTCGTGGTGACAGGAGCGAGCGCTCGCAATGATTAATGGCTTAGCGCATTAACAGGCTATTGACAAACACGTTTCTCATCCGTGGAACCTCCATTTCGCCCTCGCGCTCTCAGTTTTCTGGCTCTTCGAGCGATCGACGAGAACGGCGACGGAGTGATAAAAGGAAAGAAAGGGGAAGAAAGATCGAAAAGAGGGACGGGGTGGGCTTTCTTAAACACGCCGCCTTATAAAGAGAAAAAAACGCGAAGAAAAAGAAGCCAAAGTGAGAGAGAGAAAGGATGGACAAAGAAAGAAGCGATCTTCTCACCCTCCAGTAACTACACTGACAAAAACGCATCTTCGTCATCCCCTAAAGATCGTACCTGTCTTCTCTCTTTCCGCCCTCTGCCTCTTCTTTCTTTGCCCGTTTTCTTACTTGCTCGTCTACTATCGCTACATATCTACGTAGTACGTATTTCTCTAAACGTCATCCCGTCCGTCTTTTTCCTACCAGATAAATGACGCCACCTTAGGGCTTTCAAACCATCAGCTTCTATAGGCAATGTCCTTTTTTTATTCGACAAAGTCAGTTTAGAGAAAGATATCAAATGAAATTGAGAGATTTTAATGAAGCGAAATGTTGAGGATAGCAAGAGTAATGATTCGAAGCAGATAATCTGTTGCTATTCTCAATAAATCTTATCCGAATATTAATTACGTCATCTGCGCATACATTTGAAAAACAAGACTACATACTCGCGGAATGGATATACGATTATCATCGAGATATAATCATCGTCAAAGCGAGAAATTAATGGCGTTATAAATGATACCGATATGTTACAAATGATTCTAATCAACAAGATCTCACGTAGAAAAAAAACTGACATGGTATAATAAAGTGCATCACAAGAATGCGAGGTGAGAATCTATAGCCTATAACCATGCAAATTGCTTTCGTGCGCATTGACATATGAGAAATAACAAGTAATTAGCATACGTAAATTGTTATAAATATCACGGGATGCATAGAATGACATTTAGTCTTGTTGATAAATTTCAATAATATTAACAAGACCTGACAAAATTATTATTGTTTAACGAATGTATATAAAGATGCATGTAAATAACAGCTTTTCTAAGACTAAAAATAGATTTACACTGCAAATCCAACGTGCTTTTATATACAATATGTGTGATTTAGTTTTCCGTGTAAAAACGACACTATACCACGTTCAAATTTGCAAATTCATTTTTGTACGTGCATATAGTGTTATTTTTATATGGAAAATTGAATCACATACATATGAAGGCATTTTTTATATACTTAAAATTGCGAATCCAACTGATTTTTTATAACTGATGGCGATATAATTTCATAGTAATTTCCAAAAATATTTTGAACAGAATGTTCTCTGGAAAAACATTCAAACTTGTCGGATTTGAAATTGATTTTTTATGAGATCGAACGCAATACTAATTACGACGTCGGCATGGCTTTGTTGTTAGCATAACGTGCGCACAGGTAGGACAGATTATTTTAAAGAAGACTCGAGGACGAACTTGTTCGACGAAAAAGCGACTGCATATTGCTGTTCTCCACACGCTCGCGGTATTCATGTCGTCTCGCGCGATGCATCGGCCATGTCTTTTATATCGCGCGTATACAAATACCTGCCGGCAAGAGATAAGTGGTTATTCGGGCACACCGGGTCATATTGAAATTCATTGGGCCAACGATAGAGATCATGGTACGGCGTTTTGTTGCGATCCACTTTGGCGTTTGATTGGATCATGCTGCGGGAACCCGCGGAGTCGCTGTATCTATGTAATACACACGCGCGACGTGGAATGTGCGCGGTAGTCGCTCGATGTACTTGTATGTACACGCGACTAATTTGTATAGACATGCGTCGACAAGAGTATATCGGGTAAACCGGCATGAAAGAGAAACGCTGGCGGATGGTAGATTCGAGGAGAGTCTTTTTACGCGAGCCTCTATTTTCTTTTCCTTTGTGTCCCTTTTATGTCTCTACACCAATCACGAATTATCATCGGCGATTGAAATTGTTATCATTCGTTTAAATGTTATAAAACTATACATTTCGTTATATGTTATTAATTAACGATTTGCAATAAGAAGTAAAATGTCAAATGTATATGTGGTAATATAATATTAAATTAATTTAATTATTAAGAAAATAGGAAATTTGCAATATTAAATAGCACTGTAAATGACTAAATCTTTTTTACAATGTTTTTCTACGAGAGAAGATAAGAGTTCATTGTATACAACTGACACTTGGAGTGATTAAATACATCTTCCTGGATAGAAAACCGAGAGTTTTTCTAAACGTAATTATACTCCTGTCGACAAAGTAAAAACATAAGAATGATGATTGAGATGTAAGACTATGAAGAAATTTCATACTTGTGTTAATAACAGCATCTTGAAACTTGACTTCTTCTCTCTGTCTATACTTATTAACGTTGATTTTAATTATAAAAGAAACGTCTAGAGCTTCTTTTTAATTCTGAGATTTAATTTTAAAAAATGCTGTAATGTCAGACAAATCAAAATTAAAAATATTGATATAGAAACTCTTTACAAATTATAATATAGACCTATGTAGAACCGTATTGAATTAGTTATGCAATCGACTGGCACATACGAGTATATATACGTTATTCGCATTTTTCTCGGTGCATGAGAGTTTCGAAGGAAAAAGCGCTCGAAGAACGTCGCGGAAACTGGCTCTATTCATACGTGACTTCCTAGATCGGCGAAGAGCGCACAATCGGTACCGCGGTCTCCAATGGATGCTCCTTGCAAGAAGATGGGGAAAGGACTTATGGGGGGGCATGAGGGTGGAGATGGCAATGATGGTGGAGCTGGAGGAGGTAGGAAAAAGGGAGCTCGAAGAGGATGTGGCTCAACTCGTTCGACCCATTCACGTTCCGATGAAAAGGCTGCGTCGAACAGACATCGTGAAAAGAGAAGAGAATTATTATGATTATTATTATTAACGTTTCTATAGGAATGATTTCCCCTTTTCCTATCTGTCTTCGACTTTAGGTAGATAAAGGTCATACCTCTCTCTTCTCTTGGACAGAAGAGGGGTCCTCTTTTAACGAGTCGCGAAGAAGGCTCGATGTTACAATGCGCTTGCCCAATTATTTAAGTTAGATACAATCGGCGCTAATTTTGAGTTACCGTTCGTAGAACTCATATTATATTCTAACATAATTTGCGGAAGCAAAGAAGAATGTTTTCCGCATAACAATCATTTAGTCAAATAAATTAGTTATCGAGTAGAAGTAGAGAGATGTTGAAAAGTAACCCTAAATTTTTCTACATTTTTTGAAAGTCTAGAATAGTAAAAAAAACTTGGGCAGGACGGACGGAAAAAAATATAATTGCAAATAGAGAGTTAAGTTATATTATTAAGGTTTAATTTAAGTAAGATTATATTCTTTTAAGTGGTTAATATTAAATTTAAAATTTAATCTTAATAATGTAACTTAATTTTCTGCTATCATATTTTACTTTTTCTGTTCAGTTCAAATTTTTTTTAGATTCCAGACTTTCAAAAAATATAGGAAAATTTAAATATATACTTTTCAAATTTTTTATTACATTACCAAACATATTCTCATATTTTGGAGAAATTTTACAGTCAAATTTCACTTGTACAAAAAAATTCAGACAAAAGGTTAAATCTGTTTAAATATAGTTTGGATTTTACTTCGACTACTTTGTATCTTACTATCATGTTACAGGGATGCTCGAACACTGGTAGACGGGGGCGTTCTCCTCCAGCATAAACGAACGACAATCACACGTACATTGCGATTAATACAGCGCACGATACAGTCAGTCCAGTGTACACGCATAAGCTCGACACGTAAATACGCAAGTATGTAAATCACGGATCGACCACAATGAGACTGTTGTCTGACGTAGAAAGGCTGATGGCCGCCAGGATGGCGGTTCGCAGCGAAGCGCGAGGAAGTGGAGAAGCCACGACGAAGGTCAGAGAGGGTTTGCACGTGCTGGTCCAGGCCCGCTGGAGCGCGACACTCGAAGTCCCTTTCGTGAAGAGACCATCGTCGTCTTTCGTAGCGTCGCCATTCAAAACACGTGGTCCATATTAGCGGGAGCGACGAATAATGGGCGACTGAAATGGGTGTGCTTGACGGAAGAGGTCCCGGAAACGAGACGGCTGACTCGAGTGACCAAGCTCAATTACGTCAGACGCGAGTTTCGATCTTTTTTTTCTTTTACGACGGATGTAATGACCGACGCGATCTCTCTATGTGCTGAAGTTTACATGGGTGAGCAGCGATATGGCAACTAATCTAGAAATAATGTGTTTTCCAATCTGCATCTTCCCATATCTGTACTCAGTAATGTTATTTATATACAGCAGTAGAATTATGCGTTTACAGAAACAAATTAGCGTAGGGTCCGGTCAGGCTGAAAGAGTTAATTGGATTCATCTCGCGCACTCATCGATCTATAGCAAATAAATTGCGAGACGCATAAATTACAGTACATCGCTAAACTTTTACGCAGTCGACCGAAGCTTTTCACGTTAGCGCATTACGGCACACGAACACGTTTGTGGGAATTGCTAAGGCATATGCACGCGCACGGTAGGTGGGCGTGCGGAAAGGCAGCGGAAGAGGGCACCGGAGGGCGCGAACGCGCCTTTTCTTTTGTCGTTAGGAAATGAGGAAGGGGAAACGCGTACAAAGCGCGTCTTGTGTTGGGGATCCAAAGAAAACGAAACTGTGCGTGGGTGTGAGTGCGTGTGATATACTTTGTAATTATATTGCGCGTGTGTAAGCGGTGCGTACCGAATCTCTGTGATCTTTTTCTACGTCCACGGTTAGAATCAGGCATTGAGACCAATACATTTTCGGCCGGTCGACTTAATCATGAAAAAAAGAATTTTGCTGAAGTATTTAAAAATTTAGATACATATCTGAAAACAATTTTGTTGGAAATAATGCTGCAAAAAATTTTAATATTCTAGCAACCAGTTGAAGCGTCCTATATAATTATTTTGATAATCCAACAAAATTATTTATTCAAATCTGTATCTAATTAAATTTTTAGATACTTCAGCAAGATCGTCTTTTCAGTGCAAGTATCGATGATAACATAAAAAGTATAAAGAAATAAATACAGTTTAAAAATTAATGATAAATAAACGATAAAATAGAGGATATTTCTGTAAGTTGATTGCACGGATAAATATACATATAAATTTATTCGTTTTTTTTATTTCGATGTCAAAGACAAGAACAGAGGAAGTATGCATTTTACTGAAATCTGGATTAGTTGTTATCACAGATCTCCACAACTGTAATATATTTTCTTAATGACTTTTTTATGGAATTAACCACAAATAGACACAAAAACGGGTTTTAATTATATATATTATGTATAAAAAACGAAGAAAATATGCATTTCGAAGTTGGATCAGTTATCAAAGATCTCCACAACTGCAATATATTTTCTTATCAACTTTTTTTTATACAGAGCGACGCGCGAACTGTTTTACCATTTAATTTTCAATTTTCCATTTTTTAGTTTTAGCTTTAGTAATTAATTTTATACCATTTCTGTACTAATTTTATTAAAATAAATAAATGTATTATATATATATAAAGCAAATAATATGACATTTAATGCATCATCCTGTATAAATAAGTTGATAAGTATGATAAGAAAATATATTACAGTTGTGGAGATTCTTGATAACAACTAATCCAACTTCGTGAAAAGCATTTCCTTCGTTTTTATTAAGCTTCGGTTGACAGCAATCTGGCTTATAATGAAAAAGATTATATATGTATATTTATCTTCCTCTTCTCTTAAATATAATTGACTCTTGTTTTTATACAAATATGTATAATTATATTCCGTTTTCTACATAAATGTAATTATGTCCCGTTTTCTATATAAATATAATTATATACGATATAAATATAATTACTTCAATTAAATATCTAAGAAATTAGATGCATAATTAATAATTATATGATAATCCATAACTATTCCAGTATCAAGAACTAAATTAATTGAAATTACAGTCGTTTCAATCATTGGTTGAAGATCTGCTTCCGGGCTTTACCCGCATAGTATATGCAACGTAGTAATTTCGTGCAATGTTATAAATTTGTATGAACGCTGCTCAAATAGTAGCTTATTACAGGACTTTACATAATTTTCCTTCCCTATGGCGATAATTAGTAATGATGTTACTCTTATGTATTAGAAAAATGATATTTACGCATTGATGATAATTACGCATTAGTAGCTATTATACAAACCAAGAAGAATACATAAATCGGTATTATTCAACCATAAAATTGTTGGATGATCAAAAAAATTACATGCATCACGTAATTATAGCCTAAGTTGCAGATTAATACAAATGCTGCTTGACGTGTATGTGCCGAGTTATGTTAATTGGAGTAACGAGGTTCAAGCATACTTTATGTATATTTATGTATAAGAATTTTCCAACCTCGCAATTTTTTATTACATAATGCGGCTAACAAAACAAGTTTTTATAATGCGTATAGATGTGAGAGACAATGTAGACAGGAATCTTAGTGTACCATTGAAAGAGGAATTCAGTATACCTTTTTTCTAAAACCAGTTTCCGATCTCACAAATATTAGACATTCAATTTCATGGAGAGACACGGTTTTCCTTCGGTTCATTTTAGTCGATATATTTTTTTTATGAGCAGCACAGATAGTTCGACGTGTACTCCTGATGTAATCTTACGACAAGCACTTAAGTTTTCACATAAAAATCGACTATAAATACTATGCGTTATTTTCGTTCGAGAAATGACACGGAGCATCCACGAGTAAATGTACAGAGTATACAGTACTCACACCGAGATATTCTGCTTCTCAGACGCGACATTGAGAGGCATACTCATCTCTCTCGCTCCTCTGGATGTTGATGACGCTGTTAATTTATTCGTCTCTCCCTATATCCCACTGAGACCGTCCGTCTATCACTCGGGACATTTTCGTCAGTCGCGCCCCTCTGGAAATCTTCCCAGTTTCTCGAAAAACCGACACAAGTCCTAGATTGCGATCAGTCAACACTTGAATAAACCGTATGATTTCCATGCAAGAGTGCTCAAAATGAATTGGACTTTTATGAAGTTAATAAACAAAGAGAGAAATACATTAATTAAAATATATTTCTATAATATTTCTCAAACAATCATTACTCTGTATAATTACTAATGTGAATTGCTATAAAAAATTGCGTTTGGTTTAAAAACATCGAATCTTTTTAAATATGTTAATTATCATGCATACCGATATTTTCTTATCTAATTTAGTTGTTAATAAAAAAAATCTCGCACGGCTTTCTCAAATGAACGGAATTAATCATAAACGAGCAAATGCCTCTTTACGAGTCGACACTAGAAGGCATTAAAAGCCTCCGTCCCGATTACATAATTCAATCTCGACGTTAATAATGCCTCGTACCTGTCCGTTCTTTTGTCTCTCACATTGCACCTACGTGATAGATTGATAGATGCTCCTTACAAGTCCTGGCAAGCGGCCTTTAAGCTTGCACAGATTTACAATAGTAGACAATTAGCGAACATTAGCGGCATCAAGAAGAAAAAGAGAGACAGAAAGAGAGAAAGAGAGAGAGAGAAAATTACTGAGAAGTAATTACTATTTTTAATGACTTCATAATTTAACATACAATTATTTTTTCTTTATTCATTAAAGCAGATAAATTCTTCTATAACGACAAGATCGAGTTGATATTACTTCCCCTGTTTATTATTCCCACAATAATAGCACCATTTAGATTAGACTTCGTTGTGTTACGTCATGCGAATTTAACCGCGGTGATTAATCATTTAGTCATTGTTGACGTAAATAATAGAGCATTTTTCCTCACTCGTAGGAGCGTTTTGCACGCGACCGAATGCGCAGGTGTACATTTTATCCCGTACTGTTACCACATCTCGACGTCGGAGTGGTTTTTTGTCAGTGCCGAAGGAAACTGACTGCCACACGAGAGAGAAAGAAAGTGCCGAGACGAAAAATCTCCTGCCTGCGTAACACACGCACGCTTCGGCGACGTTTCTCATTTGGTTAAGAATAACACCGTCAATCTGTCGCACGGCGCATTGCGAGATAATACTCGGCTTCTTAATTTCCGTCACCGTCGGCGCCTTTTGTCCCACCGAATTCGTTCTATTGTTATGTAACGGACGGAGAGCACACATATATTGACACGAAAAGTCGCCAGTCTTATTGACAGTTTGAAAAATATATTCGTAATCCGGAAAAAAAACGATTTTGTTGAAGAATCTAAAAACATAGCTATATACATATATATATATATATACACATATACAGATTTGAAAATAATTTTGTTGAACCATTAAAATAATTATATATTATAAGAAGCATGATGAGCAATGCAAAAAATTTTGCATTGCTCATTCTAATAGGTGAAACGTCCTATATAATTATTTTGATGGTCCAAAATTATTTTTAGATCTGTATTTAAATCTAAATTTTTAGGTACTTCAGCAATATCGTTTGTTCTGTGTATACGTGATTTCTCTCTTCTACACAAAAAATATAAATCTACTGCAAATAGATATTTTTTTTTCAAACGATTAATTAGAGTGCTCGTTAAGGTTTTACTGAGCTAGAATAAATAGTTATGATTAGCGATTTATTCAAGAATAGATACGAAATAACATACAGAAGTAATTTACTCGAATCACGTTTCATCATATAATACATCCCATGAACTGTTTCATCTCTATATCACTGTCATCTCTCTGTCTGTGCTCTCTTTCGTTCGCGATGTCCATGTCCATTAATTCACCGAGTCGTCTATCGTCGCAGTAAGTAATAAGGTAAGAACGACGCGAAATAAAAGGCAGCAAGATGTATTCCGGTCACGAGGCGGCAGGTCGTTGTCAGTAGCACGAGGAGGGTTGGACCGCTCTCTTTCTCGGCGAAGATTCGTTATACGACGATGGGAAGGAGGTATCTCATCTCGCGAATAACCCCACGCCCGTGACGTAACGTCATAAAAATAATCAGTCTCGTCCGATGAGCCTAGAACGCACTTTGATCTTCGCGCATTTGTTTCTCCGGTATCGTCCGGGAATCTCCTCCCCATCCGAGACTGTTCTGCGCATTTTTTTTCACGAGCACGGCGCGAGACGAAAGGAAGGGAAGGGAAAACGATGGGGAAGTAGACGGAACGCCGGATGAACTTTCCCAAGCGGCGAGTTTTCGTGCTTGCGAAATAAAAAATTAATGAGAAACGCTACCGCGCGCTGTATTTGGTTTCGGCTGCATCGGCAAACCGAAGAAATGACGGCTGGAGCTCCTATTGGCCATTTTGAAATTGAGTACGCCGCAAGTTTAAGACTCCTTGCCTGATCGCGTCCTTTTTCCTTCCGCCGCGTCGGCCGGCGTCCGGAACTCTTGTAATTTGCCATCGAGAAGCGACGGCAATTTCCTCGCGCGCGATTGGAAAGCCATTTACGGTGGAATATATATCGGACTATGCTAAAAATTATGGCGCCAGAATAAAAGAGGCTCGTGTGTGTTCGCCAGTCGTCGGTGATCAAAAAACTTGCTTTTAACAGATTAAATAGGGGCGATTCGGTCTTTAGAAACACAGCAAAAAGAAATTATTTATTTTACAAATATTTACGATTAGGAGAAAGAGAGGGAGGGGACGAAAATGGTTCCAAATCAGTTTTTTTTTTTTAAATAAAGTTATATACTATTTCTGTCGTTGATTTTAATGATCGTAGGGAATCGTATGCAGTTCTGTGATTGTATAGATATTATATGTTCGTGCCGATATAGCTATCCTGACATTTCAGCCGGCATCCGCGAAGCGAATATTTTCGCTTAATCGATCGCAACAAACGCAGTGGCATCGGGCGAGGTCTGGGCCTATAGACATCCATTGAATGCAGAGTATCGACTGCATGCTACGAGCCAATGAGAGGATTCCGTGCATAATGCATAGCTGGGATATATTGCAGTCACACGGTACACCAAAGCTACGCTTGGCGCACACAGAGAGAGGGAGACAGAGACAGAGAGAGAGAGAACGCACATGTGTGTGGTGTGTGTATGTGTGTGTGAGAGAGAGAGAGAGAGAGAGAGAGAGAGAGAGAGAGAGAGAAATGTGCGTGTACGATATGTCTATGTAACACAGCGTGCAAGCTGCGCCGCTCTGTGTGTTTACCTAATAATTATAATTACGACATCGCAGAGCTGCTCGTCCCATCCCCTGGCAACCGTCTACTCTATTGATTAGAACAGCGAGTTGCGGCTCGATCGACATAGCGATACGAAATAATCGACATCTTCCGTTATATAGTGATACGACATGTCCGAATCCTGTAATTATGGCCGTTAATAATTATCGTAATCGTGCGTGGAGAATGTAGAAGATAACGCGTTTTCATCGCGACTCGATTATCTGTCAATCGCGATCGCACGCACGAATACTTTGTACTCCTTTTTCTTACCTCGTCGCTGAGTATCGACCGGATAAAGTCGCGACATTTTATTTGGGTCTGTATAATATCGCGCGGTATGGATATAGTGGCCAATAGTAAACGATGACGAGATAATGCAGTTAAAGGTCGCTATTTGGTATGGTATCCCGAATTGTACCGTCGCTTGTGATTAATTGATCGGGCTAAGATAACCATAGACGCCGCTATTACCGCTAATATGACGCGAGACATTTGAATAAATACGTAATAATCCGGCAGCTTCGTTGGTTCCTTGTAAATTTGCCTCATCTATCACGTTAATTTGTAGCTGTATCAGCGAATAGAAATAGATGCGGAGCAAATAACGATGGTATTCGTCTAGAGATCTAATTTAAATATTTTCCAGTTGTCAAGAAAAATCTCGCAATGACTATACTTACAACACAGAAAGCATTAACACATCTCTCGTGATTTCCTAAGATCTTAGAGAAAGGAAATTCATAATAGTAGTGGAATAAGAAAATGAAGGAAGTGTATCTAATGAAAATCGATTGCGGAACGCAGTTATATGTGCCCGAGCAAGTCGTTAACGATCGCAGGGCAATCGCTCATTAAGTTTGGCAAGCCCATACGGCAGGCATCAGCAGGAGCAACGATGGACGATAAATTCATCATAGAATAATGACGTTAATGAACTGCGCGGGGGGGCTTTTGGGGCAACAAGTTCGGGTCTGGATGGCTATGAAATATTCAGGCGAAATCAATCCTGACTGCACGATCCGGGATGGACTTGGGGTGGTTCGCAGGAGGCGGAGGGGTGACGGACCGGGAGGCACGTTCGAGGATTTCATGTCCTGAGAGGGGTGCGTACGGAGGGCTCGCGTAAAGCGTAACGGAGGCTCGCTTAACCCTTGAGTTTGCGGCCGGGACTAAAGTAGTTATGTTTGTCCTTTGAGCTGATGGGGCAGGCGCCGCGGGGCAACCCGACTAATCCTACGGGTCTCGATATATCCTGCTAATGGGTCCGGTCCCTGTATGCCGGGAAGGAACTTCGACGCCAAGAGAAGCGGCTTTGACGCGCGTTATACGCGATGTATTATGCAACGCTGCATATTGGTAGTTATTGTCGAGTCTGTGCTAACGTGTATATACGTGATTTTCTCTCTCTCTCTCTCTCTCTCTCTCTCTCTCTCTCTCTCTCTCAATTCAGCGTACAAATTAATAGTCATTATTTGTACGCGTATTTTTTGCTCTTAGCCAAACTCTTGTAATTATCGAAGAATGGCATTAATCTGTGTTAATCTTGTCATCTTACATATATTCTTTATGTATTTTCTGTTTGTTAAACCTTTGTACTTTCGCGCATTATCAACTATTAGGTACAAGAAACTTGCTGTTTAATTATTGTACATATTTTTACTTTTTCGTCAATTTTTGTACCACTGCGAAATGTTATTGTAATGTTCAAAATATCACTTTTGCAAATTCTTCATAGCTGTATGGTTTATATTCTTAAAGGACTTACACTAGAATATCAATAAACGCTTTATTTATCTATCTATCTGTGTCTAGCTATTTATCTCTGCCCCTTTCTCTCTCTCTCTCTCTCTCTCTCTCTCTCTCTCTCTCTCTCTCTCGATCCTGTTTAAGTCATTTAACCTCAGAAAGGCACACTGAAATTCAGCGAGCTTATTTTATTAACTTTGCGAAATTATGATTTGTATCATATAATAAACAAACTAATTATGATTTGTGTAACTATCGACAAATTATACGCATTCGTTCCGACTTCGACGAGATTATACGGTTGCTACACGGAAAAAAAAAGAGTATCGCTGTTCGCGGAAAAAACAATGCATTATACTTCGGACGGTGGAAAACTAGTTTGCTACCTGTTTCTAGTCACCAGCTATCCATTGATTACAAAGTAAGCGTGTAACTTGACAGGCAATGTTTTCGTAACGACATAAAGACACGCACGCGGATATCGTACGAACGTATCGATAATGCATCGGAGAACGTGCACCGATATAGGGAACGAAATAGCGGGGTAGGATGAATTCGTTATGCACGACTTCCAGAAACCGATCGCGAGAAGAGAACGAGAGAGGCGGACAAAGAAGGGGACGAGATGATAAAGGGGTTAGAGAGGAGGGGGAAGGGAGAAAGAGAGAGAAAGGTAAATTACCGGTTTCAGGATAAACGGTTCGCTCGATCAAATCGCCGCGGAATAACGGGCCGAACTTAACGAACGCGTTATGTAACGCAGGTGTAATCACCTGCCGGGACTCGTTCCATCTCTCGCGGAAGGCGAATCGTTGCCGAACAGCGCCGCGCGGTCAGTGTTGGATGTACCGTAGCGTTAATTGCGAGAGCGAAGGTCTCTACATTCGCGCACAGTCTTCTCCCCTTAATTAACGTTTCATTAAACCAACGACCAGCGGACTTGCCAACGCGAGGAGTACGGATGCAGCGGCGTGTTCGCGGTTTGCAATCCTCTTTTCGTCTCTTTTGGATCTCTTCTGTCCGTTTGTCCATCGCTCTGATCTCTATGCGTTAGATACATTATTATGGTGCTAGAGCAACAGCAGAACGATTTCTATTCAAGTATGTGTATATAACATATCTGTGTGTACACGTATTACTATTCCGTAGCGCTGATTGCAGTTTTTGTACATCGAAAGAACGATTTTACTGAAGTATCTAAAAATTTAACTAGACATAGATTTAGAAATAATTTTATCGGACTATCAAAAGAATTATGTAGGGCTCTCAAGTACAATGAGCAATGCCACAAAGTTTTGATATTCTATTAATCAATTTGAGCATCTTACATAATTATTTTGATGGTTCAAACAAAATTATTTTCAGATCCATATATAGCTAAATTTTTAGATCCAGCAAAATCGTTCTTTCTGTGCAATTTTTGTGGAAAGTAATAATTGTACAACAATTTAAAATACTAAAAAATCATAGTCAATAAAGATATTGTTGCGGAATACAAAGATCTGTGGGTTCGCCATACTTCTCCATCGATCTCGTAATTTTTTGTTATCTCACGCGGAGTCTTAAAAATGAATACGCATATTGTGAAGCATGGTAGAAACTTCACAATAGACGGCGAGAGTCTTCTTTCGGCGGAGTTTTAACGGGTGCAGCGAGAGAGAAATCCTCTCGAGAGAAACAGCGGAGATCTCTTGGCAGGAGGAGTAGAGACGAGGAACGGGCGAACGAGAGACAGAACGAGCCAGGACTCGACGAGAAGGGAAAAGTATACCAGCGTGGCTAATGAGTCGCGGGATGATTGATTCGCCTATTCGCGCTATGCCCAGACCGTATGCTTTCACTTGCTCTCTCGCTCCCGGGTTCCCCTGTTCCCTTCTCCCGTTCGCCCCGCGCCTTTATCTCCCTTCGCGCCGTTCAGTTCATTCCCCATTCACGGACTGTCAGAGCGCCTATGGCAACAACATTCAATAAATATCGTATAAACGCTTTCACCGCGAAGCGAACCGACGTCCCCCGATTCAGGCGC
Organism: Mycetomoellerius zeteki; assembly: GCF_001594055.1. Classification (NCBI taxonomy): domain Eukaryota; kingdom Metazoa; phylum Arthropoda; class Insecta; order Hymenoptera; family Formicidae; genus Mycetomoellerius; species Mycetomoellerius zeteki. The sequence continues at coordinate 992,160 of NW_017255996.1, forward strand.
CTCGACGCCGTCGCGTCAAATTTGCAGACCGTATTCTCGGCTTTTATCGAGTCGCGCGTTTGTTCTTGAAGGAAAGAGCGAATGATATTACTTGTACGTATATATATATATATATATATATTCAGATTTTGTCTTTTGCAAGATTGAAATATGCGATTGCATAGTGTAAATTATTTTACGTCGAACGCCAAAGAGATGTTCGCTCTTTCCAAACTTTTATTATCATTAGACACGAGAGAAAAGGACGATCCACGATAGAGATAATGTGCTAAATCTCGACAACTTGACGAAAGGCTGACTCACTCGCGGCGCTTCCAGCTTACTCACGAAGCTCGTATTTATTACACGCTTATCTGACGGACGCGCTCCTCAATCAGTGCCATCCCCTTGGCTTAAGGTTTTCGCATCACGACGTCGCGATTTGCCAACGGAGAAAGAGAGACGCAGAAGGATCAACGAAAATCTGCAAAGTACAAATAATGCTACTGCACCACACTTGCATCTTCGGCTGCTATAAATTTTCATCCCGTATAAACGGGCTTCACACGCTCGAACGTTAGAAGACTTATCGGGCTATTGTCGAGCTGTCCTCAAGAGATGGATCACGCTAATATAATAGCTAATATAATAGATACGTTCAGTGTCAGCCAATAAAGGTCTTTTTGTGGTCCGCATGATAGAGTGGTCTACCGTCGCGATTGGCGGTTTGCCATAATTAATAATAAATAAATTTAACGCACGTAAAATATATTGAATCGAATCTCATAAGTGTGATCCATTTTCGCAATATTCTCTGTATATGTTCTCTTAGATTTATAATTACCAACCACTTGAAATATTTTATAGTCACAAATTATCAGAGTTGAGAAAGTTTTTACAAGTTACTTATAAATCATACTTTTTATTATAGAAATTGAGTACAAGACGAGTATTTTATTTTTTATATTATATTATATTTTATATCATTTGGTCTAATTTTTTATTACCTTTTATACTAAATTTTTGTAACAAACACATATAAGGTAACCTGAAAAGTATTTAACTTATAAAATAACTTTCCCAATCCTGATTATACATACAGTTGAGTGGTATCAGAAGTTAATTTTAATTAAGGAAGAAACAATGGCTAGTAAGAGCCAAGTACCGCATTACATATATCCGTTACGATTAAATGGACATCGACCGTGACTTTGCGTTGAGGTACCGTCGACAATCGGCCAGTTGATGAATTTTCCGCGGCGGGAACGAGCAAACAGAGATACATACGAGCATGCGCCGGTGTACGTGGCGAAGGTTCGTTTCCACTTAGCCATATTAACGGGAGTTTGATTGCCGTGCCATCCATCCATCCGTCCGGCTGTTCGGCCCCCGACTTCCCTCCTACCTTCCATCTCGACGATAGCAGAGGCAGAAAGGGAAGGGGCGAGAGGGAGTGTAATCGGTGTCAACCCCCGTGATCCGTGCATCAGGGTTCGACGGGAGTCGTGTTACCGTGAGCGCCGGGGCCACGAAAACTCTTTATCGCAGGGTCGCAACGAGTCAGATCGGACCGAGCGAAGCGGGACGAAAGCGAGCAATCAAAGGGAATAATTCAGGAGGCGGTCACATTGTTCCCCGCGCGTCCTCCGGTTTCCCATGGGACGGCACAGCGGCGAGTTATGCTACCCGGGCGATAATGAACGACGAAATAGCGTCACGCTCTCGAAGCGATACGAATTTCCCTGAGCGACCTCGCGACGAGGAAATGAAATTTTTATCGGGCAACTTATTCAAATGGCAATGCACCTTCGTTTCTTTAGAAGTGGTGACGTCCGCTTCACACATACGTATATTTATAAAATGTAGATATGTATATCACATGATGATAAATATAGATATACACATATTACATAAATATAAATATTATATATAGATATACAGGATGTTTCAGACAAATCTGCTATTAATGGGCGTCACGCCAAGTCTGGGATACTCTGTATATTACATAAAAGAAGATCTAAAAAAGCTTGATTTTTAAATCTCTAATGCCTAGACGTATTTTGTATACTTATATCCAGAAAGAAATCACTACTCTTATTTTAGAAACGAGTATCATAGATAAAAGATCGTCGCGCTTCGAAATTTTTAGATATCAAATAATTTTTAAAATAATTTTCGGGGTTCTCCCCATGGATATTTTGGATATTCTTTTTCTAACATATAATACGTATTGTAATTACACTAAATGCTTGTATATATTTCGTATATGCAAGATGATTCCATATTTATTGTATCTTATATTCATTTATATTTGTATAATTTTATTTTGTAATACACTCAACACAATACTCGCGAAAACATGAGATCTGTTTTCTGTAGCTGAACTGGTGTAACGCTATTGGAACTTAAAATGAAATAAATAAATGTTTAATATTAATTAGCGAAATTTAGCGAACGTAAAAGAAAGTTCTAGTGCAGTAATTAGTGTAGTCTAGTGCAGAAATTAAAAAACAAATCTATGATTAATTGCGATCGCACGTGCAAGTAATTGTCAGAATATGACGATCGACAGAATACGCGGCATTTTGCATGACAATAATTATATGCTATTCTACGAGATACATAAAATATCATTAATGAATAATCGATATATCGTTAACCTGATTCCTTCGGTCATTTGTATGTTTTATGTTCTATGTTCTTAATCCAATAATAGTTAATTAATAGTAAATTACATTTATCGGAGCAAAATGCAAAATATATTGTAATAGAAGTATATTCAAAAGCATCGTTGTATATAAAGAAATAATCTCTCATCGCGTCAATAGTAATTTATTATGTCTATTTCTCATCACTTTGGTTTTTAATTTGATTGGGTATATCGCGCAAAATACCTGTCTGTTTTGATAGAAACATTGCTTTAATATGTACTTACCAGTTGTTAATTATGTAATACGATATAATAGTTTAGATAATTATGAAATGTAATAGGAGATAATCGTGTTTGATATCTCGTACTGGTCGTAATCTCTCTCCGAAGAATAACGCAATGTACGGAGCGGCAAGCGTCACTATCTGTCGACTCGAGTATCATCGTGCGAATGATAATATAGTACAAGTTTTGGTACGCGATGGTTTTGCGTACGCCATACGCGTTATCGAACAAACATCAAGGTCATACATCAGCCTGTCAATATATTGCAAAATAAATGTATGATTATTATAATTCTTGTACTTCTCATTAAAATCGATAAATGGATCATTAAATTTAATCAAAAGATCATACACAATTTTTGCCTCAATTATTTATGGAAAAATTATTATATATTATTTTTCCCAAATTATTATATTTTAAGTACCGCGAGAAATTAAGAATAGCAATTTTAATAAAAAAAAAAAATGAAAAATAAGTCGATACGAAAAAATACGGCAATTTAATCTCATTTTCGTAATTTATCAAAATCACGTGTTTTATTCAAAACGTTAAAAATTTGAAAAATTTAATAAAAAATCAATTTCCATTTTTCTATTGAAAACGAGGATAAAGTTTATTTTTCAAAAAATCTATTTTTAATATTAAGTTTAATAATGTTTTAGTAATATTATTAATTATTCATTATTAAATAATTTGCAATAAAGTTTCGTCTTTATATGCTCTCATGATAAATAAGTAAAAGCAATAAGTCCAAGGCAAGAGAAAAAATCGCCGTATATTATCGAGAAATTAAGGCTGAATATTTTAGGTACTTTTTAAATAATTCCATGTGAACTTATATACTACATTAATATAGTCTATTGAATTGCGCGCCGAATTGATTTTCCGAACTTACAATTAGAAACGCGACTAAACTATTATATCGAGGGATTATTATTGGGATTATTATATAGAGAGATGTATGTAGAGAGATATATAGAGAGATGTATGTCGATGTCTGCAAATGCAACGAAGCTGGGCGTGATAATGCTCATCCCTTGCACAGGCACGATATTATATTATAATCCCAGCACTGACTTTGGCGAGAAGAGCGGGGTTGCTGCTTGTAAGACTGACGGTAAGAGAGAGCGAGAAAAAGAGATCGCTCTGGAATAGGAATAGAGATCAGATGAGGGGGTGGCGTGGGCTTGTCTGGAAGATTAGCACTTCGTATAAAAGTGCTGTAGTGCGAACGGAGAACGGAGGGTAGAGACGCGATGGCGACGACGGTGGCGATGGAGGTAGTTGACAGGGATATCGGGAGAGAAAGAGGTGCGCCGCCACAACTGCGTAGCAAAAAGTATGAGAGAAAGAGAGAGCATAGTGAAGGTGGCGAACGTCGAAGGGTGAACGAGGGTAAGGAAACGGAGGAAAGAAGGCCGCGCTTCTTATATACTGCTTTCCCCGCTCGCGCACCCCGCCTAGCGCCCTGTATGTAAGAGGAAAATTAGTTTTCAGAAATTTTTATGAAAGCCCTGAAAAGAAACTGTAAGGTTCCCTTTCTCATTGGCGGCTATTTTTGTTCGGGGAGCCGTGGGGATTTCAATGGCCTTTATTTTACTCGCGCGTTAATCTCACACGGGCGATACCGGAGCCAGGTCGTTCCGGCTTATACTCGCTGCTTGCGCACCAAATACGAGACGTAGGGGTTGTACGGTCACGAAGAAAAAAGGAGACACAGAGGACAGAAGAAAAGAGAAGGTACGTCGCGATGGACTCGTGAGATTCGCGCCGGTGTCAAACGGAATGAATAAGGTCATTATACGTCCTCACGTTATGAAATCGCTGTTCTAATTAGTCTTCAACAATTGTTCGAGCGGCGATGTCGCAATGGCGTTAATTTTTGTAATTAAGCATCGCAACCCCTGCCTGTTCCGAGGGAGAATGTTGACGAAAAGGCTCTTTGTGAAGATCTAAATCTGTGGAGATCTAAAGCGACAACCGCGACTCGGCAGGCGGCAAACTTGTTAACGGGAATAAACGTCTCCAAGAGATCTGCGGTCATAATTACACAAACATTTAGATCGTGCGTTTAACGTGCTAGTTTTCAACGTAATAAATGTTTATTGCGACATTCCGGTCCTCGTACTGATGAGCGACAATTTTTTTTACGAGTGATCAGCTTAATGTCGAGTTTATTAACTGCGTGGCGAGATAGTGCGAACAACGAACGCGTAAATTATAATTAATTATTCGATGTATGTGTAAATCCATGCACAAAAGAGTTGTTTCGATAGAAACATCAATTTAATATTTTAATGTTTTTTAATGCGGTTATATATTAAAAAATTATTTTTTAAAATTACAAAGTAAACTTTGGTGGATGGTATTTTATAGAATTTGATAAATTCTGAATTGCAATATACGATTATGTATACAAGATGACATAAAAGTTTGACCACAAAGTTTTATGCTTATCGAATCATTATCCAGATAGCAAACTGACGTTATTTGCCGTCATTTTAAGGCACTATAAGATGTAATTTCAACGTTAAATAACATCAACTTGCTATTTGGGTAATAATGTAAATTTAAAAAAGACTTTGGAGTGTTAGTTGCATCTTATTATATATCAAAAGACTCTAAACCAAAAAAGATTTTCATCAGTTGATAAACTGAAGACCACTCTATTGCGGTTGTTTTTTTGGAAAAATTTATCCGTGGAAAGATGTTAGTCAATCGTTAATGCGTTCCCAAAATGCCTTAAAACTTGTATCAAAACTAAAAGTGCCCATTTTGAATGTTAATGTTATTTTTAATATTTAATAAGGTATAGTAACTAACATTCCAGAATATATTTTTTGTGGATACACATTATTAATTTGACAAACACAAAACTTTACGGCCAAGCTTTGTTACTTTGTAGAAAAAAAAAACACAATATCAAATGGGGTAAAATGAAGCAAAATAATCGTCGTAGCTTCTTGCAGTTGCATTGTCATATACAACGCAAGCACCGAAGTACGATTTGTCTTACTGCTGTCCCATTGTTGCACGAGCAATTCATCGAACGCTATCCAATTATCTTCGACTCTCTCGAACGCCGACTACGTAACGAACCGATCGACGACTTGTTATATGTCCGAGCCATAACTCTTGCCTACAATACCGTCGCTAGAATGAATTACTAAGCACATTTGTACACGTTCTATAAAATGGCGTGAACCGCGATATTATGCGGTGCTCAAGATTAGAAAGCGCTTGAAATAATTTCCCGCACCCGTATTCACATATATTCGCATCTTGATACAAATATATTCCTCGCGAAGACGCGAACGGATCACGTGATGAATTTGCGCCAAGATATGATCCTTATAAGGAAATTCAAACCAGAATATTGCACGTTATTTCTAATCGCGATTAAATATCTACGAATAGTAACATAAATGATATTGCATAAATCGAGTAAAATATCTATTTATGACATATCATATCCAATATATAATTAACCGAAATATATTTGTGATTCAATATCGCCAGACGATAAATCAAACATTATGTCTAGAAATTTAATACAAGCTAAATTTATCTTGCGATAAAACTGACGTTCTCGAAAAATATATAAGAGCAAATCTCAGTAAAACCAAATCGTGGATATTAACTTCGTTACGCATGAAGAGATAGCAAAGTGTAAGAAAGCAAGTACGATAAACGAAGAAAAGATAGGTATATACATATATGTTCTTACTTTGGAATGAGGCTGCAAAGTCGCGTCAATACATTTACCCTTACGAAGCGAATTAGAAACAGAAAGAGGGAGAGAGAGAAAGAGAAGGTGGAAGAGAGAGTTACAAGGAACGGTGCAGTATGATAGAGAAAGAGAGAAAGAGACAGAAAGAATGAGAGAAAGAGAGAAAAGCAACTATAGAGACTTCTTCGAAGTCTTGGCTCTCATACGGAAAGGGTGGTTGGCGGACTTGTACAGGCGCATATAGCCGGGGGATCGAGAGGAATAGGAAGAAGAGAAGGAAGGCAGGGGTGGACGTGGTGAAAGAGGAGGGAGTCACGTGGAAGGGGATCTTCGGGGGCGAGAGATCACTGCGACGCCGATATTACTACAGCCAGCCCGAAGATTACCAATATCCTTGAGAGGCGCTCCAGTCCTGTCATAAAAGACGGAGCTTACGAAGATATTACCTAGCTACCTACCGCCAACGTCGACAGGCGCAGCCATCACCGGCGTTAGCGCCGTAGTCCTACCATCTCACTTTTCGCAACTTCATTTCGGGGAATACTAAAAACACAGAGATAGCGAGAAGATGACGTCGCGAGAGAAGGGGTGTTAGCCGCACTGCTGGGCGATGGTCAACGTTGACGTACGGGACGAAAACTGTTCTCGCCTTAGAGAGAGGCTATACTAACGTAATTTAGGTGGAGGACGAGGATCGTTGGATCTCATACTAGATTGAGATTAAGACGGATCTGCTACTCGCAGAAAACTCATAAATCTGAGGTGTTATCATCTGTTGAGATGAGATATTACTTTGTCTCGTCGTAGAAAGTGTTACTCCTCCTTCACCAACCTATTAGAGTCGTGATGGGCTTGTTTATAATTCCGCAAACATAATAGAGATGTATTATTATATTTATATACATGGATATTAGAGTATGAGTAACTTTACCTGTATTAGTTGTATTTGCAACAAGCCATCACTCTTTATTTCGCTAAAGTAACGAATATCGTTAATGTCATTTTCTAAAGGCAATACGAAAGTATTATAATACGTTTGTCTAATCATGTGACAGAATAATGCAGCTCGAACTTTCGCGGCTCGTAAAATATTTGCCAGGCGGTATAAGTCTCGCGTAATGATTGGAGAAACTCGCGGGAGCTTTTAGTTAACGTCCAAAGACGAAGTACATCGAAGAACACGTATTTGGTGCAATAGCTGAGACTCTCGATAAAGCAAGATGTTCGCGAAATCAGCTTGGTTCCAATTCGAAACTCCCACGCGCTTTGAAGTGACTAGCTGGAAAATCTGGAAGGGGCGATTGGACGAGATCTGTCTCTTCTCGCCGGATACGTTTGTGCCTCTCGAGTACGCCTGAATCCTTAATGGGGAATCGACCGAGTTATTACATCCCTGCTGGGTGTTGCATCGGAGGTATATGAGGTCGTGTATACAATGACACGGGGCATTGTGGCAGCTCTTTGTACGACACAAAGCTTTAATCCACGAACAGATCTGCCAATGTCAACATCCTCCCCGCACGGACACCCTGGCGCACACGCGCGCAAAAAGGCGGCTCCCTCTCCACCTATCTGTCCGCTGGGGACAGGAGCTAGCCTCAATAAATGTCCCATAATCCACCCCGGCTTGAATAATCGTCATTCTCCGACTATTGTATCGTTTCCTTGCAAAAGCCCTCGACCGAGCGGCCTGAAGATCGATGCATCTATAACGCATGTGCACACACATCCGCGCTGTTATAACTATTCATTGCGGTTGGATAGATATATTTGAACCCGCAGGGTATCGACATATATTTTTATCGTGTCTATAATAAGCCGCGTAAATCGGGAGACGAAAACATGAGGTGTGATAGCTATTACGATTCGTAAAATGTTCATCTGCAGTATTTCAAATTACTATTTCCGTAGGAGGATTATTTTAAAATTTACGAAAAAAAGACGTTAAAAATAATTTGCTATATTTATTTTTAATAATGATATACTATATGTCTATATAGTATAGATATAATGATATGTCTATAGGACTTTTTTTCTTAGTTTTTTACTCCTCTACACGCTCCCGAAGTTTTGCGATTTAATTTGGAAACACCCTGTATACTATATAAAAATAAAATGTTAGAAACGTGGCACTCGTGGATACGGCAAATGGGCTAATCGTGACTCTTTCGTCGTTTGAGATTTTCTCTATTTCGCGGCACGAAAGAGCCGTGGATTAATCCTCGACATAGCGAAGACGCGGTACTCCTTCAATGTCAGCTTGAAAGGCGGCTAATCCTTCAGACCGATCCCATTCTTCTTCATTTTTATTCGCGCGCACGGATTGTTCGCGCGACCGTTAGACGGAACCCGTGAAAAGTGGCACGTCTGGCCAGTGTGAGGATCCGAAGCCGTAATTTATGCGTTACGCTCTTGCCAATCCGTACACATGGCCGAATGCTCTCCGGATTGTCCGGCGAGTGGATATATCCATGCCCCAAGATCTCTCGTCTTCGGAAGATATTTAGAATTCCGATGGCGTACCAGCCTTCAAGCCAGCCGGCTGACTGATTTACACGACAGTGTGTGTGTGTGTGTACCATGTATGAGTGAGCGCAAGTGTTAAGCCTAACTTATGCTTTTAACTTCCTTAAAATCAATTTTATTCAATTGCATATAGAAAGCCAAATACATTCTCGCGCATTAGATTCATAAAAAATAATACACGAAAAAAGACCAGTTTTGTTGAAGTAGAAATTCAACTATACATAAATATAGATTTGAAAATAATTTTCCTTGAATCACCGGACTAATTATATGAAGTCCGGTTCTATCAATGTAAAATTAACCTTAATTTCGATTTAATTTGCTGTTTAGCTGTTTCTATCATCTTTTTAAAATTATAAAAAAGTAGAGTAAATTAAACCGAGATTTAAAGTTACGTTGAGTCTAAGATGTTCAAACTAATTATTATATACACGGAAAGAATGATTTTGTTGGATCATCAAAATAATTACATAGGAATTTCAAATATAATGAATAATATATGTAAAAAGTTTTGACATTTTATAAACCAGAGTTGATTTGAGCGTCCTATATAATTATTTTAATAGTCTAACAAAATTATTTTCAGATCTGTACCTAGCTAAATTTTTAGATACTTTGATAAAATTATCCTTTCCGTGCAGAAATAAAATTTTTTGCAACACTACCAACGCTTAAGCGTTCTACGTAATTATTTTAATAATCCAACAAAATTTTCAGGTCTGTATGTAGCTAAATTTCTAGATATCTTGGCGAAACCGTTCTTTCTGTGTACCTATATAAATTATGAGCAACGTTTGCACAGAAATTTATAATTCTATTTATACTATTGTGAACATTTTTTACGTAAAATATATACGCACATATTATTGTATAAATCTCTAAAGAAGTTTCTCTCGTGCGACTTAAACATGTCGCATGTTAGATATTCACACTTGAGCGGTATAATGTGTATTTTATATATCCACGCGATCAATTGGAATATTGTCACGACTTGTACAGAATGATTCGAGTCATTGCCGACAGTAGGACGGATCATGACAATGGTTTTGTCGTGGCGAAGACGATCGTTTCAACGGACTAAAGATCGTCATAGAATGGTCGAGCTCGTCACAATGTAATTACGTGGCTCGTAAGCGTCCATCGTAAGGATGGAACGAGGATGATAGAGCAGGCGGAAAGAGAGATTACACGTGGCGCGGCGAGAGGCAGCTTATTTTGACATTCTTATCGGAGAATCAGAGTGTGGTAATCCCCGAGGCGCGGCGTGTGTAATCTCATCCCTCTCCCAGTTCGCCCCATCTCCGGCCAAGTTTCGCTCTTCCCGGGTAAGTCCCATGGCCCTTCAGCAACCCCCGTTCCGACCTTTCCCCAGACTGTTTCCCGTTCCCTACAAGCGCGTTCTCAATACGCTTGATCCACGCTCGCCCTCCCGTCGTCTTCCTCTTTGCGTCATGCACGAGCCGCTAATCTACTATTAATTGCCACCACAAAGCATCCCGCGTGTAAGCGTGTGAGTAGGTACGTTCGAAGTGCAACGCTTTTATTTTACGCGTTCGTCAGTATTCACGTATCATCTTCTCCGAATCATCGAATTATGGACTCTTTTTTATTACTTGCGATTTATTACGCGATTAGTCCAGTGATTGTACAACAGTAAATTATGACGATCTTAACCAAAAAAAAGAAAATAAAAATATATTATTGTCAGTGATGCTAAAAAAATAAATGCTAATCTTGAGAAATTACATTAATTTATAATAATTAAAAAATTAATTAAATCGTGATAATTAAGGGTTTCAGACTGTAAGCTTGACTTCGGCTTACGATTAAAATCGAAAATGAATTCTTAGTTTCTAAAATACTAGAAGCATCATTGCATCATCAAATCTACGATCAATTTTTATAATTGTAATATTATTATTTTAGCTTCAATTTGCGTTTCAAGTCCGATAATAAGCGGCAAGCAGTTTATATAACTGAAAGATGTATTAGGATTTACAAAAAATATTAGGCACTATAGAAGATCTAATCTCGACCATATTGGTCTTTTCCTTACTTATTTAAAAACCGAAGATTTTGCTGTATGTTAAGGTAGAGGTAACGTCGTGCATCGGCTCGTTTCATCTCTGTGAATTGTCGATGCAATTGATTTATTCTAGATGAACGCGATTTATTTTCCGCGTCGGATATACGCGGAGTCATCGGTCGCGCGGCAATGGGCAGCGACGACACGTCAGCATTTTGCAGCCGCATCATCCGCAGAGAGAAGCGTCGAGAGACGAGGAGGAAACATCGTCGGCCGCCCGCAGCGACGGTCGGCGCGTATTACCCATCCGTGGTAGCACTGCGATGTCGCCCCTTAACGATTCGCGTGTCGTTTAATTTAATTTGACGATCGCTCGTTAAAGTAAACGCGCGAACGAGAGACGAGGTATTAAATCTCGCACCTCCAGGCCGTTCGAGCGTGTTCACGCGCGTTCGTCCACCTTCGCTTTCTCGCGTCTGTCTTGGCATCTCGCACACTGACCATCCTCACGACGAGCGACGCCGACGGGAGAAATATTCTCTCCCGTTTCTTTGTTCAGCACTTTCCCGTCTTTCTTTTTCCTGCGTTAGCCATCCGCGCTCCATCGTTCTCGCAGTCGCTGGTAGCCATTACAATATCGTCCTTTTCACCTCTCCGTCGTTACCTCTCTGCCGACAACACACTCGCAGCTATGAAAATCACGACCGCAAGTGACTACCGTTTAGAGATCTGCTTCGGGGGACAGAGAATCTCCTATTGCACGCTACTAACTATGCATGGAAGCTCAGGTGCTCGGTTACACATGACAGGAATCTCTTTCTATCTTTTTTTTTCTTAAGGTCAAGCACCTCGGAAGAAAAATAGATGCGGTCATGCCACCCAAGATTTTTACTTGAATACGTTTCATTTAGGAAATTACGTTGTGAAAGCCCACCAGTCTACAGAATCGCTTTCGTCCGCCTCGTTAGCGGTCTGATCTTTTGCCAATCGCTATTTTTAGAGTGATTTCGTTTACTGCGAATCCTCTCGCACCCAAACAAAGTTACATAATAACATTATTATTTTACATTATTTAATTTTATAATACTTTATCTCTTCAAAATCTCACGGTCGGACATTGACATTATTTCATTTTCCATATATAAAACTTCTGACATACAAATAATTTTTAAAAATAGTTATATTTCTTCTAGCTAGATTTATAATTTGTACTTCTCAGACTTGCATCAGTCTTAATGTTCTTTATGTTTAGCCAGAAGGAATTTGATTTACAGAGTTCCCTGCAAGATATCATCGCAATATTTCAATGGCATAATTATAATTGTAAATACGTTTTCTAAGTAATTTATTTTTCAAGCAACGCCGTAAGACCTTCCAATCATGAGCGTGATACTTAATTAATAGCGTTATCGTTGTCGACAACTTTTAGTCGTTAGGCATTATCGGTAATTTGATTTATCCGGTATGCACCGCAATACTTGGACGTATCATATCGCGAATGAGCCCGGTTGTACAACGAGACCAGGAAGAGGAGTCGTACGCCACCAACGTTGTCTTTTTCCGATCGTTACGGCACCGATACTTTCTTTCATGCTCAAGGTCGTACTGACGGAAATCATTATTTAGAAGCGCGCGCGGTGTACGGTAATAGCAGTGCTTGGAGCCACGAAGACATTTCCTCATTGCTGCCGCGTATACCGTTGTTCGATAAGCGTAATGTGGAACGCGTGCGTAGATAATTGGAAAATCGACGCGCCGCGATCGAGACACTTGGCGGTCTTTATACATATTACAGTGATCGATAACGGTAAAACGATGCGTCGGCTTTACGCCGATAACATTTTAATATCGCGAATTGAAGTGCCGCTAAAAATTCACACGTAGGAATTACGCGCGATTAATGAAAATTGAAGGGAGATTGAAGGTGTTGCCGGCGTACGAGTAATCGAGTGTAGAAATATTTAAATTGTGATAATGACGGAATAGTCATCTCATAAGTGCACGTTACGAGTTTATTCACTCGTAACTAATGACTTGATTTCATATTCCGTTATATCATGAACATATAATTACGAGAAATGAATAATTTTTGAACAGTTTGAGAAAAGCCGAGCTTAATATGTACATTGAATATTACGAAGATGAGTTTAATAAAATGATTAATTATCCGCGATTATGATCGATCGAAGCAATTTAAACGATTTGATTTCATCCTTAATGAATTATCGCGACGTGACGCAAAATAAATTTAATCGCGAGTAACGCGCGAAGAAACGCGGGATAGATAGTGAAACTGGGAAAGCGCGTCTGTACTTTTAGTGACTAAGTATACAAATATAAGTGGCGGGTCGCGCGCGTCGCTTGACGGAAGCGGTGGCACAATTTAACAATGTAAATTTAGCTTTTCAGCGCAATGCAACGATACGCATGATGTACGAGCTGCGGGTGTAGGAGTGCTGCGCGCGTACGGAGTGAGCGATTGCAGACGCACTGGTGCATCCGTCTCCGATGGCATAAGCGTGCATCGGTCCCGCACCGCTAACATAATAAATGCAGCGCATACCCGCCGTACATGGTGACACATCGGCATCCGGCACATCGCGTCGTACACACCGCGTGTCGAGTCGTACATGTCGAGGGGTGAAAAATTTCGACCGCCACGCGACGTTACCAACGAATCGCGATCCCTTACACTTGCCCTTAATTATCGTTGCACCGTGTCGAACGATGACACGACGGGTAGATCTTCCTCCCCACCAGAGAGGATCTTCCAGTAACCCTCGCACACACGTGCGCTATTTCCGGCAAAGGATGCGACCGACTCGAAATTAGAAACCCGCGTAAGTAGCGGGTTGAGCTAGGTCAGGGCCATCGTTTCGAAGAAGCGACTACCGTCATTCGAACTCCACGACGTACGAAGACATTTCTTAATGTCTGCCCCGTTGCATATATCATTCGAGAATGCATAACAAATCTCTTATATAGTACTATCTTCTAAGGATAAATTTAGCCAGCATATAAGTTTTACGACTGCCGTTTATGGTGATTTACAGAGATTATTCCGTGTCATGCTGCATTTAACGCCAAGCAATTTCTCCTCCGATGGTATCTTACCTCGGCATCAAAGTTCCAGCGAGAAGCGATTTTATTAAAGATAAAGCTATCAGTAATGCATAATCGCAACTGCATTTGACGAGATAATTGAATGTGTTACTACTTGTTAAATGCACGAGTGATTTTATGACGTTGTTCGTGCCATCAACCGTTATTGTCACGGTTTAACGAATTCTCGTGATAGAACGATGAGATACACGATCATCAGAAAGGAAAGTAACGAATTCTAAGCCGCGAGCAGCGTTTCGACCGACCGCTTCTGTACCTATATATACACGCACATATTTCAGACAATAATAATTTAAACACGTGTGGGCCATACGTGCCTACGAAGAAAACTCAAGGATAGATAGACATAACGGGCATTTGAGCCGTGTGTGGCTGTTCGATTATACCTTCGAGCTTAACGTTGCACCCTAAGAACGATGCTGTGAGTTCAGCGATGATGGTAGAGTTGATAATACGTACTTCCGGTGTCTCTCGTCTGTTTTTTTGTTCGGGATATTATTATAAGTCACTCACAGATAAATACAATAAATACAATAAATTGTATATAGAAACACAGAAATATATATTTTGTAATTTAAAGGTTTATTACACACACACTGTAAAAAAAGTATGCAAAATTGAATACTTTTTGTATTTATTTGTATTTATTGTATTTATCTGTGACTTATAATAATAATAAATAATATATATAAAATTATAGTGAAAATATTAAAAATTGTGCAATTTTACACACAAAAAATTAGTATTTTTCTCTAATCGTATGAATAAGGATATATTTTATATTATATTATTATGTAGATATATATATATATCTTACATATATTAGACAGAAAATTACAAGAGAATATTTTATAATTTCTACGTAAATTTTTGTCATATAACATAATATATCGCATGCATTATAATTTTTATGTTCGTATATATCACAAAATACAGCATAAAAAATTGCATCTAATTTGATAGCGAATTAATACATATTTCTATATACTTGACTTTAATTGTAAGTTTACTTTTGCAAATCATTTAATTATTATAAAAAAAAATAATTTTATGTGTAAGTTGTGATTTTATATTACATATATGTAAGTACATCTTTAATAGTGGATTCAAAAATTATCTACTATAATTATTGTAATTTAATGTGTAATTTTTTATAGTGTATATTTAATAGCAAAATAATAAAACAGATAAATAGATGCAAAAATTTAAGGACCACCTTTTGTTTATATTAAATGTTATAAATTGTCATTAAACATACTTCATAAAGATATAATTGAATATTAAATAATAAAAAGAGAAACCAAAATAGATGATAAGTAGCACGATTAAAATATACGTTAAAATTTCATTTATTTATTCCTTAGGAAAAACTATCGAGCAGTGTATTCACCAGTCACGCCGTATAGACTTTAATTAAGATTACAATTAACTCTCAATAATTTGTGTGTAATCACAGTTTCGGATCTCCGAACAGATCCAACGGCTCTTGATACGAGCGAGGCAGACAGGAGAATGGAGAACAATTCCTTAATGGTTCGCTTTAAAGAGTAATGACTACCAAACGGGACGCGCAATTTCTCGATGCTTTTGTTGCGAGCGAGCTAATACAGGATCCTTATACTTGTTATTCCGATGCGCCGAATGTTTTTCATTGTCTCTTGATATATTATCAGTGACGAGATACATACTTATAACTCATGTCATATTGTTATCGAATCGCATAAATCGTCCGTAATGGTCTCGTTATTTCTGCGTGGAAATACATAAGCTGACGGACGTTATTTATTAGCAAAATTATTAGAACGATTAGACTACTAGTCAAACGCGTTAAACATAAAACCAACATATGTAAATCACTATCTTATCGAAACAAATTCACCTTAAATCCGGATTATAATGGCGTATAAGTTATGTGCTTTCTTCTATGATAAATCTATTTATGGCATAATTTTGTAATTAGCTTCTCTCTCTCTCTCTCTTTCTCTCTCTTCCTTACTATTATTTTTTATCATAAATTATAAATATCACTTAACTTTACTTTTAAGTATTTTAATCATTAAGTACTGAGGTAAAAAATAGTGACACTTTTACCGGAGTTGATCCCTGGGCCATCGACTAAAAAAAACTGGAGTTTTATAAATCAATGTTTTATTAATCAAACCGTTATAGATCAGTCTTTATGAAAGTACTTTACGAAAGTACAGATATAGTGTTTTGTTTTCTTTTTGCGTGGTCCTACGGATCAACCTCAAGTACTTGAGGGTTAAGCAAAAGATATGAATTGCTCTCACTATTTTTTCTTGAATACAACTTTATCAATTGCACAGTTGCAATTAAATGCACTTTTCCAAACAATCTGCGTACTTGTCCATAGTGGTACGACATTCCGGCAAGTAGTGCGGGAAACTTCACGATAGCCGACTCAACGAGCTCGACCGACCACATCAAGCTCTTTCCGTAACTCTTAAGATCGCTGAGACTTCAGAAAGAGCGAGAAACAGTCGAGAGCGAGAGCACAGCGAAGGGGGTTGGGCGGATTAGATACGGCGGAACGATGGAAGCAGCGCGCTGGAACGAGAGAACGGGGAAGCGAATAAATACTCGTAGATGTAATCGCCGAAGGAAACAAGCGGTGGGATTGTTCGGCGGGAATAATTGAAAGCGCCGCTTCTTGAGCCTCTCATTCCCATTCCCGTCGTCGCTACCGCGCGGCTCTTAACCGCTCCTGACACCGCGTCGGTAGGCGTCCTCCTGCGCTCTCCATTGCAACGTTACTCGCGCGGCACGCAGCCGACCGATCTGCGGCTGATCGCCTCGCTCGCTGTTGATCGGTGGTTTCTACTAACGTATGCGCAATACTCTGCAGCCAACCGCCTGTCCTCATTAACGCCTGAAAAGAAGCAGCGGGCTCAACGGAGGGATGCAGACTGTAATCGGTGTATCGATGAGGCCAATAGCGGCAGTATAATGGTACGGCAATTTCTGTCTCCGTGACCATAAATGTAGACCTCATATGTTTTGTTTCTCGCGTTTCTATATGTTAAACGATGTCATCGTTTGATAATTTTTTGCTTGTTTTTTGCTTGTAGCGTTGAATTACTTTATTTAAAATAGACAAATATACGTTAGATATTTTTTTCTAAATGTATAGAATATGTTTCATGTATCTAAATGTTATATTTGATGTAAAAGAATAAAAAAATATAATAAAATCAGTAAATTTTTCATTTAAGCACGTTATGTTTTGTCAAGTAGCTTGGTGATATAAGTATTATATAATTAATTATTGGAGACCTCATAGTTTGTGTTTTTCGCGCTTTCTGTATGTTGAGCGATAAGTCTCATCGCTTAATAAATCTTTGCTTGTGTTTCTGTAAATTATTTAATTATTACATTTAAGACAGGTAAATCTATATATTTTTTTAAATGTCTTTTTTCGTAAATGTATAAAATCTACTTCATATATAGATGTTATATTTGATATTATATGTAAAATAATTAAAAATATAATAAAGTCAGGGAATTTTTTATATTGATCACGCATTATATTTTTTGGAATAACTTAATCACATAAGTATAATTCATTATTTGAGATATGAAATTTTTATTAATTATGAGATTTTATAAAAGAAAGATTGAATGCTCTTTATGTATAACGGATACCGTTTTCTTACAGGAATTTCAATCTAGAAATTTTAGACGTTGAAAATTTCACGTTCACGATACATGTGACTGTTGGATATTTCAGGAGATCCCGAAGTTCTGATGAAATCATCAAAACTTTCAGTTTCGTAACAGATTACAAGCGGATAATCCGTTGCACATTCACGAGTGCGATGAGCACGGATGCAATAAGGACCAAATCGCGTCCCGCGAAATATAGAGACATAATCGATATGCGCTTTTCGATGGTCGGTTTAAACCCATAATTAAATCTACTCGCATCAATCTACGACTTAAAAAAACATCTATTTCGATGTCAAAAATCATATATAAATATTCTTTAAATAATACAATTAATCACAACATTAAACAACATGTATTCGCGTTATACACTTAAACAACACTCGACTTATCGACGCTAAAATGTTTCAAAATAGAAAAGCAGCTTCTCGCGGAGAATCCCATAATCGTACATCATCCTTTTATCCGTTCGAGCTATCCCTACAAAGTAGACGATCCTTCGCGTAGCTCCTAGACTACTCGAGTTTTGGGGTAGGCTTCAATAATACAGCCGGTGGGAAATTGTGATCGAAGGATACTATTGGAAAGCGATACCTTAGCCGGGCGTCTGAATAAGTGATGGAACAATATTTTTAAAACGCCTATAATTCGTGGGCCATGCCTCGCCTCCGCCCTATGGCGAACCTGTATTTATCGGCCCATGGAGTATAGAGACGCGGCCAAGAAAGAAGGACGATCATTTATGTCGGCGGAGTGGGGTCGCCACCAGGAGTCTCCGTCGCTTTTTACTCTACAATCGGCGTGCGAGTCGAACCGCTGGATTATTGCGGCCATTTATCGGCGTCACCTAATGTTTTAGTAACGATGTCCAGCGCACGTGCGCCTATCCCTGTTGGAGTCGTTCTTCTGGTTTACGGTATAAAATTTCGTGGGTAAAACCCTCCGGAGAGCAACCACCAGGGTCACGTGCATCGGCGAATATGTCGGATGGTTTAAAAGTAAATTCGTTTCTCGATGCAATGTGACAGAAGAAAATTCACTTCGAGACGCACAATATTGGTACAATGGATAGGTGATCTCGAAGATTGGAAAATAATTGACTAATAAAAAATAAAGAAATGATTAAATCAAATGATTAAGGAAAAAATCAATACAGTCGAGGCTAGATCGTGGTGTCTAATAATGATTAAATTCGTTGAAAAAATTCTTGTTAAAATACTTTCTAGTTCTTACTCAGTTTCATATAGTCTTATACATACGTACCGCCGTACAGTATTCCCGCAATGCACAAGCCTTTTTACGCGAATACCACGGCTGCGTGAATAATACTATCTAAAATACATATACTAATCTTTATATCGGAGAAACCACCGCGTGCAAATCGAATAATCCCGAATGAGAAAGCAAGCAATATTCAATCGGAGAATATGCATCGACTATACGTATGCAAATGGCCGAACACGCGGCACCGATTTGATGAAAGTGTCCGATTCACAATCCACCGTTCGCTGATAAAATAGAGGGATTTATCCCGCACGGTGGACACAACCACCACAAACCGCCTCGCTCGTTTCTAGTCGGAGTACGTGATACTCGAAATTCTTGAAATTCCTCGAGATAAAGTCTATTATTAGTTGCGAATCCGACTTGGATCCGCACGTTTAAAAGGTGAATCCTTCTCACAAATCGCAATAACGACTTCAGGGGCTGCAATTCTGCCGATCATCCGCGGGAGCGTATATACCGCGCACGTAGCGGGACCCGAGCTGTCTCTCGCGCTCGCGATCGTCACGATGCGGTACATCTCGTTAAAACTCCACCGTCTGGCCGTTTTACGATTTCGATCGACTATAAAGCTTATCTGGCTTTCTATTCGATTGGTATGTATAAAGGCGGATGGACCGACTACTTTCTCGCGCCCGCATTGGATTGTCGTGAAAGCAGGACGCACTTCTTGTATACGCGCGCTCGCACATACTCGCGACGAGTCATCGTCTTTATTATACATATGTATTTTCCGTTGTGTCTTCTTGGCTGAACACGAATACGGCGGTATGTCGACCAGTGCTGCCGCTTTCACAGTTTTTCTCCCAAATTTCAAGGAAAAGATCATCCTACACATCTCATTGTGCTGTATTTTATTAGTACACATTAAAGACTCTCTAACAGAATCTGACCAAGAATGATCTCGTCAAAATTCTACGAGAAAGAAAGGTATATATGTATATGTATATTACTTCCTTGTCTCACTCTGTAACTTTAATTAAGATTATAAAGTGAGACAGTATAAATTAGAGAGATAATACATATACGAAAAAAATATACACCGTATAAGACATAATATTCCTAAAATGTTCTGAATATTAAAAAGGATAAATAATATTCTCAGAATATAAGATACACTTTTCTCTCTCTCGTATGATTTTAACAAAATCGCTCATAACCAGATTCTGTTAGGGTTTTTAATACACATCAATCTAGATATGCAAATTTCGATTTCTCCTAAAAATAAGAATTCTAAGAAGTCTAGGAAATACCATAGGATTAAAACGCACAAGAATTATCGACAAGTCGTGGTTTCGAACCGTGTCATTTTACCGTTCATGCGTAACCTCTAAGTAACTGTCATAATGTCACTGTTGCACACATTGTACCTCTACTAAGCGTGAACCCCACATTATTTGTATACGTAAAAATTAAATAATACCGAGCATATAACTTTTTAATATTATGAAGAGTTCTAACGTTTAATTGGCACTCATTGCGCGCTGGTACCATTGCGTTGAGGTGATATGTGCGCCGGCCGTAGCGGAACTCGTTCGCGCACCTGTGCGCAACAAGGACCCATGCGTATCTGGAATCCTGTTTGGGCGTAACGCGTTAACGTAAGGTCACCCACGACTATATCAACGTCTTGGGGTACGTCCGTTATATTGATTGCGAGAACACAAGATACCTAGCCTGAAACCACGCGCGCGCACAGGATGGCTCGCGGCGGGGAGGTAGCAGGCGCTGATTTCGCTGTAGCGTGCAAGCGGAAGCCTTCATCATGATTATCATCATATCTCCACTAGACATCAAAGACTTATCTTTCCGCCTGTCTCAGTTTTTCTCTCTCTCTCTCTCTCACTCTTTTCCTCCCCCTTTCTGCCTCATAGTCCCAGTCTCTCATCCTCTACCCCTCTTCCGTGGTCTTTACGCCCTTTCTCTGCCCAGCTCGCTCTCTGTATCCCTCGATTCTCTCCTACGCTCCCTTGGCCCTTTCACTCCGCGTTGCTATCCTTCCGTTGCCTCTTTCTCTCCGAGCCGCACGCGTGGCTTTGGGGTTCCGAGAGATGACCATTTATAAATTACTCCCGAGTTCCTTGATATAGAATGCATCGGTTGATACTTGGCTAGTCCATTACGTGAAATTAATACATCGTTTCCTTGCGATCGACGTTGTGTACGTGAGGGAATGTTAATGACAGCTATCTCCGCAAAACAGTGAGTACGCGCGCGAAGTTAATCCTACATTATTTACAAAAATAGTAATATCCTCTTATGCTAATACTTAACTGTAATTTGAGGAAGAGAGAGATCACGCATGGTGCGATGGTTATGAAAATGAAGAAAACGAAGTATTAACGGTATACAAAGAATGCAGCGTTAAAAAGAACAAATCTAATCCATTGTCTGACTCGCGCGACTCTACATGTTCCTCGCCACCCGTTCTCAGCCCTAGTTAGGTCGGAAGAATAACAGTATAACGTAACGGAAAAAAAGGGAGATCTAGAGAAGTAGAAACACAGAGGCAGACGGAAGGAGGGCGCGGAACAAACACATGTTGCACACTCGCTCGTCATCGGCTGCTGACTCCTTCGCTCGCGGAGGGAGAGGAGGGGAGAGAGAGAGAGAGTTTCTCTCTTTGGCTTCTCTCATCGCGACGCGTAACGTAAGACTAACAACACAATGGAAGCAACAGCTGCATGATAGATGGTGACTGCTGGACCGACCAACATTGCCGATTCCGACGCTCTTTCTTCGGCCCAGGGTCCAACTTTCTTCTTTTACGCTCGCGGGTCCAAGTCGTTATCGGTCAGTCCGCGATTCGCGGAAGCGTGACAAGAGAAGCGCGTCATGAAGAAATCTGACGCTGGTAACTCGATGGCGTCGCGTAGCTCGACGTATATCGGCGTGGGTTTGTTTATCGGCCGAAAAAGACCTTCTGGAAGACATCTGGCTGGGAGAGTGTTCACCGATATGCGTCACGCCTTATTGTGGGCCAGCTTCTTCAATCGCTCGGCGATTTCTCGAGTTCCCTTTTAGTCCGTGATTTATGGAACCCTCCGATATGATTTACACGATGCGAAGCACACACAAGGAGTAAGTGGCGTACTGCTGTCTATTGATAGACACGAGTGTTTGTAATACCTCGCGATAGTACGTGAAATAATACGCGAGATTATAATAGCTTCGCTTATCTGTCACGAGCAATTCCATCGAAATTCTCCGCGGTATTTCCCGATGGAAGAAAGTGCAGGATGACGAAGCAGGCTTTATATGCACCATATGCAATGACAGTGCACAAGAGATGTACCTGTGTATCAAGTACCTGTGTAGCATCCGTCTTACATCAATATACGCTAAACAACAAAGATTAAAATAATAGGAGCGCGTTTATCGATGAGCGCAATTTGCATAATGGCACGGACGGTCGGCAGAGAATAATGCGCACGCATATAAGATACAAGGAGCGCTACTGGTGCTCGTGATGTGCTTGCTTGCAGCCAACGCCAACGATGCAGTCTCCAATTAGCTTCTCATTGAACCTCGAAAGAGGAAGGAGCGGAACAAGGAGCCGGTTCGTCGCCGGCCGCTCCGTGCCCGCGCGGCCATTCGCGCACGCCATTGTCATCCATTTGTTCATACAAATCCCTGACTATAATCATTTAATGCTCACATTCATCGCCGCTGCGGCATTGTACTGTCGCCGGTGCGTTAGTCCTTGGCACGCATGCGTGGTCGCGTCCTCCGACAAGGAGCTTAGGGCCTTAAGACGAGCTTCGTGCGACCGTACGCAGTCGATGTAGCTCCCTCCTTCTTCCGTCTCCTCTCCCTCGGCGAATACGAATGTGTATGTGTGTGTGCGTGATCACACGCAAGAGATCCGACGTTCCGCCGTATCGTCGAATTCGGACCGCTCGTACCTTCCGCGACCAATTAATCTCCGCCGTTGGAAATCCTTCGCGCCTTAAACGGCAGACCTATTGTGACGTCTTTCTTCAGCGACCGGTGGGTGGTTCACGCCTTTGAAGAGTGGTACCCATGTTTCTGATTGTCGGCTCGATGTGCCGCACGTGAGGATTTGTGTAGGAGCTGGCATATGTGTGTTTCTTGAAAATTTTCCGGCGCAATAGAGGAAGCAAATAATACATAAAACGTGTGAACTGCTCTTTGAAGTCTGACTTTAAGATAACTAGAGGAACATGTTTGAATAAATAATAATCAGTTTATAACTTAGATAAATTATATATAAGTAAATAAAATTTTTTGAGTCAACTTATTGAGGGTGTCATATTTTTTACTGATACACTGAAAGAAAAGATTGGTTGTTGCAGCAAATTAAATGGTAAAATATGGCTTAGCATTTTTAATTGGCTGCAGCAACTAATTTTTAGTTTCGTTAGAAAATCGAAATCCTATACTGATATTGCGGATAGGCTAACACAACCAAAAATTGGCTGCAGCAACCAAAAATTGGCTGTTGCAGCCAATTAAAAACGCTATGCCATATTTTACCATCTAATTTGCTGCAACAGCCAATCTTTTCTTTCAGTGTATCTGTTCATAATTTTATGAAATCTCAAATCAATTACAAAAATGTTGATTTGATTTTACTCGACTTAGCTGAAACGATTTTCGGCTAAATCAGTAGCAATAAATTTATCGCAATCATCTCTTCCGTTTTTCTCGGATGCGGCCACCGGTGGTCAGCCGTGATACCGACGTTACGTTTTCGAGATGCTCCGCGCTCACAATGGATAATGCCTCGCGGGCATCGCGCTTTTAGCAGCAATCTAACGGCACTCAGTGCGCGTGTGTATATACGTATGCGTGTATACACGGGGGCCCCGGGACCAGAGATAGCCGCGTTGACTGAATACCACACGCACACCGAGCGTGCGAGCCGTTGCTCTTTGTGGGACGTTCAAAGAGCACAATGTCCATAGTCCGGAGCCGACAATGGGCCCTCCACAACTGGTTAATATCAAGGTTGTTTGAAGGGTAGCCTCAGCCTCCGATCGCGCGCCCGTGTGCGCGCGCGTGAACGTCGCGGTGTCCTCCTTGTCCTCTCGTGATGCGCGTTCTCGTGAGAGTGTAGCATTGTGTCCGGCGAGCGTGAGGATAAAGGCGAATCTCGCGCCGACCGACTTCATCGCTCTCCGCGGAATATGTCCGCATGATCATTTTTAACGAATCGCAAGGAAAGAGCTGTGTCGCGCGCGGCGTCTCGTGAT
The DNA here is from genome assembly GCF_001594055.1 of Mycetomoellerius zeteki. NCBI lineage: Eukaryota > Metazoa > Arthropoda > Insecta > Hymenoptera > Formicidae > Mycetomoellerius > Mycetomoellerius zeteki. The sequence continues at coordinate 1,016,663 of NW_017255996.1, forward strand.
TTCTCCCGGCAGTTACAACCTCGCGCTTTCTAATGACACGTTACATTTCGCACTATATGTTTTACGCATTTCGTACAATAGATTTTGCCGTAAATTCGCGCCACAAAATCTCGCATTATGAGATCTTTACTACTATCAGATTTTATTAACGAGTTCGTTAATAAATGTGCAAATGATTTTTCCTTTGCAAGAGTGATATCTATACATTTAATTTTTAATTCAATAATAAATAAGTGGAATTACACAAATAAATAATTTTTAATACCTAGCAGAAATTTTGTTCGAAGACTTTGAATATCACAAGCGCATATTTTTTTCACATCATCATTTCTATTTAATATACATAAAACACAATATCATTATATCTACATTGTTTATACAGTAAATATTTATACATTTGGCACATTATATATATGTGTATATATAACATATGTGTGTGTATGTGTGTAAACGATATTGAATCGACGTCAATTGTGAGCTAATACTTTGTCGACAGTTTCAATAGGATAATTTAACAAAAATGAGATTATGTACGCATCGATGCATGCATAATTTGGCTTTATAGAAAACAGATCAGATCAGCATGTTTTGCCGCTGTTCAAGGAATGCGGTGTCGGTTGTCGTAACACTTGCGACTTGTAATTGCGAGATAAACGTATTTTTACTGATTAATTGATAGTTTAACAATTATGTGCTCAATCGATTGCAATATGTGACTATATCGCTTAACTACAGTTAATCTTCCGAAGCTGACACTAAAATCTGTAACACAATTATTGACGTTGGATCTGAAAGATCCGTTTATGTATTTAAAATACATTAATTAATTTCAAAAAAACCGAAACGATACAACTCAAAATAGAATAAACTTGTTTCTGACAGTCGAATGGAAGGAAATCAAACGCGGAGGGGGATAAATTAAAAAATATATCATATAATATACCATACACGGTCCACCGTGTATGATCCCTTAAAAAAAAGAACTCTTGCTTCTTTAGTGGATTTTATAAATAAATCGCATTCACGCGCACGTTAAAAGGGAAGGAAACCAGGGCAAACGAAACATGGAGATGTAGAAAGGGAGACCGTTGTCTCTAGGGAGCAGTCAAAGCAGACGATGTCCCTGTAATAATGATCCGGGTATCAAACCACTGCGATGCTCTTTGAACGTTGTTCAATGAACATGACGAGAATAATAAGCCCTGAAAATTGCAATCCGCTTATTTTCATGTGCAAATTTCATGTGAACTCTATGTAATAATACTTATAATAACACATATACATTTAAAATATTTTTGTCTTAAAAACCGTTTAAAATATCAGTATCAATTAAAAATTTGTGACACGATTATATCACTTAAGATTTCTAATCTTTTCTTTTCATAATCCTGCCAGCATTGCAATTAAGTAATATACATAATTACACAAGAAGGAATAGCTTATTAATTAGTTAAATATAAAAAGAGAAATATGTGTCTTCTTATTCTTCATTACATTGCAAAATTCTCATTTTAAAACTTAGATAAATATTTAAATATTTGCACAAAAAAATAACTGCAACTACAATCAATATTAAAAAAAAATTTATTAATTGTTTAAATCTAAAAACAAGAATACTAATATGCCTCAATTTTAAATCGCGAAATTTTCATATTTATTTTAGAAATATTTATATATGTGTTTACACTGAGATAAGTATGTATAATAAATGAGGATGTATAATAAATGGGTATGTATAATAGGTGTATCAAGTGAGACTGAGTTTACAGTCCTCTAATCACCAAGCTTCAACATGTAATAATGCTAAGACTTGAGAGCCTGTTTTACGTGTATGGGGGTGTTACTGCAAAACAAAAGCGTCATGTGCGCCTTGATGAGCTTGAGTCTGAAATTGCCAGGTTCGCGAAAAAGCCTACAATTACATGTAAATTTATGTAGAGCGGTGCGTCATTAAGATCGCGGATTACCAAGTTGTGATCGTGAGCGCGTGCTGCGCGAGGTCATACGTGACCTTCGCGCATAATTGATCCATCATCCACTTGATACTTTACCAGTTCTTATACGCAAAGCTCTTTTTATCTTGACGGATATTTAACACTGATTTAAGATTATGAATTGTTAATCAGACGGATTTCATGAATAGATGCGCGTAAATGTTAATAAGTTGTCAATATGTGTATGTGTGTGTATATTCTCTAATATTTTTAAAAGTTGTCGATATATATTTTCTAATATTTTTACAATTGAAATTAAATATCTATGAACCGTTTATATATTTCTAAGTTATTATTTATGTAATTTAATTTTAATTTTTTTATTTTTTATTATTATATCACATTGTGTGACAATTTTACATCAAACTACAAATAACATCTCTACACAATCGTTTCGAGTTGGTCGACGTATATACGAGGTTTCGCGCTTGCTTTTTGTCTTTTATTTCGTGTCTACCGTTATCAGAGGGAAACGCAGTGCCACAACGCGTCGTGTCGTATCGTGGGGATGACAAGTCAGTCCCGTCCTCCCCGAGGGAGCAGCAATTTATAAATAATTGAGCCGAGTCCGGTAAAAAATGAATTACGCGTCCCTGTACAATATGAGGAGTTGCTTTACAGTAAAACGAGAGGGACCCGCGAGACTCGTGGCATCGACGTCGCAGACGACGCTGCTGCGGGGTGGACTACCGAGGAGGATACGACGGCACCGAGAGAGAGAGAGGGTAACATAAGCCGCATCAATTTTGCAATTGGAGAATTTTATGTTCGCGCGGGCTTCATATATTATGGATGAGCTTTCGCCGCGACGTCTATCCACCGCGCCTCGACCGACCGTTTGGTTCTTGGGCTTGTGTCTTTTCTTTTTTTATCTACTCTCGTGGACCTTGTCGAATTGGGGACCAATAGTTTTGTCTCTGCAGCTCGTTTGCTGAATATTTGATACTAGTGAGAATCAAGCTCCACAGTGAATATTGCATATACCTCACGAAATATGATCGCTTCTTATAAATTATAAATTAAGACCTAATATATGTATGTATAATTAAGGATCTAACCCAAAGCAATACAAAGTCCAAAATTGTGACATACTAGTAAGTCGTCTTTTAGACGCAAAAAACGTTTTATGACCCGATTTTAGATACTTTTTGTTATCTGAGAGTATATTAATTGTAAAAATGACAGATAGATAAAAAAAATCGAACAAAAGAAGAAAGAGTATATGTTGCATATATGTATAATATTATCTTTCATAAATAATTAATCATCATTATAATTATTAATATGTTACTAGTAAATGATCGGTGTTTCTCAGCAATATTTATCAAACGACATATAGGTACGTTGAGAAATTGCGTTTTCAATTTAAAGGTAAAACATAATATGTTTTTACTTATTATCATTTCAGTAATATGCTGATATGTATAGCTTTTATATCGTCTACTTTTTTTACAATATCATAGTAAATTAGTACGAATAATTTATTAAGTATAGTTTAAGTAAAATACGTTTGTATAACAAAAAACAGAGAGAAAAGAGATCTATTTAAAAAATCTTAGAAACCATCTATAAACGTGATTATTTACGCTTGATGGAGTTGATATATGAAATTCTACAAATAGGAATTTCTTTTTTGCGAAGTCGATTTTTAAAAAGTGGTTTGTATAGTTGTCTAACCGGTTTATGATCACCGAACGACAGGCCAACGTTCGAATCATTATTAAACCTAAAATAATTATAATATTATCGTCATTATACATAAATAATAAAACAAAAAAAATATGTTTTGCAGAAAAAATTGGCCATTACGTGAAATCAACTTTTTAATGATGTATCTCGATTGTGATGTATGTTCGATGTTTACAAATTACGTAACGCAAGATAAAAAATGATTTTATAAAAAACATACTCTAAGATCGAATTATTATAAATGTTTCACCAAATTAAAAATAATTTCGTTCTATGTAATTTGCCTCATACTACATTCACGGAAAAGCTGACTCTGTATTTTAATTCTTACAAATGTAATCTTATAGAGCGCAAGATACCTTCCTTTTCCGACTGAAATTAAGGAAACAAATATCACAGAAGCGCCGGAAGATAAAAGGAAAAGTAATACGGTGCAATTCGAAAGATAAAGTCGGTAATGCTTTTGGCTTTCGCGCAAACATCGTTTTAATCCCCATTTCAACAAAGTCCCACGCAGAAAGGACTTGGAAGTTATATCCCTGCAAAGAGAAACAGCGCGAAAGAGGCGTCGGGAAGGGAGAGTAGCGGGTTGAATCGAGGCGAGTAATCAGGGAGACATTATTTTCCCTTTGAGACCTCCCGTGTTTTATTACGAAGGAAAACGTATAATCTGCTTGTGCAATTCGGCCGACCGAGCTCGTCCCTGTTTCGTCTTTAGTTCGTCGATCATTCGCAATTGACGTGCTCGATGGAATTCGGCGCCACGCTCGAATACTGGTCGAGGGGTGCGCCGATCTTTAGTTTTCCTTTGAATTTATCGACAAGTTCAACGAAAGAACGATGAAAAGATTTCGACGCAAAAATACTGAAGCGAGAAAATGGGAAATATTGCTCGCTCGACCTCATTGCGATGGCGTAAAATAAATTCGTGCATTTCAATTTAATATTGATAATAGCAAAATTTTTACTAGTTATGTGATAATTGCTGCTTTGTGAATCACCATAATCCGTTGGTGCGAACGTCAGTCACGAGCTTTGAGTCGAATCAAGCTGTATCTCCCGAGATCCCTGTCGCGACTACTACGACGTGGAATTTTTATTCTCCGGGCGTTCCATTATACACGCCGAAAAAATACTGCCCCTTCGTTCTTTCTTTCGCGGCCTCGCTCATCGCCCAGAGAATAACATTCGCACTTTACGATTATGCTTGCCTACTTTTTTTTTTTTTGTCAAGGAGGCTGGCTCTCTCAGCGTCAACAGCAGATTCACGATCGACTGTTCCACTCACACAGGCTCCGATTAAAAGTCGACAACGGCCACTATGGGTCACACACTGAATGGTCGGCGAGTTCCGCATAAATCGAGAATTAAATAGACAAGCTTCCCAGGATCTGCATAATCTCGCGAGAGTATGTTAATCCTTGGGCGGTGTATTCTAAATAACCTAATACTATTCGATGCTAGTCTTTCTTTCATTATATCCCAACAGATATGTTTGAAATTGTTTCGACAAAAACTATAAATATAAATAAATGTTATGTAAATTTGGAATAAATATGGATATTATGAGATATGCTATTTTATATAATTTACATATTTTCTTCATTTAGCTGAGAATAATAATTTTACGTGCGATAACACGATTTTTTAAAGGAATAAATTATCGAGTATAATGAGTACAAAAAGACATCGCATACATCGCAACAACAGCGTGACGCGATGTTATTTCTACTCGGATTCATATTTTGCTTGATATTTTTGAAACACCATTTGTGTCACTTTAACGACCATACGGTGACCGGATGTCGTAATGACGTACCGACAAAAGCGCGCGTTTCAACTTCTTTTTCTTTCTTTCTTTCTTTCTTCTCCGTAAGTCGGCTCGCTTGCCTCTGTGTAGCTTTATCCACAGTATATACTCTTAATGCATTCTTTGCATATTTTCAATTCGCTTTTGTTATTCTGGCTCGCTGTCTGCAGCCAATTGAGATTTTCAAACGCACAAGATTGTATCGTGTGTCATCGAGGTGTGATATTCTTAAAGCATTTGTCGTTGCCAAAAATTTGAGTTATCGATAATAATGCATGATGGCGACTGATGTTAGTGTCTCCGAACGCGAAGGTGACACGATACTTTTTTTGTACTCGAAAAAATAAAAATGTGATGAAAATCGCACGTCGTTCCATTTTGGTTCTGTAGGCACCGTATTTCGCAAACATATACAGTCGCATATTTTGTCGCGTTCCTCTCTCTAGATTCTTTTTTTCTCCAAAGATAAGATGGACGGATTCTATGCATCTGCTTTTCTCTCTCTCTCTCCTTTGATTTTTCGCTTTCTCACGTAAAGCGACTTTAATAATCCCTTCAAGAAAGAGCGCCAGAATTATGACTAACAAATGTAAAAAAAAATATCATTTTTTGTTATGCTTTACGAGCATATCGAGATGACTTCTTTGTGATGCTGTCGCGCCCAGATTGCTCCCAATTTAACCGCGGCTGAACCTGTTTTTTTTATTTGCTTCTTTCGAAGAAACAAATTTAGCGGAAGCACCGGGATTTGCTTCGTCGAACGTTGCGACGTGCAATCGCGAATCATCATTGTGCTATTTGCACAAAGGAGTGATAAGATTAAGCGGCTCTCTTTCCCATCGTCGAAAATCTCGAACTAAGACCGTATAACATTTTATCGTTGCCTTGGAAGATACGCTGATACTACAGGTTTATTGACAAGTGCGAGATGGAATAACGATACCGGCGTACTCGTAGCTACGCGCTATTTACTTAGCGTTTTGCTGTTGGTAGCGGCATGTCAATATCGCGCCGAACTCGACATCCGTATTCGGGAACGGAAACCGATGTTTGAGAAATCTCATTACGCGAATTCGCTTTACATCATTATGCCAAAAATTGTCGAGATTTAGGAAAACGGAAATAGTATTGATATCATAACGTCTCTAAATTTAAATCAGATATTTCTCATAACGATTTCATACAACGAACACGGACAAGCAGAATACGAATCCGTTTCTACCAATGTACTTTAATTTTAATCTCGATTCAATTAACTCTTCATCTTTTTCTAGATCTAATGTCCATTTCCACCAATGTGAATTAACTTTAATCTTCGTTTCAACTTGCTCTTCATTTTTTTTTAATTTTTAGAACTATATAGAAAGAAATAAAGAGTTAGTTGAACCAAGATTAAAATTAAATTACGTTAGTAGAAACGGGCATAAGAATTAGAAAAAGATGAAGAGTAAGTTGAACCGAGATTAAAGATAATCTGCATCGATAAAAACAAGCATAAATCGTCTTCCGCGTGCAATGGAACGAGGACCGTCGACAATTTTTTTAGTTATCCGCAAAATGACAGCCATTCGGCAGGTATCCATCAGCAATCGTTCAATAAATCGAACCGTGCCCGCGAATTTCCCGTTTTCGCAATGGACGGTAATTCAATTCCGTTTACGCAATTTCGCGCGTTCGCGAGTGGCGGAGCGATCGACGACTCAACGGGTGTCCCGATCGTTTCCCGTCGTTTTCAGTATTTCCTTGACGGTGCGCAAATCGTAACTCGTTCACCACCTACGAGAGATCGGTGGAACGTTTCCTCTCACCGTAGCGGCTGCCGTATACCGCGACTCGCACGGCCCCGTGGCGATTCGCTGCGCTTGTAAATTGATCGTGGCTGTGCACACTGCAACTGAAAGTGATCTGCTCGTTAAGTACCGCGGGGTCCCCGCGAGAAAGACGGCGTCTGGAAAGTAAGGGAGGGAGGGGGGAGGACAGCGAGATCGCGATCGAGAAAATAACGACGATACCCCCGACATACGCGATTAATGGCGAAAGTCGTGAGCGCGGCCGGGAAGAAGGTTTGCTCTCGCCACACTTCTTGTCTCGAGTCGATCTTACGCGAGCGACGACGGAACTTGGATGTTACGTAAGTTCACAGTAACTCGCTTCCGCTTTGTATATAATATCAACAGAGATTGCCACTGGAAGATTGTAAAGTAAAAGTTCATTTCTCGTAATGTGTTGCGTGATGCATAGAATGTCCGAGCATTATTATTGTTATTATTAATGGACTCTTTGTAATAGATTTTTCATCTGTGAGATTTTGAGGAGAGCATTTTAGCGCAATTTATTAATAATTCTCAAATATTATATGAAACATCTTTGTCGTCGAATGCATAATTGAATGTTTGTACAATAAAATTGTATACATAAAATTTGAGAGTAATTAGGAATTAATTTATCTACTTTCCTTTAAGTTCAATTCGCCATTTAATTTGAGATTTTACAAATATCTAAAAAGATTTCATTAATAAAAATGACAATAATGGCACAATATATAACTAATAACTAGCCAATATAACTAATAACTAGCCAATTAATTTGAGATTTTACAAACATTTAAAAAAATTTCATTAATAAAAATGACAATAATGGCACAATATATAACTAATAACTAGCAATTTAAATAGACCTTGCGGTTTGTTTCGCTAGCTTAGTAAATATATAATGAAACGTTAGTATAATTTTACATACCCAATCGATTCCATTTCTGACGAGAGCTTGAATGTTCGAACGCGCGCAACAAAAACGAGAAATATCCGATTCACAAAGTCATACTGGCTTCACTAAATAGTACTTCCGCTTAGATCGCCATCCTGAAAACGCCCGACGATCATTATTCTCGCAATCATATCCGAATTCAGCGTCGCGCTGGATTTTTCATTCTCGCGGCGGAAGCGCGCGTCCGGTTTTCACGACGACACCCCGTATATCGCCTGGGAAAATAAATCTTGTGGACACTCACCGGGAGGGAGACTGGACACTGGAGGCTGTCACCGGACACGGGTTGCAGCGACTGCAACAGATCGCGTGCGTGAAAGAGAGGACGGCTATCAATGGCTGCATTATACAATACTCGGTGGTGGTATATACGGCAATACGTGTTTGCCGGCGCGAATTGCGCGAGTGTGCGTACGTGCGCTCGCGTGCACCTTGCCCGTATATATATATATATATATGCACACCAAAGACGCGTACGTGTGTGAGCATACATACATATGCGTATATAGATACCACCGAACGGGTCCACACCGAACGGGGCGTGCTGTACACCGCGCGCGGCAGGTATTGCCGGCCAGGAGAGGCTCTCTGGCGCGCATAACCCGTTCACGAGCGAGCGAGAGACGAACGGACGAAACCGTCCATAAACAACGAAGATAGACGATATATGCGTGCCTGTGCTCCACCCTGTTCTTGGGTTTACTTTTCGACGAGTATTTCGCCGATTAGATATCGCTCTTTTGCAAACACTGCGCTACGAGCGCGTTCGATTATTGTACATCTTCCTCTCTCTCTTTCTTTCTCTGGCTCTTCGTGCTCTCCGTTGCTCTCTTCCTCTCTTTCACGCATTTATCACCGCTCGATACCGTCATATATGTGTACTTCGTTTCTGTGCCTTTCCCCCCCTCCCCTTCGTGTTCCCATCTCGAAAACCCCTCTCCCCTTCTCTCTCGTCCATTCTTTTCTACCCTCTCCTTTCATCTTTCATTCTTCGTCCCTCTTTTGATCTCACTCGACCGGATCGACCTGTTCACGTGTACAGCCGCAATAACTATATCCAGCCCGGGTCTTTTTTCGTTAGGCCGTTCTTACGCAGCTTGAAAACGAATTGACTTATTGTAAAACCGTGTCCCGCCGTCCGTAATTGTCCGCGCGTGCCTGTGTGTGAATACTTTTGTCAGATCGAACATCGAGTCAAGTATGTGGCGAGCTTTTTCTCCCCTGTCGTTTATGCTGCCACGTGCGAGACTCTAAGCAAATCCTATTTTTCGTGCTGGCCAGCTTGAGTAATCTCATATTCGTATTGTCAAGCGAACGACTCGGGCGAGGCAATCGATCGCCCGTAAAAGCCAATCTTGAGTTGTACGAGCGAAATATAAATTATTTTGATAGCATATCGCGGTAGTACAGAAGCGAGATATCATAGATTCTTCACCACAATTCCTTTCACGGAACGAAAATGATTGCCTTAACACTTCAATAGTCAGATATTAATATTTTCTGTTAGATAATAAAAACAGGGAGGAGAAATATGAGATAACTAAAAAATATGGTAGATTTTAGAATCCATTTGACAATTGTAACGAGAAATGCGAATTTCTAACGTGAAAAAGTGCTATTATATGATTACCCGTCAACATGATTTCAATTGAAATACGCTTGTATAGTTATGCAGACAACGACTCGATATAATGGATACGTGTTGAACTCGCGAACATGCTATGTAAAGGTGTATCGCTAAGGGAAGCATCGCTGATAAGTCGTATTGGTCTGCAGTCAGACTACAGCGATAGATTTCATAGTAATGTTAAAGGTCTTTATGGGTTCCATTAAGTCACATTGTACACGGGCGAATAGCCGCATCCCGAATGAATAAGCACAATAAGCAGGTGCCGTTGGACTCACCGGCTTCGAATCTCCTTCCAGCTGATCGGGTTTACGGCCGTATCGACCCCGTCCACCGTCGTACAATTACGGCGAACATCAGGAAGCGCACCATCCTGCAGACAAGAAAGAATCTTGGTCAGCTTGACGAATAATGCGAAACGTCATTCCGCACCGTTTAACCTTTGGCAAAGATTCCGTGTAACACATTTAGAATTATATTTCTCTAATGTCCTCACGTATTATCTGTACTTCTATCAATCTCGCGAGTTATTACAATTGATTCTTAAATTCTATTAAAGAGTTTCTGACTCCATCATACGAAATAATTACCGATGTTAAAGAGCAGTGATAATAGAATATCAAATTTGACGACCGTTGTAGAATCGAACTCCGCATCAAAGTCTTAATCATTTGCATCACGTACTTTCTGTGTAAATCATTATAGTTATTGTATTGATTATACGATTTTTAATACACATTATATATACAGGGTGTCCGGTAAAATCTCGTAACAACGCTTAAGGATAGTTTGCTGAGATAGTTTTAAGACGAAAATTCTAATAGCAAAATGTCGAGGCTATAATAGTTTTTTAATTATAAGCATTTAAAATAGCGAATTGTATCGCTTAAAATTCGCTCGTTCAAATGTGATAGAACGCAAAATGCCAACCACACCTAAACGCGCAAACTTTAAATGTTTAAGTTAAGCGATTCACTAACTTTAAATGTTTATAATTAAAAAATTATTATATTGTCGACATTTTAGTATTAGAATTTTCGTCTTAAAATAATTTCAATAATGTACTCTTAAACGTTGTTATGGTCTTTACCGGACTGTATAATATTTGATGGTAATTAGAAGACTCGATATAAGATATATGTACTATTATTAGCCGTAAATCAACGAATTCCGGTTTAATGTTACTATATAATTTGATTGGATCGGTACTGTTCAAAGCAAAGAAGAAAAAATAAATGTTAAAAGCGCATAGGTTGCAAGATAACAATAGATAACAATGCATAAGACGTATATTCTTATGTCACTTAAGTTAATAGAGAGAGGATGCGATAAGATAGAACTATCAACCATCCATCCATTTACACAAAAACTATATAAAAGAATAAATGTAAATAAAGTTCATGATTCAGAGCAAAAGAAAACTAAATAAACTTTAGCGATGATCGATTTTCTTCCGATTTTAAACCATTCCATTACGAGAAGGGAATTAAAAAATAAATAGTCGAAACACTTATTACAATATTTATTTTGAAATTGCGACAATTTGTATTTTCACATAGTAATATTAAACAGTCACAATACTATATAAAGTTTTAAAAATTATAAGATATAACTTTAAATATGAATATATCGAAGCCATTGCGTCATAATAGCCACCATTCAAATAATGAAAAAAAAGAACACATTCCGTTAAATACTATCTAGAATTCGTTTCGTATTGGAGTCGAAAGATTGGCAATTTGCGGTTGGTTACCCATGGTACCCGACAATAAGAGGAGTCACAAAAGATCCTGAGAGAAGACAAAGAACGATGATTCAGAAGTAGAAGGAGAGAAGAACTTGGTAGATGACACGAGATTCCTACGAAGGTAGGTACTATGTCATTGTCTTTTTCTTCTCCATTTTGCTACCCTCCCCTCCCTGTCTCTCTCTTCCTCTATCTTATGTACTTTCTATGGTTTAACGTTTTCGACTTGAAACGCCGACATTCCTGCCGCCGCATGGAATCCGAAGATGTTAAATGAATCGTCCTAAGAAAATATAATGTCCACTAAATTTTTCTTTCTTCCTCTTTTATAATTTATAAACGCATAAAAATCATTTAAACATCTGACAAGTATTTAATGTCATTTCATTAGATATATAGTGTAATTATAATAAAATATAAACAAATGAAATAATATTTTATGAATAGCGATTTATACTTTTTAGTGAAATATCGCTTTAATTCTCTTTATGTTACATGTGTAATAAATTGATGTCAAATCTTTCATCAATCAATTGAGTCAAACGTTTAAGTGGATTTTATACCATTAATGTGTCGAAACCTACACTGAAAAAAATGCATGTAATTTTACATAGAAATTACATGTTCATGACTGGAAAATTGTCTACTACTACCCTACTACTAATTATATTCCAACTTTGCCTATCGAACTAACAATATCTATCTAACAATATCTTTCAAGTTGACAATATATCATTTTATATTTCATAATTTTAAGTTAATTTCACCTAACTTATTTCCACATACCATGGACTTCCAAATAAAATCCGACAATAAGAGGAGTTACAAAAAATTGTAATCTAACCGATGCATAAAACAAGACTGCATTGTACGAGTAGGAATTTAGAAGATTAATGAATTTGTAAGTTTATTGTTCACTGAAGATGGTTCTGTGAGAACCAAAACGTTTGGAAATTGTAATATACAAATATATAATTATTTGAGCACCTACATCATGCTAGGCACTTTACCATTATTTATTATCCTTATTGAAATTGATAATTCGTTGAGCCTTTGGAAAGTTAATCTTTAACTACAAATTATAGTAAAATTTTTCATTTATATTGAATATATATTGTAATTGAGAGAATAATATTTATTCATATTACATCTCATTTAAAAAGCAGATTTCTTACATCGAAAATTAAAAATTTTCGAAATGAATATAAAATTATATTCTGCGCATAAAAGTTCGATAAAAATAATAAAATCATTTCGTCATTCAATCTAGTGAACGGAAGTCGTTAGCTTTTAGGCACTCCTTTCTCGAAAACTGGTAGGATCATATCGTTCCGGAAGATCGCAGGTAGCGCCCCGCTCTATTAATAGACCGGTTGATCAATTCGCAGGCGCGTCGGCGAGGTTTACCTGTGGCACGTGGGCGTTCCTGGGTAGCAAGCAGCCGTAAAGTCGTTAAGTAGCCACTTCGGACTTTAGAATCAGGAGGTGATGGATCATTAGCCCCGAGGATCTTTCCGTAACCTACGGTCTCTGTCGAGCCAATACTGGTTACATGCTTCGACAGGATACCACCGTGAAGCATGTAATCGTTCAGTCGAGTTTCAACCATCCGTGAAGTAAGAATGATGTCCGCGCGATCGTGACGTTGCTAAATCGTAACGCGAATTAATTTTCTTCAAAAATTGAACAAACTGCAATTTTTTTGCAATTACAAAATTACGTAAATACAATACAATTGTAATGTCACTCGATTTTTCCACTTCCATTAAACAATTTCCTTTCTATTATTTTTCTGTATCTTGTCAAAGGAATGTATTGCATGAGGATTAAATTATACAGAAAGATAAAGTAAATGGAAAAACACGTACAATAATTAGCAAATGAGAATACACGATAGGTGATCGTGCCGTGCTAATACGGCGGTTGATAAATTCGGGAGCGTGAAGCGATATAGCCACAGGCACACTACGATTTCTAGGCAGTGAGAAGCCATAAAGACGCTAAACAGCCACTTTCGACCCGGTAAGAAAGTGGTACTAGAGCGTTAGCTTAAGGGTGAGAAGATTGGAGTCAACAGCATACGGAATGCTTCGAGAGAGTACATAAATTTAGCTTGGATTACGCGCAAATGGACGGATAGAGACACGAACGGCACGGAAACTTGTGATGGAAGCATCTAGTAATAATGAGAGTTCGATGTGCCAGGGGAACGTCGTGTGTCCGCCAGATAAATGCCGAGCGCGTTCCAGTTTATTCCTCGCCGTGCCAGAAATGCGCAACAAATCATTGATAGTGGCACACCAAATCGAATCGTCTCTTTATGAGCACGGTCGTTATGAAGCATCAAATGCACATATCGCGATCGAAAGTATCGATCTCGCTTTCGTTTCATGACTATATATTTGTCAATGGCGATTCAAGTCGCCATAGTTTGCAATAGAGATTATTTACCGTGATTTCAGTACCAATGATATTAATATCTTCGAAGTACTCAAGATTGATGTCATTCGATACGGAAACGGAAAGAACAGAATACGACTATATATAATATGAGTTTATGTTACGTAATGTGTTTAAAAAAAGGAATTACATTCGTTTTAAGTGTACACTCATGTCATATTGTTAAGTGGTTACACACTTAAGTGGTATAGAAGTATATGCAGAAAATGTACATAGTAATAAACTATAGAGTAATTAAAACCGGTAATTGAGATAAGCAGAAACTTAATACTGGATTAGATAGTGCGTAGTAAAGTAAGATGTAGAAATCACTCAGCGTTACAGATCAGTCGCAAAGATAGATAGAATAATGCATTTTATAAATAGCGACTTACTAGAGAACGAGAAGGCTGGAGCAAAACAATCAATATGTGCGAATGAATGTATGCTGAATGATCGATCGATATCATATGATATAAGAGCACGTATTCTATATTATGCATAACAAGTAAACAAGTTATATTAAAGCAGACAGCTGTCCAGAAAGGTAAGGTATCGTGGTAATGCATAAGATATGCTAATAACGCGTGGGTATTTTCTGGAATAAGGAAGCATGCAAGATAAAGACATAACGACTTTTGGACACAACAGAAAAACAAGTACATGAAACCGTTATAAAATTGCAATTGGATCCTTTGCCCACGTACAATGAATATATTATTATTTATAACATATTATAAAATACATAAAAAATGTACTATTTTGTAATACATTATTATAACTCAGTGCTATAAAAAAAGTATTGTTACATGCACGCATATATGTATAATTATGTGAATGTAAGAGTGCAATTTATATATGTAATAGTTTAAAATCGTTATGTCTTTTCTAGGGACTAAATTAATATGATATATTCAAGTATACCTTAAAGAATATTATAGAAAGAATTAAAACATAATTCAGAGAAAAGTGCTTGTCAAATCGCTATAAGTAGGCATAAAAATTTAGAATCTGCTATCAAGGTGACATTATGATCTACATTCAAGTTCGATGACAACCACGCTAAAACTGCCAGCGTTTTCGAATAACGGATGGCGTGCCGAAGAATGATCGGAGTATTCGCGGGAATCGGCGCGGAAGAGACACGAATATATGCGATCGGTCAGGTAGTTCAGTGAACGAGCGGTTTGCCGGTTGGAAGGTGAGTCCGAGCTGCTGGAAGGATGCTGGAGAGGCCGAGTGGTGGCGGCACGGCCGGTGTGATCAGGTGGCTCGCAAGGACGCGGCAGGCCGTTCACCCGTTCACCCATTCGCCCCCTTCCACCCCCTCGCCGCCGGCTGTCCCCCTCGTCGCCGATCATTATACGTACATGGCGGTATTCACGTATACACGAACATGTACACACACATACGCGGATGGATTCATCGTCGATCTCTCTCTTCCTCTCTTCTGAGTTGTCGTCCCTCGCCCATTCTCTCCTCCTTCTGTATCTCGATGTTTTACCCTCCTTCCCCGCCGTTCGGTCGTCGCCGCTCTAGATCCGAACGCGAGCGTAGCCTTAACTAAGTTACCGGTATTTGTACTCCGAGAAATCGCCGGTTACTGTATCCCCCGTGTAAACACGATAATTGACCCGTTACACTTTGCACCTCGTGCAAACGAGAATTTATTTCTTTAAGACGATACACACGGTATATGTCTCTCACTTTTTGCATCTTATTTTTATTTTTCATTTTTGTCTCAGTTCTTAGCTCGAGCAATATTATATATACGCACGTAAGTATACTAATAATACCGTGAAAGTACAGTAGAACTCGTGAAACTAGGGGTTTATAGCGTAATTTTGAACAGCATGGAAACGATATTATTACAGCAACATTATTAGCATTTTATGGACGCTACGTTTAAAGAGATCCAAACTATAGATGTAAGATATAAACTAGAAAAGAGCATAACGGGAAAAAAGATTAATAGGTACATGCTGATATCTTGAACAATAATTATGCCACATAGTTCTACTTTAATCATTTAAACAGCGACATAAAAACTCAAAACAACAGACATGCACGCGCGATTAAAACAGGTTTGCCAGGTTTCGGGTTGATTTACCTTCGATTTATTGGCACGGATATTAACGGCGTATCTCGACGTCTGCATAAATCTTGGAATCCGGAAAAGAAATCGATGGCATCAAATCGGGCCAAGATTTCGCCTCGATACGATCATCATTTTTCGTTTTTCAAAATAAAATTAACGCATTATGTTAATACGAGATGTATTGAACGCTGACTAGTACAGAGATTAATATTAATTGAAAATAAAATATTCAAATCCGTATAACAAATCGAACTAACTTGTCCATATTCCTTCCAATTTCTTTTAAAATATTCAATATTCACGTATTAACTTCAGATTACGAAAGATTATTTGAAACGAGAATTCAACCAATGATCATGTTCGCTCTTATCCGATTTATGCATACAAGTGGGATTTATTGTTTCGCTCATCACACCCATAAATATCCGCGTTTCATCGGGACATCACCAATGTGAACAACGTATTATGATCATGAGAGCCCTTTACGACAGGCTAAGCTCGTTAATCGCGCGTTTCCCCCGCGGCTGGTATCAGCACCACCGCGTAAAACAGCCCATCGACGACTTGCGACGTCACGTTCACGTTAACATCGAGCAATGCTTGCGGCAATGACGTCACGGATGAAATAATAGACGGCCTCTCGACCTCTCCTTCTCTGCAATTCTCTCCATCTTCCTCTCTTCAATCGAGAAGTTTCGTACGGTACCTTCAGAAATCGAGAAGAATGAGCGAGCGAGAGAGAAAGAGAGGAGAAGAGAAAGAAAGAGAGAGAAAAGAAGAGATCCGCTCTCCCGCAGGGAACTAATAACCGGGTTTCACAGGCCTGTCTCTGCTACACACGCGCACGTACCCGATCCCACCAGCACAAATCAATAGCGAGGGTCAGGGGGGATGAGGGGGCCCGGGGGCGGCGATGTAACCCGGGACGGGTTTGCGAGGCGCGCCTGTCAATGCAGGTAGCCGAACGACGAGGCGGCAGCGCGATGGCTGTTATTAGCTTTCTTTTCTCGTAATACGCGCCCTGTCAGCGGCAGGAAATAAGAAGTATTCTGGCGCAGTTACTTTGTCAGTCTCTCTCTCTCGGGAAAGCGACAATAATCGCGGGTCCGCACCCTGGTCCCCGTCGCGACCGTATGCGTTCGTCCACTCTCTCTCTTTATCCTTCGATGTCCCGCGACCCCCTTCTTGTTTCTTTCTCTCTATCTAGATGATTCTCAAGAGAAAGAAGGGGTCACGGGAACTGGCTGCCGCGCGCGCGCGTACGCAAGAGCAGAGAAGTCGATTGAACAGAAATTGAATGATTGGAGGCGCGCCTCGAGGGCGCTTGATTGTTCATTCAAACAACAATCGTAATTGCATTACACGTCGCAGCGAAACGAACGGAGATAGAAGGGGGTTACTTGTGAGACACAGACGAGTAGTCAAAACGGTAACCGACGGTCCGATGGATCAATTTGTTAAGATTGAATCTCTAAAGTGCAAGGGATAAAATATTTCATTTGTGTCTCTCTATAATTTATATCTTAAAATTTGTATATATTCCAAATATTACGTAATACCACCAAAATTTTGATAAACACTAATATTTATTTTTTTTTTTTAATAAAATAAAAATTTGTCACACATTTTGCTTATCCAATAAATTCTCTTTTTTTCACTTCGATAAAAGATATACGCATACATGTATAGATATATACAGCTTTATCAAATTCGCGGAATCAGGATTTATTTGTTTCATAGTAAAGCCAATTCTATAAATATTACGACGAATATTGGGGTGGCTTTTGCACGTCGACAAGTGGCCACCACCGGCACACTTTTCGACTCCTCCATTCGATCGCTTTCGACCAGCGGTGCTATGCTAACGTGATTAGCGCCACGAGTTTCTCAAGCACGTTTCGCATCAACGGATTGACGATCGATACCATTTTTTTAGCTGCTACAGGCGACGCGTGCCACGCGCCATCATTAGTCCGTCGAGGACCATTTCGCCGTTGGATGCGACGTTCTTGTTTCCGTTCGACTCTACTTCGCCTCGTTTAATTGTACCGTGACGTTCTGGTCATGCGCGATTTGTTCGAGCACAAGAAAATGCCAGTCTAATAAGTTCATGTTTATTCATACGGCTGATTTTCCGCTATGCACGGATAAACATCTTCATTTATATTTATTATATTAAAAATTATAAAATGTATACTATACATTCATCGCTATTTTTAAACCTACATTTTTCATACTCAGAATTAATTTTTTCTTAGAAAAAAATTGGACTTTTTTTCATATATATATATATATATATATATATAAATAGAACAACCACAAAGGAAATCGAAAGAAGTTACAGCATAATATCCTATTCGATATCTTATTATTCTGCCATTAAAGGCCATTTTTAGACATTGATTATATATGTATTTAAGAAGCAGATAAAAATAAAAATTTATAAATTACACAATTTCGTAATCATTCCGTATAGAAGAAACCTCTTTATTCAAGGTATTGTCGGTGTAGCATCGCATTGAGCTAAGCTCATTGTCAGTTTGCAAATTATGGGGCTAGCTACTTCGCGAGTCTCTCGAAATCGATGTATTGCTCGGCGCGTATATACTTCAAGACTTCTCGAACAAACGCCGTCCGACATAAAGGAGGAGGTGAGGAGGAAACTAATGATTTGCTCAGTTAATATTTGTTCAGCTATATGTTCCTTTTCGAGTCGCTTCCTAAATCGAGGTTGACGCATTGTTACTGCCGTACGTTGTGATTAACATAATGATGCAAACACAATGACATGGCGAGTTTGACGGCCCGGACAGTGTTTGAGCAGGTGAAAATTCCACCATGGCCGCGCGCAGTTGCGTAGGCGCCGATATGCATTGAAAACGCGCAATACTTCTCCACAATCGTGTATATGCGTTCGCGTACGTGTACACGTCGCATGTAAAGAGTAACAATTGTTTTCTAATTCAATTAGTAGAACCTCGCGAATTTCCGTCGCGACCACGAAAGAATGATTCACATATATGCTTTCTTCATTTCTCTTACCGATATTCAGAAGCCTCATGGAAAGAATGGTATTGCTGAAATATCTAGAAATTTAGCTGCAGATCTGAAAATAATTTATGTGAAAGTGAAAATAATTAAACTGGTTATTAAAATGTTAAAATTTTTTGCAACATTTTCACAAGCGTTCTATATAATTATTTGAATGATCCAACAAAATTATTTTCAAATTTGTATTTAATTAAAGAGAATTTTAGATACTTGAATAAAACTGGTTTTTTTCCGTTTTCACTTAACATTCGCTCATTGCTAAATGCACGTAACAGTAGGAGTTATATAAAAATCTTCATCGCCAGAGACGGACGATATAGATTTCAGTTAATGTTAGAAACGATGTGTCTGACCGTTGCGTTGTGTTGACTCAATCAGAGACATAAATTCGTAGGTCGTCATTTGACGGCAAAGGTTTGTGGACTTTGAAGTGCTATTTACGTCACGCGAAGGTATCAATTTAGCCTAACACATGTGCATCTCGTGTCAACAACGCTGGAAACACACTGACCTTACGGTTTCAGTTTTAGAAAATGGCAATGTTCCATGATATATCGATGAAAAAACGATCAGGCCGCTGTTAAGAGTGGCTTTTATCTCCCGCTGAATGCGTCTGCTGTCGAGAAAAATGTATACCGGAGATTTCTCATTTCCAGGTAATTAATTTACAATGAACCGGACGAAAGGGGGAGCTAATCCTTGTTGCGAGGGTTATTTATGGAGTCGAGCCTCCATTGAGATCACCGCTTGCTCCTTACCACAAAGAACAAACGCTCGGCCGAAAAGATGATTCTTTTTTCCGCAACGAAAATCTTGTCAGACAGCACTCAGATTACAGCGAAATGTATCTTTACCATCCTAAAAAGGCTTCGGTTTATATGTTCTAGTAAATAGAAATTCATCATTCATCGAAAAAAGGGGAAGAAATGCATATTATATATATATATATAATTTAAAATACGTATAGATATATAATTCTAACATCTGACTTTAAGTGGTATAAGTGGTGCTTCTTTTACTTAATTGAAAAAAGGAAGTTTACTTCATCTCTTTGAAAAAAAAAAAAAATTAAATTTTAGTTATCGATTTAGAAAAAGTGCTTAAGATGCCAAAATGCCATTCAGAGCCTTTAATTACTTATATGACCCAACAATCGATTGAAAACAAAACGAGGAAAGAAACAAATCGAATTCGAGTTCGGGACAATTCTCGAGGTAGGACATTCTACGGCGGGATGGCAATCAGTCACCGGTTCCGAAACGGGCATACAGACGGCGGCGTACTTAATCGTAAAAAATAATTACGAACAGGCACGGAGGAAAAAGAGTACGAACGGAGAAAAAGCATGCAGTCCGGATGCAGGCCGGAAAATGACAATCACTAGGCGCGGTGCCGTTTCCTCTGTCTGACGTCAATCTAGTCGGTCGAAGGCTTACTGCGTCCCGCGGGGAGCAACAGAGGAACAGGGGTGGATTTGCGACAGGAGGTTAGGGGGGAAGAGAGAGAGAGAGAGAGAGAGAGAGAGAGAGAGAGAGAACGCCTCTGGCGCATTCGCCCTTCGTCAATTTACCGGCCGATCTTCTCTCAGCCGGAGCTGAAATTTCATCGACCTTCGAGTGCAAGAGGGTGTTTCCCTCCCCTTGCCCTCTTACCCCCATTCCATCGGCTCCTCCAACCCCACCTTCGTAACTGCGCTCGTGCTCGCTCTCGTCATTCGATAATCGTCCCGTCGACGGGGCGTCCCGACAGGTGTCCACCAAGGACACCTCGGTCCGATCCCCGAGTATGTCTTCACGCGATGGCGTCGCAGATGACGTAACTCGCATACCAGCGTGACTTCGCGCGTACTTCACATTTACGATGTCCATGGTCTCGCTTACGACGAGATATAAATGTATACTCGCGCTATCTACCAACGAAGGAACGTAAGGTACATGATACTCGAGTTCCACCATCGTGACGTCGTCCAGGGTGGACACGTAATCCTTCTTCTATCTTTGAGAAGAGCAGACGGTGTGGCTGTAATTACGTGTTAAGTCCTTTTTCACGTCCACTCGTTAACTTCGGCAGCCGAGTAGATTAGGTCTCGCTGGAGAATCTCCGTTTTATTTTTAAGTTTTCTTTTTAATACACCATAGAAGCTACGGTAACCAACCATTGCGAGGATAAAATAATTGTGACTTGTTATTAATTTATAAGAGTAAAAGATCATCGTAGTTCCTTCAATCTTAATTTTAAGAACGCTTAAACTATTTTTTTCACTACCATTTTAATATATATATACAGGGTGTTTCCAAATTAAATCGCAAAACTTCGGGAGCGTGTAGAGGAGTAAAAAACTAAGAAAAAAAGTCCTATAGACATATGCTCGTTTTTGCTCCGTTTCAGAGAAATCGAAAAAAAATGTTTACATATATATATATATGAAATATTTAATTATACATTAAAATACGCGATTGAAATATATATATAAGCAGTTATATATTAATAAATTTTACAATATTTATCCTCGTTTAAAATTTGATAAACAAAGATGAAATAATTCCAAAAGTTACGAGTGTGAATCGGACCGCAGCCAACATCGTTTCCAATAGTTATAATTATCTAAATCTTATAATGAAATAAATCCTTTTTTATAATATACAATATAAATATTTATCAGCATTCTTATGCGAATAATTAACATATATTATTATTTTTTAAATTAAAATAACAAATGCAATATTAATTGTGAAAAAGAGAGAGAGAGAGAAATCAGATAGTATATTAAAACTTTTCTTAAAATTCATTAAACGAATACATTTATTTAATGTGATATGATCAGTAGAGTGTGGACAGTTTTATGAATAAAACATTAGTAATATATCAATTTTTATATGTACTGCCAAAAATGTTCCTTAATAGCGTTGATGATAGATGGTCTTTCGCGATAAGTCATTTATAATACATACACATACATATTGCATGTAAATAAATAAGCTTAACTTTTTCTTACGCGAGTATCTATAGATAAAAAATAAAATAAAAAATATTGATATTTTTTTAATTTTTAATTTTTAATTTTTAATTAAATAAAAATAATTTTTTAATTTATATACAGATACATAAATTAAAAAATTATCAATATTTTTTATTTTTAGGCCATATTTTTTATATCGATCATTATTAAGTTATTGGAATTTTTATCGAATTAGCCGTTATTTAAAAAAAATCAAGCACACATAACTGACGAATACCAATTATGACGTATTCTAAACAGAGACAAGATGAAAGAAGTCAGTGAAAAAAACTTTATGCAATATGTGTTTAAGAAAACGACATCTTAGTTAAAATAAAAATGAAATAAAAGCAACCAAGGAATATTATTACAAATTTAAAACATGCTGAAATACATTCAACTGAACGAGACAAACAGTATAAAAAATAGTATAATAATATGAATAGAATAAATTTTATTTTACAAAAAACCATGGATCAATATTTTTGAATTGTGTTATGAAGCAGTTTTTCTCTACACGGACAATTAATTCATTCACATTTCATAACTTTGTTACTTTTCTTTCGCCATTCGGTCGGAAATGCGTCCATACGGATAAAACATCGCGGCAGATGGATAGCGTTTTATACCTTTGAATCAGCTTACTGCACTTATTGTCTATCGCTTTCTCAGTCGAAACAATATCAAAATCGCTGTTGGTCGTACGCTAGTTTCCCGTATAATGAAGGTATTGCCACAACACGTCGTTGGCGTTTAAAAGTCCGGGAGCAGTTCCTTATTAGTTATTAGTATATACGCTCCAGCGAGGGGCAAATGAAATGGTTTACAAACGCTGGAGCAAGAATAGAGACAGAGCCTTGAATGAGGCCTTTGAATTACTGGTGGCCGCTTGTTTTGTATAGACACATAATGTATACGTATTCACGCAAACCCGCTCATTTGTGCGTTGCCTGTGCGCGCGTGTGTATACGATTTCGTTATATACATACATGCGCTGCTTCTCGACAAGTAATATATAAGTATGGCGCTGCGAGCCCGCTTGCGCGAACTTATACATACGGATCCGTGAAGTCCATGCAAAGAGAAGATACGAGAGGTTGGCCATTTTACTACCAGCGCCATCCACCGTTGCAGTCCTTTCGTCGCCCTCACCGCCTTTTTCAACTCCCTCAATCTCTCGCAATCTTCTGAAAAGTCCGCGCCGAGTCGTACGCTCTGTCATCTTTCGAAAGAATAACATCTCTCTCTTTCTTTGAAACATTAGCAATTCTATGATTGCCACCTTTATTTATACATGCCGTTCTTGCCATCAATTCTCCTATCTTCTATTCGCATCTTGCGTGATACACACACATACACACGACATATGGATGCCGAGTTTATAATATACGTAAAGATAAAATACTTCAGAGTTGTTATCTTTCTCTTTATAATTTTTAAATAAGCACTAATGATTAACCTTCTCTTTTAAAGAAATGTCATCAATTGTGTCCTAGGTCTATTTACCACGTAAATTTAAGAGAACCACTCGTTTATTTCTATGTACAAAGTTTAAAGTGCTGAATCTCTGGTCCAAGTAATAATTATGAACCACCCCGTATATTATGTAACGCCCAGGGTGGAAAGAAAGCCCGACATCGCGGGTGGAAAAGCCGCGACGGTGTGGCGGCGGACGTCGCCTTGTTACAAAATACTTTAATTAATGACTCCTCGGAACAAATTTACCTTCATTATTAGCACATTCATGCCGGGCGACGCGGCCGCGCCACGTACGTGAACGCGCGCACGCAACACGTGTATCCGAGAGGCACAAAGCCGGCATTGTGTAGAGCCACTCATAAAAGACGCCTGTTCTTGCGCGGGCTTTAAATAATTCAATTCACCGAATGCTCTTCCTCCACCGACTGCATCGTTGCCTTTTGCTGCCTTCTCGCCGGAAGAAGCACAACGCGAAAAATGGAGGAGGATGGCGGCATTGCAGAAGAAGGGGAGTAGAAAAGAGAAAAGAAGCACGAGATACATCACGGACGACGAATGATGTTAGATCGCGTTAGGTGATCTGATAGTGGCAGGATTGATCGATCGTCAAAATTATCAATCGATTATACTTATATGGAAACGACAGCTTTGCTGCAGTATCTAAAAATTTAGCTAGATACAGATCTGAAAATAGTTTTGTTGGATCAAAATAATTATGTCTGACGCTTAAATTGGTTGCTAAAATGTCAAAATTTTTTGCAGCATTGTTCGTCATACTTGAAATTCCTAGGTAATTATTTTGTGTCTAAAATTATTTTCAGATCTGTAATTAAATTTTTTGATACTTCAACAAAATCGTTCTTTTCATGTAGAGCTAAAGTATGAATGAAAAGATATAACTTCCTAAATATTAGCTATATTTAAAAAAAAACTTGATAAACCTCGAGAATGTATTGCTAACTCAAATGTATTATATCTTACATCGCTACAGTGTTTTGATGTCATCAAAACTATCATTATACTTAAAATTAAAGTACAAATGAAGATGAAGATATAACTTCCTAAATATCAGCTGTGTTACAAAATACTTGATAAATTTTGAGAATGTAATCTCTGCTGTAATTACGTTTTATATCGATATTTCGTAATTTACATTCTAGCGATATTATGGATAGAAAAAATCTCAGACAGGTAACAGATTTGACATCTAGCTTTAGAATCGTAACAATGCTATTTTTTACAACGTGCACTGCATAATTACAAGTTAAAAACGAAATCATACCAACGAGTAAATGCCCAGTCGCAAAAGCTTACAAGATGAATGCCGAACAACGCGTACAATAGCTCTTCTGTTCGTATCCTTCGTATGTCTAGACTAGAGAGTTAATAAAGCGTGTAAAGAGAAAAGACTGACAACAAGCTCGTTTCTTATCCGAGCTAATTATTCACGCGTGCTTAAGAAATGAGGTTCGAAAAACCACTGAAACGGTACTTTATGTCTCAAGAATATTTCAGTTTCAGAAACACATTACGTTTAATATAAAGAACTATAGATAAAATGTAATTTTCAAAGATACTTTGTTTTTTTTTAAAAGAAAATAAGAGAGTAACGTAATACACAGTACACTTATAATTTCGTTTACGCCTGTTCGTTTATGCAGTTCCGAATTTCCGAGGGGAACGTTTTTCGTATGCTTCTAGAAATCTTCTCTGCATCGTCACAGTATCCCCTAAACAGGTGCTCTCGAAACGGACGTTTCGCCGTGGAGAAAGTCTCGTCGGCCGCGGCTGAGCGAAGCTGTTCAGAGACGCGCGCGTGCATTTTCCGGGATTGCGGCGGTTGTGCCGCGAGAAAAAGGGCGAGGAGCGTGGACGGAATGGAGATGAGCGGCACAAGAAGCGAAACGGACAAGAGAGATAAAACGGTGGAGATGGTTAGCGGGGGCGGCAAGGGGAGCAGTGAGCGGAGACGGAAGAAGAGAAGCACAAGAGGAGGAACGGAGCGGGAGGCAAAGAGAGGAAGACACTACACGAACGGTAGAGAAGAACATTGGGAACGGAGCACAAGAGCGAGCGCACCGGCTCGAGGCGAGGGAGAAGAGCCAAGCCTTCGCTCGTTCCGGCCTCTAGCCAGACAAACGGCCCTTCGCCCGACGCAGAAGTCGCGCGCTTTTTGCGGCGCTCGTTCAAGTTTACATTTACGGACTGATCCCCTTACCCGTTGTCACCAGCCGCTCGTTCGTTCGTTCTCTCGCTCGCACGTATTACCGGCTTGTATGCAGATGCACTCGCCGGTACCGGAGCACCGGTGATTATCGCGGCTCGCGACGTACGAGTCGCTCGTCCTATTTAACGAGAACAATGCTCTGCCAGGCGTGAGGATATTAATGCGTGGCTTCTGTCCGGCTCGATGGAAAGACAGGGCGGCGCAGACTCGCCACAGGTGTCGCAGCTCAATGATAATTGGGCGGGGAAACCGTCAAGCGACGAGTATGGCTTTCTGAACCCTTTCTAGTAGCGTGCATGCGCGATTAAAGTATACGCAAATGCCGACAGAATACCGATCGAATGGCCGACGCAATGAATTATATATATTATGTGTCACAACGGAAAATCGCATGACTGAACATCGTTTTCGATAAAAATGATTAGATCTAATCTAAGAAATGCTTGGTAAATTTAAACGGTCGGCCTACTATTTTTCTGTGATTTCAATTTATGTACACACATACATTTTATATAATGGAATAAATCGTTTGTCTAAATTTCCAGACTAATAGACTGTGGTTGAATGTTTAGTTTCCGTTATGTTCATTGCAGATGTTTAATAGTTTCAAACTTGTCGGCGCAAGACGAAAAAATCTTGCTGCGTTTTTTTTCAAACTATGCAATAATCATTTCCGTCTTGTATGTTTTCACCGGAAACATCAAGCGGTATATTTATAATAAATGTCGGGCGTTTGCCCCTCCCTCCCCCTCTTTATAAATTCGAGTTATCAAATTATGGAGATTGCTTCACAGTAATTGCATTTGATAAAACAAGCTTAATTAATATGTTAATTTCTATACTGGAAGCAATCCACTTTTTATACAAAATAGAAAAGTTGGTTGATATTAAGAAATGCAATAATAAAACTGATTGAATGTTTCACTTTACTTATTAAACAAATTGAAAGAAGGAAAATTTACACTATTGATAAAAGCAATTCATAATTATTGATAAAGCAAAGCATATTTATGAACAATTTTAATAACACGTTTCAACTGGTCGTTACTTCATACATTTTGCGCTTCAAAACAAGTCTACTACTCGGAATGTTAATTCATCGAAAAAGTGGACGAAATGACATATATGACAAAAATTAATGGGTCGTCAGCGCAAACTTACTTGGAAAAAATGATATATTTAAATAATACAAATTCTTGTATAATATGAAAATGTGTAACTTTTCCTGCTACGTAAAAGCTTTGATATTTGATTTCAATCAAATATCAAGAAATTAATGTTTCATGAATAAGAAAAAATAGATTTTTACTTTATGTCATATAAATATAAGTCAAGATATTATATAAGATTGAGTAACTTATTGACGATTTCTTTTTTTAAAAAACGACATAAGAAAGCAATATAAAATTAATTTGCATGAATTTCACAAACGATATGCTTTACAATTTTTCTTCGAAACAGCTAGTTAAGAGATTATTTAAGCAATTGCAGAAAGTTACATAATATAATATATTATTACTTAATAATTATGCTGACTTTTTGCACATTTGTAATAGCTTTACATTTAGTAGTAAAGATTTATACACCTTCCCCATTTTATTATAAAATTTAGAAATCCAATGACTATATTTAACTATAATTATAGATTTTATTTATAAATATAAGAATATATTAAAAGACTTAAAAAAGATAAGAAAATAAAGCTTTTAATCTTATTGTTTTGACGTATTTAAAATGCTAACAAACGATTTTATCTCATATTCTATATTTGCTAATTAAAAAAAAAACAAAAAAATGACTGTAAAAAGAGGGCACATGATGAATCGGCAGGGGGCATAGAATTAGTGAAGAACGAAGAGCTTGCTGCCCGTCAATTACATAATCAACGGATGATATCGAGAATGATAATGCGTAACGAGTGGCGAACCAACAAGCTGCCTCCGAACTGGTTCGAGGGTGTACAATTCTTTTTCGTCCCATCTTAGTCGAACGAAAGGAAATAAAAATGCGATTCGCCTCAGTAAAGAGTCAAGTCGTCGGTCGGACTCTTTATTTACTTTATTATAGGCTGCACTAACGGTATCGGTCGCATCACCGCCGTCTTGTTGCCCTCTTCTTTCGCCTTTTTACGAATATCCGATAATTGCGTCTCTGGAGTGGCGGCAATGCGGTGAGGATCTAATATTTACTTTCCTTTTCAGGCAACGACTTTGGGTAATTGCTAATATTTATTTGCTGTAATCCAGAAATAAGAACGAATATTTAATAAATATTGTTTCCAATATTGTATGCAAAGTTTAAAAAAATCAAATATTTTATCTCGATGAAACATCTATAAGAAATTTGGTATCATAGCGCATTTTTTAACTGCATCACTCAGCATGTATATTTCGATGAAATAATTTTAACAAAATTTTCGGTTAATGTTTATATCATTGATAATGACTCAATAGGGATCGAAACGTCTGAACGTTGGTAAATTGTTGTTAATAAACATATTACAAAAATTAAGCAAAGAATAATTAGCGTCGGCTCTCTCTGTCCTTTGTTTTCCAATAATTTTTAAAATATTTAATTATATAGCAATATTTAATAAAAATTTTAAATATAATTTTATATAAAATGTTCTTTTTTCATATTAAATTGAATTGAAACTTATGTTTTAAATGAATACTTGACAAACATATTATTTAAGCTGACTTATTTCAATGAATTCAATGCTTTTTCGTGTCGTGTCTCTTTAACAGAATATCTGTCTTCAGTTGTCACATTTCAAGAATGCAATTGAGAAATATTGTTTCTATCTATAGGTCGCACATCGTGTATCGTTTTAAGATATTTATTTCGTATAGAGTTTACAAAATGGCTAATCTTCATAACAAACTATATATGCTCATCGTTGTTTTCCATGGAAAGATAAAATAATGCATTGACAGTTACATACTTATTTCCAGCTACGTATATATAACTCGTCCATTCAAATTTAATTTTTATATGGAACTTTGTCAGTTTCACTACTACAACATGAAGATATTAAGTCATTGACATTTACATATACGATACAATAAGTCTGAGCAATTTTTTTATGCAAGAAATATTTTTTCGAAGCTGTCTTAATGTATATTCATATAAGCACATTGTCATGTATTTCTTTACAAATGGAAGAATAATACATTATAATAATTCTAGTAATTCTGAAAGACGTTACATCATGTCCATTATACATAATGATTGCCTAAAAGTTTTTATCTAAATGCGACAAATTAACGGAGCGTTTCTGCATGTTATTTTTTATTTTGTATAACGACCAAGGTATTTTCCATACTTATACGTTCAATGATCGAAACATTTTCATGACGTTTGCCTATTTACAAAAGCAATCGATCCATCATGGATACAATATATCCATCTCTAACATTAAAACTACAAGGGCAAATTTGGTAATTTTCTGTCCTTATTTTCAGTTAGTAAAAAGCTATTTTGATATTATTTATATTGTTAGAGTTATATGTATCAAATTCATGTATTTTCAATATTCTGTACTATATATCTAATAAAAAAAAATTAAAATGATTAGTAAAGCTAAAAAAACAAAAGTGTTAATACATAATTATCCTATCCTAATACATATCCTATACATATCCTGTACATAATTTATCCTATATCAGTTATCGATCCAAAAAAAGTCTAACATTACAAAAAAAAATAACGCGTTACAACGAGCTATTCTTCTCATTATTGTTTTAAGATGTCACGAATCGGTAATCAACCGACGAGAAAAGGACAAGTAAAGCGGAAATCGTCTCAACTGAGCAGGACAAAGAGAAAGAAAAAAGACAAACACGGTTCACACGTAGGTGCCAACAATTTATTGCCCATCGTGTCTCAGTTGCTCAAGTCGGCCGTGTACGTTGGCTTTAAAGGTATACGAAATGTTAGGACATTATTTTCGGTGATTACCGCCATTCTTTGATTAGAAGCCGCTCCTCCGCCTGCCATATCTCCTTACCAAGATGATCGCAACGCGTTAAATTCCTACCAGATTGCTGGAGAAACGAGCAGTAAGTTTCAGAATAAAGGAGAAAGAGCAGAGAAAAGAGAAGAAGGGAGAGGAGAAGGAGGTAGTGTTTCGAAATTCGTAGCGATAATTTATATGGGTCCCGACCGAACTCAGGGTCCCTCGTCACGATAAGATTGGACCGTCAGAGGTCTTTACATGGATACACAAAATATCTAAGTGCCGGATAACAGCTCTCACAAAGGGCTAAAACCAATTCTTGCGGGAAAGATAGAAATTGCCTTATATTACTTTAATTTTATCCTTAATAAAAACCTATTAGTGACAAGTTCGATTGATAAAGATAATTCAATTAAGGCGTAACCAGTCTACTTTACATACAACACTCTCGCTTTCACTTATAGAAATAATAACGCATAAATTCGTAATCGCTGAATTAGATTTATTTGTATTCTTATCTATAGCTAGAAAATCAGTCAAAAGACGCTTCCGATTACAGGCGTACAATTTCTCGAGGTTATTAAATGCTGCATAAAATATACACTTTCTCCGAATATTAACCTTGGTAACAGTCGACTCCAATAAAAATCATCACTATTACATTTTATTTGTGTTAATTCGCTTGCTCGAAAAATAACATCTTTAATTTTTCTTTTAAGAATTATGTACCGAGAATAATTAATCCTAATTTTAGCAACGTGTAGTACTGCGAAAAAGAGATTGATGGGAGTGTTGGAGAGAGATCGCGCGGCTCAAATACAATGCCTGTACAAGAAAAGGCAGAGGAAGGCATGCCGGACCGACGGATGGAGGCGAAAGAGAGATCGAGAGCAGCCGGCCCGGAGCTACGGAACATTTAACCGAACAAAAGAAGCCACTATAGGCAGCAACGTCCGACGGCGCGTTTCATAAAGATACGGATTTATCGCCACCGTGCCCGAAAAGGGGCTCGCCGCGCCGACGACGACGAGCTCTGGGCGCGACAAAAATACGAGCCCTTTAGCTTCAACACCTTGCCGCCTAGCGCCAATTCCACGGTGTCACGCATTACCCACACTCGAAGGACGAGTTCTCAAGTGGGAATCTCCAAATTAAACTTCGTCACGCGAAAAGAGCGTATTGCTGATCACGAATATAAAGGAGGTTTTCAAGTTTTCCTTTGACTTGAAGAACATGCAAGAGTTTTCAAGTTTTATGTGTGAGTCCGTATTCGTGCATTTCACATTTTTATATTATTGCGATTTAGTCCAATATTAAACAAAAAATATTTCACGCGATAAGAAGGAATATTCTCTGTTTAAATTACGAGGAGAGAGACAAAGTTGCGCGCAAGACACATTTTGCAAGACGTTCAAATGTTAAAGACTTCGAGATAGATGGACACCAAAGTC
Source organism: Mycetomoellerius zeteki (assembly GCF_001594055.1). Taxonomy (NCBI): domain Eukaryota; kingdom Metazoa; phylum Arthropoda; class Insecta; order Hymenoptera; family Formicidae; genus Mycetomoellerius; species Mycetomoellerius zeteki. Next base: position 1,047,997 of record NW_017255996.1, read on the forward strand.
TTGCTATTTCTCTTTTACAATTTCATTTATAGTCAATTACATCGCATGTGAACGATGTCGTAAATTACATTTTGTATCGTGTCTTATCAATTGCGCATAATTCTCGCGGCGGAGCACATTATGGCCAGGAATGTATGCAGGGAGATTTATTGGTCGGGACGGTTTCTATCGGTCTAGCGCCTCCTCCGATCATTCAGTCATGTATGAAAGTAACCGTCTCTCTTGGTTTTATGCCGTTTCGTTCACGACGCGGGAGCGATGCGAGATGCCGCGAGGTCAAATGGCAATCAACAATTCGATCGGCAAGGTGTGAATCGCAACGTGTACGTCGGTATCCCACTTTAACGATGTCTTTGGGAGTTTATTAACAGCGACATACAATATTTATTTCATTGCCGTGTCAAGTCTTGGACAGTACCCGCAAATAATCGAGATATCTTAGTCATTTATATTTAAGCGAATATATTCGTGAATAAACTATTTTTAGTATTCTGTCACTTTGAATAATTCTCAAAGATATTATTATTTGCAAAATCTGACATATGATTTTCACTTTATCTTTCAAAATCGCTCACTCTATCGCTATGGACAGATAGCGAAGTCAGCGCACCCATGGAGGCTCCGTGCAATAATCTGGCTGTCTACCAGGCAGGTCGGTGACAGCAGCTGGTCGCGATCCAGCATCGGACGCTTCCAATCTTGCTGCCCCCTCCGCGCCGTGCAAGAACTGCTCTGCTTCTGGTCCATCCCCTCTCGTTCTCGTTCTGTCTTGTTGGTCTTGCCATCTCAGTATCCCTCTTTATCTTCCATTTCTTCCTGGCCTCCCTCCCTCCCTCTCTCTTTCTCTTTCCTTTCGACCCCCCCTTCCATCTTCCCCCCTTCCGTGCCAAGACTCAAGTCTACCCTGATTTACGCCCGTTCACCTGCTCATCCGTTTCAAGAGTGGCCCACTTGCGCCTCTCTTTCCGGCTGCCTCGCGCGCTTCATGAAGCAATCGGGGACGTAGCAGCCTGACATTATTATCCTGAGTCCGACTATTGAGAGCCGTATTAGAAATCTTTGTATTACGAACTCATTAGTCGTTGTATATATATGTTGTACGAGACGTCCGATTGCAGCCTCGTATTTATTACGTGCGCGGTTCGGTATTTGTAACATGATCGCATGTTGGATCAATCGGGGCGAATGGACGATTCGCAGCCGAGTTAAAAGTCAGCCCGTTAATGATTTCGTTGAGACACGCGAAATGATAATTCCGACAAACAAAGTCATCGCTAATTGAACGTTACGCTAACGAACAAGAGTTTGCAAAAACGCACGCAAACGAGGATTTGCAAAAACGCACGCCATTCTATTTCTCTGACTGCAAGCGGTAGAGATAACGAACGAAATGAATAAACAATGGACATAATATCATGCCGAGTAGTACCCCGCAGCGAAAATTTCTTTGCGTTAAATGCGCAATTAGATATAACTGATATATCTACTTAATAATTTCTCTCTCCGTTACGACGGATAAACATAACCACGATACCGCCACAAGCTCTGAATAAGCTTTAGGCTAATTTGCCGTTTCCGACAATTCCTTTTAATTAACTATAAAGTATGATAATTGCTAAATTGAACAAGAAGGTATATCTGACTTGTTTAATCATTTTTTCTCAGAAAATAGTGTTACTTACAATGTCACAGTTTAACATAGACTATAGAGTACACTGTTAGATATCAAAGAACCAATGGTAACCCAATCTTTTGAGTTAAATAACTATATTTTGTTGTTTTTAACCTCTCATCATGTGTGTCAAAATTGATCCATTTCTGTATTTAGTTTCGAAGTCCATATTAACGCATGCACTTAATAAATAATAAATTAAATTCGAGTTAAATTTAATACATTTTCTTAAGTTAAATTGTTTAACTCACTCTTTCTCTCTCTCTTTCTCTCTCTCTCTCAGTTTTAGTTAAATTAATGACTCATACATATTAGATAGAAGTAGCGATGACCTATAAAAATAACTCAAATCGAGTGAATTTTACAGTGTAACGTGCCCATCTCTGGCAAAACAATAAAAATATATTGATAAAGAATTTACGGAAACAAATTTCAAAAATAATAATTTTAGATTAAAAATACGATAAAATCAATTTAATCGAATGGATAGTAAATTTATACATATAAAATGACAAATATCTCAATAAATTTTATAAGAAAATTTATGACAGAATATATGTAGTACTTGGTTGTACTATGATCGCAGAGAATCGGTTTATAACCAACAACCAATTAAAAAATACAAGTTTCGTAGAAGTATAAGGAAATATAACGGTATAAATTAGTATAAAAGACTGAGGTATAACGAGCACCTCTCTCAACGATACAACTATACTAACGAATACAACTAATCTCATGGGAGATTCGATTCCCGTATCTCTACGTGTATCCTCGTTAATGACTATTCGAACGACGTTCGCTATTTAGAATCTTGAGTCGTCATGAATAATCGAAATATTCTGCTAAAACACAACGAATCTCATGCATCCCGGAGAAAACAGATGCGGCATTAAAATCCATTCCTCCTCACTCGGTGAAGTCAACAGCATCGCTCGCATCATATTTGACGAATATTTCATAATCATCCGAATAGGCTAAATACACACATAAATCGACTTTTAACGTAATCATAAAATTGTGATTTCGATTGGTCGAGCAATAAATATACCATGATAGATAAAAATATAAAATACTGTTGTGTTTACGAAATAATAGATACTCCTGAAATGTATACTACAATCGTATAACACCGTATTCATTATTACTGCGCAAAAATTACGCCTTGTCTCTGCTCGTCGCGAAGTGCTAACATTGTATTTTCGCTCGCGGGGTAGAGATGCGATAATCGTCAAAGCGCCGAGTAAAACGCTAACGTAATCATTTAGCTCGCCAGGACGATAGGAATTGTTACGCTACAGAAGCGAATGTAAAATTGTCATAAAATGGTAACGAATGTATAATATTTCGAGAAAGCGATCCTTATCAGAGGTATCCGCGAGGCAAATTCCAATTTTACTTGATATATGCAAATTATCTTTCTTCTTCATATTAATAAGATGAACACGATACAATTGCTACGCGTGTTTACTAGATAATATAGCGTGACGTGACACAGCGTAAACTCGTGTAATATCATAATAGCGTATCTTTGAGTAATTTCATCGGTATTAGTGCTACAACCACACGCACGTAAAGAGCATCACGCACGATGTCGTAGGTCCTCTCGTGAAATCCATCGAGGGTGTAAAGTGTAAACGATCCGCCACATTGGCGAGCTGTTATTGTCCGAACGATGACCCGGCGTTTCGATTAATCGGAAACGAGTTTGTCCGATCGGCCGGTCGTAGTAACGAAAGAACATTGGCGCGAAACACATGAGGCAGACACCGCGATGAGAGACAGAGAGAAAGGAAGAGATGAAGAGCCACTCGACGGTGTCACGACAAAACGCAGGTACGTACTTAAGTATATATAGTGGTACCCGCAGGAGGCAGCGCGGGGAGGCTCCCCGGCTGTAAAGTATAAAGCATTAAGCGTTAATCTCGGCGGTGGACAAGATAATGCCCGAAGTCGGCTCCGTGTGAGGAGCCTGTGAGTGGCTATTTATCTCGAGTTTAAATCGATTTGTATGCTAATCCACGAGAGAAATCCGCCTGCGTACATAAAACTGAAGGAGGCCTACAAAACTCAGCCTCCATGAGATTCCAGATATATCCCTGACTAATTAGGCCCACCACCGCCCTGCCTTCTTCCTTCGGCCTCTCCTCCGTCCCGTCACCCCTTTCGATGATACCGACCTCCCACCTATCGGGAGTCACCTCTCTTCGTCGAGAAACCATCGTGTTTCGCCGAACACAAACGGAGGAACAGTAACTGTTCGTTCTCAAAGAAAGAAAGACAGAGAAAGAGAATGAAGACAAAAAGGAGAGAAGCTTGTTTCGTTACGACAACGGCGACTACAACGAACGTTCGCAGTTTCTCTCTCATTCACCTGTATTAACTTCACCGATAAATGCCTCGAGATTCCAGAGGCCAGATCGCTATAAAGGATCGTGTCTCGACAAAGAGCAAAACGAAAGGGGAGAGGAGCGGGACCCTTGGAGAATCGCCGCGCGAATGACCGCTCGCGATCAGCTTCGTTGACACTACGATGGTGCTCTCGTTGACATTTTCTGAGGAGCAAACTCGTTAGGGTACCTGTCGGGTCAATGACCATTTCATCGGTAGCGTAAGCAGCTGCAGGTAACGTTCCGCGTGTTGCAGATATATCAGGTTAAACAGAAATTTAGGATTTAAATGAGAAAACTTCGTATTCGGAGATTTACGCGTTTCCGGTTAGAGGCTCGATCGAACCGCATCACGTAAATCACGCTCCATTTTATAAGATATAATATAACCATTATATATACTATCGCACTAACACATCAGATTACTGTACACTCTGATGTACATGGAAAGAAGAGTTTTGCTGAAATATTTAAAAATTTAGCGAGATAAAAATCTGAAAATAATTTTATTTAACTATCAAAATAATTATGTGGGGCGCTCAATCTAGTTGCTAGAATATCAAAAATTTTTGCAGCATTGCTGAATATGTTTGAATTATTTTGATGGTCCGACAAAATTATTTTCAGACCTGTATCCAGCTAAATTTTTAGCTAATTCGGCAAAATCGTTCTTTTCGTGTAGCAACAAGTTGATGATTTTACCGTCAATCGCGATTGAGAAATAAAACATCCCTTTTTGTTTTGTGATTTTAATTTTAGTTCTGATCTCAATAATGGATCTAGATACTGTAAAATGTGTTACGAGGGAACACGGATCGTTTTCAAATAATCGTCAAGTAGGCGTGTTGTCTCTTAGGCCGTAATATGAAAGGTATCGTGGACGCGGGAAGAGTGGTCGTCTCACTTTATTTCCACAGTTGCCTCTTTTATGGGTCGAACCCACAAACATTAAATCTGTGAATTGCTTTGATCTTTTATATTTATTTCGTGGAATAGGGGGATTCAACAAGTTCAGGTGGGCGAACGGGTCAGGTAAATTCGCCGCGAATCAGCCAAATGTAAATGATGAAGATATGCGAAACTAAAGTTTCTTTTGAAATAATGATTAGATTTTTACACACAATGTTTTGCATTCTAACATGTTTTCTACAGTGAAATTTGTATCATTTTAAATTTAAGTTAATTTAAATACAATAAGAATAGATCTATCAAATATCGCAATTATTTTAAAGTAATTAAATTTTCTATTATTAGAACACGTGATGAAACGAAATAATTGCATACGAAACGATGCTATGATTATCAAGTGTTTCAATATTTATATTTTATGTCAATTTTTGATAAAAATGATAGCAAACTTAATTTATACATCCATACGCGTTTGTCAGATAGATAAGTGCTTAAAGAGGATCAATTATACGAGAAAACTTTAATTTGCATTTCGCTCCGGGTTGCGAGATAAGATCGCGCATACCGCGATCAGTAGACGCAACCGCATGCGTTTCGAGACAAACTGGTATCTGGCTGACTGAACATTGTTCCACTCTGAATAACCAGCCGTAACAATTGAGTTCGGTTTTGAACAAAGGACTCTATTAGGGCACGCGCGTATTTTCCATGCCAAGGCGAACGAGATTGGCTACGAAGACAAACCGCACGATCAACGAACAGCGTGAGCTCACATTGTATTCGTCCGATTCTATATGGGTAAAACCACCTGTTTCGCAAAAATTCGCCGGTGTGCTGTATCGCCGATGCTTTCGGCATCGATCTATTGATGATCACAGGTCTTGACAAATCAAGCAAGAATGTACACGGAAAGAGCGATTTTGTTGAATACAGATTTGAAAATAATTTTGTTGGAAATTCAACTGATTGCTAGAAAATTTATTGTAGCATTACTCATTATTTTTGAGTTTTCAACAAAATTATTTTACACAATATTGAACTAAGTATTTTTTAAGATTGTGATATGAATACACAAATAGGAAATAAAAGCCCTAAATAATCAAGCTATACTTATATCCAATCTTGCAAACTGCGCGCCGAATTTAATTCTCAGTCTTGAAAAACGCAATTTTTAAAAGTTATTTTGATGATCCAACAAAATTATTTTCAGATCTAGTAAAATTTTATATCTTTCAGACAAATTGCTTCTTCCATGTATAGATAAATTCAATAAACGATCGATAGAAAGACTAACACAAAGATACCGTTATGAACATTACATAAAAGAGATGGAATAGATTTCTCGTTATATAACAAACATATTAGTGATTCGGTGTTTTCAAGTACCGGAAAGAATTATCATAAAACATAAAGCTTTTGATTTAATATATCCTATTAAAAACACATTTGCAATATTCAATAACTTAATTAGAGCACTCAACCGTTTATTGTGCAGTAGGATACACTAACAGTAACATAAGTTTCTTACAATACTGTGGAAATTAACTTAATTAACACATATAAAATTACTCGATGTACGAAAAATGTCATCGTTTTCGACGTATAAGAAAATTATGATATTCTATGATCTTTACGTCCGAACACGGTGGATTTACATGCAAATTGCCACGTACAAAATGAATATGCCGCGCTTTAAAGGATTTCATTTTGAACATTTACGAGCTCCTAACACACCGAAACGACCGTAAGAGCATCAGCAATACCGACGAACGTAACTCAGCGCCGATCGTTGAAGAGCACGTGAGAAACAAGCGAAGAAGATTTACGACAAGGGAAATACACCTTCTATGCCAACCGCACGTGTACATTTTAACGCGAAAGAATGAGAAGGGGCTACGCGAGAGAGAGAAAGAATCATCTTGTAAGGGTTACCATCAACTCGCTCTCCTTTGTGATGCAGCGCGTAAAGAGTTTAACCTTGCGTACTTCGGGGGTTGACTTTGCGCGCGGTGAGCTCGAGAGACGTTTCCTTGGCAACTTTTACCGATATTCAAAGTAGACACGCTTGTGTCAGTTTTTACGACAGACGTAGGAGAGTTGAAGATCAGCGTGGAAGTACCAGACACGCTGGATCTTTTCAAACAATGGATTATATATATATTATTTAGCATGCATATTTATGAAGATCATGTAATAATATTTTACCGAACAAGATTTTTATCATTTCATTTTTTATGTGATTTCTGTATATTAAGTAAAATATATCTAATAAATTTCTTAACTGAAAGTATGCTTTTAAATATCAATCTTTATTCTAGGTGATAGATTTATCATTGTAAAGGATGTATTGTACGTCTTCCGTTAAATTCTTTAGCCGAAGATTCTAAGAACGGAAGATCCTGCTTCTCCGTTCGTACGCGGTGGATATTTTACGACATTCGGTAGAGCTATAAATCGTCGAGCCTGGTCCGATTTATGCATCGATATCGGTACACTTAAGTATACAAATGTGCCTTTAATTGGACTGTCTCCTCCTGTGCGTACTATAAAAGCGGCATTTCACACAGCTCCCAAATCATTGCTGACAGGGACTCCTTTTAAGTCAAAAATATAGCCACTAAAAGTGACCACTGTCAGCTGTACGCAGTGCGTGATTTCGCGAGAAACGTAACGCACCACGAAGAAACTTGTACGAGACTCCGGCAGGTGCAAAAACAATGATATTGCGTGATACGTAAGTTTTCTGTGCCATGTACATTTAAAATATAAGAAATAAAACAAAGAAATAAGAGTTACGAAGGAGAACAAGATACAACGTGAGGGAATAAGCTCCTATGAAAAGGGAATCCCTGTAAAATGAAAGTCTGCGCCACGTCGTCGCGTTCATTCGATATCTTAATTTCCCGCCGCAAATGCTGCGGTACGGGATCGACTTAATAACTCGATGCAACCACATTGTGCATCTAGGGTACGACGTATTTACAATGAAGGATAATAACATACGGACTATAGATGACTTCCAGTGACCGTTAGGTCCTGAAGAAATTATAGTTGCATTAGAGGCATATAATTAAGTGGTTTGATTAATAATTTATTGCATTAGGATCGTAAAATGTAATCACACAGCAAAAAGATATACGCTTTCTCACACCGGGTTTCATTGCAACAATCAGTAAGATCGTATAATTAGCCTATCCAGCCGTTTGTTCGTTCTAAACCTTTCATTGTCTTACACTTTCAGATCGCTATCAGACGCGTTCTGATCGTGAAAAGATTTTTTTGCGTAATATGTTGCCATGTAATAATTCAATATTAATTAAACTACGAAGAAAAATTACGGAAAAATAGCAATTGAAGACACTCGAAATTTTTACAAATTCTTAAAGAAGCCTAACAGAAATTTATACCTAAATAGAGATAATCTTCTGAGTGCAATTATTACGCGGTTTTTTTCTTCTGTGTCTATCAGCAACACGCCGACTTAAATGCACAAGCAGGAGAAAAATAAACGCATAATCCGAGAAAGTCGAACGTGTCGCATTACTACCGTGTACACGAAGCGCGCAATTGCAACCGCAATTTCATTGACAATTGTTCCGCACATGGCAGTTACGGCCGTTTCAATTTTCTTGTCCACTTAATTAAAATAGTCAACGTATCAAACAGGGTTCCATTATAGGTAGTCTCCCAAAACGAGAAACATATCTTCTTGAAAAGGACGGACAAGCGCGTTTTGTGCGACATTCCGCGGACACATAAGTGCACTGAAAGGAGTCCGGTAATAGCTACCAAATGTTCAGTGAAATAATTTCGATCAAACGTTTGGTTAATATTACCAAAAATAATTTTACTTTTCCAAATATTCAGCAAATATTAATAAATCAAACATAATAATATAATCAACCGTTTGATAATAATTACTAAATATTTATAGAAAAAAAAATATTTTTTATTATATTAACCAAACATTTAATCTTTAATTAGATAAGTGCCATAAGTGGAGTGCTCAGAATATCCCAACAAATTGTTTTTCTAATTATTTAACAGTATGTATAGAGTTAAATTTATATTATTTATATTTTTATGGGATAAAGGAATGCAATTAAGACTTCTGAGCAATTCTTTTTATTTTCCTTTTTCAGGTTTTTAAGCTAACTATATGTAGAATGCTGTAGCCACTGATCTACTAAAAGGTTAATTGAAATAATTTCACTCAACGTTTAGTAGATACTTATATTATCAAACTTTTCAGGATGCTTAATGTTTAACTGATTACTCGATAATGCGCGAACTTCAATGAATCAGTGAATGCCAAAAGATCCACGGATTGCCGATCGACATCCGCCACGCGGGATACGCTACATTGCAAAAGTGATCGAGCGGCGAGAGAATAATTTTTGCTACTTGCAACCGGTGCGGCGGCGAGAATCAACCAGACCGTCGCGATCACATGTGCACGATAACCTAACTACAACTAGTTGGACAATGTTTGCCACGTTCGGCGGTGTCTACGACGGTGCGCGCTTCTGAGCGATTATCGACATTCGACAATCGAAGGATTTATCGTTCCATGCCCGCGTATATTCGCCTTGAGAACTACGCTCATGACTGCACGAGAAACCGTGAGACGCGAAGATTGACCGCATGCGCGACGTCTGCCGGTTCCGCAAACGTCGGCGGAGTCGAGATATTCCGACATAATGACTTGAAGATTCCTATTAACGTCTGCAAAAGATTAATCCTGCAGTGACTCCGTGTTTATCTACCTTCTACGAAGTGAAATGGTAGCATGTGACATAGAATTACTATTCGCATGTAGAATCGCGTAATGATTTCTTTCAAGAAGTCCGACTGAAGTATACTGCGATTTGCGCGAATTTACGCGGGATTTGATTTACGACGAAGAGATCGCGAGCATGAGAGGATGAAATTTTTCTGCATAAGATGTTTGTAGAGGGACGCAGATTACTCTCAAATAAAAGTCAACAACATTCTTGAGAATGTCTTTCGCTACGAAAGGTGTGAGATAGCGGAACGTGCAACTTACCGTCAGTTTCAACTGGCTGCTTCCGCACAAGCGAAACGTCTGTCGTGCGAATTACTCGTCATTACGAATACTCGTCCGTATAATTGCTTCCTAATAAAACGCACTAACTGTTTTTTTCCGATGGCACCTGACACGAGGTTTAAGTTCCTGCACTGTCGTCAAGGTATTTCACCCACACTGTATGGTTCACGTTTCTGCTTGGCGATCAGAAAAGAGATACTTCGCACTAACACGCGCGATCACAAAAAAGCCGAACAAACCGGACGAATCTTTCACGGTACACTATAAATACTCACGCTTAAAACTAATTGAGCAATCATCGCGATCACACAGTATATCGAGTCGGTCCTTCGCGTTTGTATCATTGAAACGGCAACAACAAAATCGAGAGGCTTGCAAACGATTTGGTTCAATCACGGATGTAAAAAAAAAGAAAAAAAAGGGAATTGGCTTTAAATGGCGATTAGGAGCAGAATTACCATACAGGAAGAAAATAAGGGAAGGTAAAGAAGAAAACCATAATAAGGCGTTTTTTCATCAAGATAAACAGCCTTTGGCAATTGTCAGAGCTAATAGTATCACAACACAAGCAGTTAGCACCAAAAAATTTCAAATAGACGAAAATCAACGTCTCGTCTATGATTAAACAATTTTCACAGGTCAGGTTTATGTGAGCTACAGCGATGGCTCGGGGCTCGTCGAATTAGTCCGATCGTGGATCGTTTGCCCTTTCAGTCCTGCCAAGGGACACGACGATAACAAGCACGGCGACAGCACCGATGTGGGATCATGTAAGAGTTTGACGTTCCAGAACAATTAACCACAAAGTCTAATCGCTTTTATTAAGCGTTAGCCATAGTCTCCTTCCAACCTATCCTGTCCTTCTCGTTCGTCGAGATTCGGGACCTCCTCCGCTTCTTCCCCGTCATCGGATCCTCTTAATTCTAATCTACTTCTTTTTGATCGATTACGTCTGACCGCTGTCGATTAAGAGCCACTCGCAGCTCCAATCTGTAAATCTAACAACGACAGACACTCTATATCATGATCATCGTGTGAGCTCCGTGGGACGATGAACGTTCGATCAAACGATCTTCCTTAACCATTCACTCTTTCTTGACAATAGATTTATGAATCTCTTGGACGCAAAGTAAAATCCACTTGCGGATCTTTAGTAACTAAAATTACGTAATTATTGCTGATAGCAAAGATGATAATAATGATTGATAGATACGATTTCCCACGTGCTCACATCGTACTGTCCCGTGCGCGCCTTACTGTCAGAGGGCGCGGTACCAACATGCACCCCATCGTGTTGTTCGACCTTAGGAATATCCGCGTATCGGCCGCAAGACGACGCAGTGGATCTCTCGCCTCATTCACGCAGTTTCGAACGTTTCTCTCGTTTACACCCGGCACCGATATATACACGCGTGATTGGCCGACCGGGCTAGATCCGGATAATTTTCGTCTCAACCTCCCTCGCGATACCACATGAGCGCCGACGCGAAATGTTCACGACACACCAGGCGGCGGGAACGGGCGCGAACGAACGGCCACGGACGATGACAATGATAATGATATAACAATAGCGTGCGTTCTCCGCTGGTTCAGATCTTACACTGAAGACCAAGGTACACATATACATGTGTGTCGGCTGGGCCGGCAGGTAGAAGAAGGAGGTAGAGACCGAGAGGTAGGAGGAGGTGGAGTGTGGCTCCGGAGGGAGGGGAGCCCACGCTCTTGTGCACCAACCGCGCACACAAGCGGCAAAAGGTGCACACACGCGCGAGTACACGTGTGCTCTCTCTTCCTCTCTCTTTATTTCTCTTTCTCGCACACAGTGCGCGTGCACAATGTACCTATGCTCTCGCGCCGCAGCCTCGCGATCGCGAGAGCGGAATCGGGAGAGCATTCTCGCGCGTTTACGCACCTGTATGCGTCGGATGCTGGCCTAGTGTACGGGCCCCTTGTACGTACACTTGGACGTACTGTCTCCCTCGCGCGAGTGTTCTCGTGTACCCCGTTACATCGCATCGTGTCGCGCGCGCGCGCGCGCGCACGGTATGCGTGCGTGCGTGAGCACGTGTGAGAGCCGTGTGCCTACACGCGAAGAGACAACGCCATGCCGTGCCACACACAGGTAACCCGTCGTCCTGGGACCCCGGCCTCGCCTCGTCCCGCGAGCGCGCCAAGGTACCTCGCTTCACTTACATACGATACGATACGAACGAGCCACAAGGCAGACAGGTAGCGCACAAAACTAAAGAGACTCGTGAGAGGAGGCGAGACAGTGACGGTGAGAGATCAGAGGGGATGGGGTAGAGTGAAAGAGATGAGGAACCGGCCAGGAGAGAAAGAGAGGTGTAGGGAGAAAAGAGGGAGCCGGGACTAACCACTTGCGAGGAGGAGGTATGAGAAGAGAACGACCAGCGCGAGAGAAGAGACGAAAGGAGAAACAGCCTGCAGTCATGGAGGGGTGTCCGTTGCTGCTTCTGCTACTCCTGATGCTGCTGCCGACGCTGCTGCCGTTGCTGTGTTTAAGCAGCGGATACGCGCGCTTTAACGCAGTCGCGCGAGCAATCGTCTCCCTGCCCCTGCCTGTGTTACCTGCTCGACCGTTGCTACCTTCTTCGGGGATGAAAGTCGTTTAGGTCAGGATGACGGATTGTTCGCGGATGATACATATGCTCATTGACCCGGTCTTCGTTTTCTATACAGCAAATGAAGCTTGGTATCTACTATGTGTCGTACAAAAGGATGATAGAACAAATGACATAACGTTCATCTATAATTTCGATTCATCTATTTGTAATACAAAAATTACGCGAACATTAATTATAGATTATAAATTTTTCCATACTTAGATTTCTAAATATAAAATTAGAAATAAAAAATATCTAGAAATTTTAAACAAATAATATAATAAGTAGTATAATGAGAAATAAAATTATATCTATTTTATAGTGCTAATTTGCACATTTATGCAGATTTTGCTAGCATTAATTAAGTAAATTACGCGAGTATATTAATGTTAAAGACAAGGGAAGACAGAAACGGCGAAAGAGAGATGATATAGCTGTAAGAATACCAACGTGGGTAGCATCATGTATATCCAGATCGGCCTATCTGTCCTGCCTCCGCCTACGTACTTCACCTGTCATCTCCTCTTATCTCAGACAATCCGTTCATCCGTCTTTTGAAACCACCTCTCTCCTACTTGTTCTTTTTATCTCATCTTTTTTCCAACTACTTGATGAAGAATATATATATTTTGAAAGATAAATACTAGAAAATACTAGGAAACAGACAAAGCTTGTTGAAAAATTATAATGGTAATTATAATGGCATAATTAAAACTTTTATCTTACTAATCTTAGAGTTTGTACGATTATCTTGAGGATATATATACAATTCCTTTAGAAATACGTACAATAAAGAAAAATGGAGACAATAATACTTTTAATTTAAGTTAATCATCAAACATTCCTCGACAAGTCCAACGCAGAACAACGTACGTCGACAATAGCACTACCGTTACATAAATCGAATTACTCAATGCCGAAGCATTACACAACTGTGTTTGCGCACGTCGATCGTACCAAAGTGATTTGTTTGTACGCAATTTAGTACATCTGTGCGCACGGCCTTCGCCGAGCGATTCGTACGGGTTCGCGCATTCAAAGCGTATGAATAAAATGTACGGAAAGTAGCGGAAAGTTCCTCGGCGCTTCTTTCTTTCCCTGGACCGTTGCATCGTTCGCCATTAAGGTGAGTGCGATTTGCATGCGCCTCGTAAAAAGGGAGAGGAGGGAAGCGAGGGCAGAGAGAAACACGCGGGGCAGGAGGCCTTTGATTTATCGTTTCTGCTGCCGCCCTCCTTCGACGTTCCATGCAGCGCGCGATCTGTTGCGCCACGTTGCGTTCCAATTTTGAGTTCCACCGGCGCATAATGAATCGGTATGCAAATTCTCGAATAGGGATCATAACTCATTCGTGCGATATCGTGTTCTCACACGCGGTCAATCGGGCATGCTTCACGGGACCGACACGACATTGCGCGGCGACGCGACGCGGGACGATGCAACGCGACTCGATGCTGGCAGACCGAGCAAAGAAGATAAGGGCAACGAAGACTGGCCGCAGCAATTACAAGCGCGTACATGTACACGCGCATGCACGCGCGCACGCATGTCGCGATGATATTCGATGTAAAGACACGGAGGAAAAATCCCAGTCAAACTGACAGGTGTGAAATATGTGACCGAGACCGTATAAAAATATCGGCCCACCGTCGTCCCTGTTAAACGTCTACCGCTCGGGTGCGAAACCCACTCACGACCGGATTTTCCAGCTACGCGTTGTCGTCTGCGTTATGGATTCTTCGTCAATTGGACGAACAGATTTATGTGTATCGGGGATTGCCACGTGTGAACAAGTGTACAAGTTAGAATGTAAAAGTGGTAAACCTCGTGGAATAAAGTAAATCATAGGTAAATTGATCGATTGATCGATTTTATTAGATGATTAGACTAATTAGCTTTATCAAAGGAGAAAGAGAGAGAGAGAGAGAGAAAAGATGAAACTTTGCTTTACAATCTGTTTGATACAATAGCAAGAATGACAAGTGGGACATTGAACAGAAATGGGACGAGCGTACAAACCAGTATCTTTAACATGTGTGAGAGATGACCGCGAAGGCACTCGTTCCTGCACCGAAGGACACTCCCGGGATAGCACTGCGGTAAGATGGAAATACGCCTTTCGTTCGGGGCCGGATTTACCGCGTGCTTCTCGGACATTAACGGCCCAAAGTGTCAAGGGCGACTGAGCTTGTTACAGCGCGGATGCTTCGGCTCTATCAGTCGCCGAACATTGACGGGAATCAGCGAGAAAGAGACGCGGATAGACAGATTGAAAGCAGCAAAGAGAGGACTACGCGGTGATCAGAAGGAGCGATGCAGAGAGATAGACCTGAGTAAGAGAGGAAAAGAGAGAGAGAGAGAGAGAGAGATACACACAGAGCTAGAGAGAGAGAGAGAGGGGGGGGGGAGAGAGGAGGAAGAGACACGACGAGGCGTAAGGGTTCGTTCGAAAAGCAGGGTACCCGTGTCCATTGACCGTAGGTACGCCAGTGTCGACCGCATCGATAATTCGATAAAGTGTCCTCACATTACCCTATTGATTGCTCCATTGTCCCCGCGACGCTTCTCGGCGATGGCTTCATCGAGGCTTTCAGCCCTTGGTCCGATGCCTCGGTCCTACTTCCTTAGTCTCGCCAGCGACTCGTCTGTGTGCGCGACGTATAACGACTGGGTTCTCTCCTCGCGATTGATTAAACGTAACGGTTCCGAGGTGAACATTGTTCGCGCGTGAAATGTAGCACCTCGAAGTAATTTGCAATAATAATCAGCGAACGATTAAAATCTATATTTCTATCCTTATCACAATGAATTTACTCGCATACGTTTTGTCACGAATAGCACGTAAATCTTAAGAAAAAAAAATTTCGCATCGCGATCCTAAGTTACCGCGACCGATAAATGAATTATATTACTGAAAAAATCAAGCACATGACACGTAATTGGATTACATTGAAATTAATGACTGGCGATAGTGAGCGATCGCTTTTTTTCGATTCGTTTATTATGTTGTCTCTCGGACCACATTTTGGTCGTAGATCCGTTGATACCTCGCAGGCGCAAGCCTTGCATCTGGTTCCTAAACTTCATATATCAACGGCCACGCGAACGTACGGTCGGATCTCTCGTGAAATCGGCGATCGATTATACCACGAAAGAAAGGTGGTAAGGGGGAAAGGAGGCAAGGAGAGAGATCCGGACCTTCGCTGCGTGCCTGAATCCTAATTGAATCGTCAGGACGCTCGAGAGTACTGGCCCTCAGGATACCGACTGCTGACATCAAGAATGTGACAGATAATCGGACATCGTGTCCCTTCCAGAAACCCTTAACGTCGAAACTTCAATCGATCGAACTCGCGATTTCCATAAATTATCTATCGAACCATCGCAATGCTCACTCTACTTCATATTCTAATTTATAACATGATTAATAATTAAATGTATTTACTTTACGTATATATATTACGCTCTCTAATAAAGATTTCTATAAAAATCTGTTCTATAAATTCTATCTTCTTAGAAAAAAGAAAAAAATCGTCAAGATACGCATATACTCTTAACATGTGAATGAGTAGTCCGTGCAAACACTCTGCTTTTTTATGGGGTCTCAGCAATATACGGGTATTGACGTGAACAAGTTGATTTTGACATATGTATAGTAATTAAATTATCCGAAGATTCAACTACCGGTTCTGCGTGCGAGGCGGCGACTTGCGCATCTCTCAGTAATCGTCTGTAGCTATTCGGGAATCTTTTGACACTGGGCTTAGCCGAGGCTGTGCGTATAGTCGTAGTGTTCGTACCTGTTCCTATGGGCGGGACCCGGCATGCCATTCTATTTCAGCCCGGCTTTCATTCATAACTTGGGTTTTTAATAGCTTGCCGCAGTGCCCGTGACGACGACGTTACTCCCAGTTCCCTCGCCTTCTCTCAGCATTGACCTCTTCAGCGCGCGCGAACCGAAAATCATTTTCTACACTAAACGCTGTCTCTATTTAAGACATTCGATTACTTTTTGTTTCCCGCTATTTGCTGTCGACTGAGCTTCGCATTACGATATTCTGAATGCTTCGATGTGCAATAAGAAACATTAATTAACACAGAAATTAAATACCAATTTATACTAATTTCCTTTCTATTATGAAATTTAAATGTCTCTATGCATTAGATGTTGTAATATTATTAATTGTGTATGAAGACTTGATAATATATGGACAGAAAATGAGATTTCTGTATTCCGTACAGTACTAAACTAAATGAGTAATATAAAAGTATGATAAAATGTGATATATATGAAGTTTCTCTCCTTCTATTATTATAATAATGTATCAAACGTTTTGTATTTTTATTAATAAATTTTTTTATTTAAGTATATAATAATAATAATTATTAATATATTCAGTATGGGATAATAACTAACATATTTTAGATGAGTACTCAAACTTTCCGCGTCTTTACACAAGAATAATAGTGGAAAACGATAATAAGATTAGAGAATCCAGACAATCCAGTGATACTGATCTTTTCATGGAAAAAGACATTTTAATACGTTACGTTCTGGAGGAAACATATTAAATATTGAAAGGGGAGCAAGAAGCGAATATGTAATTCCATGGAATATGCTCTCGAATGAAGCTGTCAATGCATCCAGAATGATCGATATGCATGTATCTGTCTACGAGGCAAAATGCGACAACCCACTCGCACATATCCATGTACGGACGGCACGCGGCGAGATCTCGCGATATTGGAGCTCGTATATCAAACTGAATTATTTATTATCTTCTGACTCAATACATTTTCTCGCATTTTCTTCATGCGAAATGTGGGATTGTAAACTAGTGCCAAAACTTACACTTGCTTTTAATTAATATATGCTATAAATTTGTTTGTATTCCTTAGAGTTAGAAAAAATTAAATTACACGTACCTGTATCACAACATATTGCATCGAAAATAATGAGCTAAAATTGCATTATTTTCTACCGATCAGAAGTCTGCGTTGTTCGTACTTTTTACATTCAACATTTTCGCTTTCTCTTTAATATCCGAATATGCATTTATCTTCTTTTAAGTGAAAAAAATTTTTAAGGATTTTAAGCAACGCGAACAGACCTAATTGTTCTTGTTAAAATTTCTTTGTAAAACAACGTTATGCCTATCCAACCAGTTTTTATGACAGATGCAGACAAATGTTTCAGTAACAAATCATTTTCAAAAGTGTAGCTCTCGTTGTAAGCTGATTAATCCTATCGGGCGTATCTCCGAAAGAGTCTTACGTGCGTCATGAAAAGCCATGACACGCACAATACTTAGGAACGGCGGAGCCCTTTCGGGATATCGTCGAGAAGAACGAGAATACTGGGAGAAATACCCGAACAAAGAGAAAAGGTAGGCAGAAAGGAGATGCATGGTGGAGGAGAAGGGCAGACGAGGCGCGCGAAGGTGAGGGCGACGCCACGAGGCTTATAAATAGACACGCGGATAATCACTCAGGATTTATGGTAACCACGGATTATCAAGTTGTACAAGGGGGTATATTTCATATTCGCGACGTTACCTTATTTCAATGGGGGAATACCTGTTCCGCGCGTTACAAACTGCATGAACGTGCATACACGGGGCGACACGTGTGTTGCATGAGCGCCCTCGTAGATACTCGAATGTATATATGTATGTATGTACCCGCGTGCTCGCACATCACTAAGCTAGCTCGAGAAGGCGTCCAGGTGCCCCGTTCTTCTCGTTCCATCTTTACCCACCCCCCTTTCACCCGCTCCCGTCTCAAAATTATTCCCACGTTCAGCGACTATAAAAATGCCCGGCCACTTTTCCAAGAGAGCGATCCCTTGACCGATCACCGGCGACATAGTACACCGACTCGATATCCGTTCTCGAGATTAGAACGAGGATTCTTAACGGGCGCGAAGACATCGTTGGGTGTCGCCCGTCGGACCTGGAATTTCGAAACCACTCGACCGAAAGGATGAAATTGCAACCCCCGATAAGGAGACGCGACATCGAGGAAGAAAGAGGCAAAAGCCACTGAGGAGATGCCGTCAAGAATAACTGATTCTTTAATTAATGTATATAAAAAATTCTGTTTATAATTCGGATAAACTGTGATTAAAAAATTAGATTTTAATATTTTTGGAAAATACCAAAAATAACTGTTGTTCGAAGAGAAGGCTCGAGATCATATAATACCTATGTAACCTATATTTCTCAATTATTTGAGATTGTTGTCGTATAGATTTAAATATGGAATTTTTAAAGACTCACAACACTGAAAAAAAATTCACGAAATTTGAATAAATATTTGTTTAGATAGTACTAATGGGACCATTTACTTACAGTAAATAAGCGAGAAAATGTACAATAAAAATCTTACAAATTATATTTGAACAGAAATATTTTTCAATAAAACAGCATTGCAATCAACAGAATAGATTTACAAAATATATACCGAAAAATTTATTATTTTAGTGAGAAATTAAATCATATTTATTCCTTATATTATTAATTTAATAGTTTGTCATAACTGTGAACATAGCTAATTTCATTTTTGGTTAGTCATAATTCATTTCTAGATAGGATATTTATTTAATTAATGAAACAAATTAGGTTTTCGGTATATTTTATAAGTCAGTTCTATAGATTGTAAGTGTTGTTTATATAAACATACTTTCATATTGATATATTTTACAAGAATTTTTATTGTGTATTTTCTCACTTTTGACATCACAATCTGAGATAGTATATCTTTATAGTAAGTAAACAAGAGCCTTAATATTTTAATTTCTATCGATAAATAGAAGCAAGACAAATTTCGTTATTTTATTTTAATGTTAACCATCTTTAAAAGGACAACTTATAGCTGCAAATATTTATTTTGTTAACGATACTATTGCAATCTCTTCGAAGTACAATTGAAAGGACGTATCATGAAAAGATCGCTGGTAGAGAACGCAATCTTGATAATATCTGTCAATGAGAAAAGCAAGCAGTGACTCACAGCTTCGCTCATCTTCCGATTGTCTTCGCGCTTGCCATGACCTCCCTTCCACTTTTCAACCGAGTGACGCTTCCGATGAGCCCATCTCTTCCGTTATTAGCCATCGGTGGAATCGTGATTTATGGTAGACAATGAGTTCATCGGTTCCGGATGAAGGTGCGCCGTGTAACTTCGATAAATGGAGAGAGAACTGTCCGCGGCGATCGCTGGCTTGGCTCCTCGTCGGTCGGCCCGTACGTCGTCGTCGTTCGCGGCAATTACTGCCGGCCGAGCCCAGCGCAAGAAAGAAAGAGAGGAACGTGCACACGAGTGTACGAGACTTTAAACGCGAGTCAACACTGTCGGCGAGCCGACAGAGGCATCGCGTGTACGGCAGATAGTATCGCTGAGATGCAACAATAGAGCCAAGACCACCTATCCTCCCTCCCCACCGTAGCCGCCGCCGCGATTCTCACTCCTCTGCTCCTTCTCTCTCTCCACGAAATATTCCCACAGTCCTCACACATGCCGGATTAACGCACCCACTGGGCTTCCCATTGTCAACGCACGTAACCTACACACACGCTTACGCGGGACACGCACGTCGACCGCGCGGTCTCACAATGCCCCAATATTCCTCAATCTAAAACGGCCCGACGTCTTTTTACGCGATTGTTAAAGGCAGCTTCCATTATGCAGCGGGCCCTTGGACCCTCGGATCGGATTGCTCCGATTTTCACTATCAGCTACGATTGTACCATCACCAGACGCACGCATCGTAGCGTTATTGTTCACCGTTAAGATCCACGTCGTCGTTTGATCATGGTTGCACTTCGTAGCAATGTCTCAAGTTACATTGGCCGCAAGTTAAAATAAATGCAAGCTTTATTCAATTATAGTTAGGCTGAGTTCGGGGAATGCGCTATCAGTGCCATTGTGTCATTCTACGTTTATCATTCAGTAGACATAAAACAAGGATAAAATGATATAATAGCGCTGATAGCACTCCTCAAACACACCTTTGATATAAGAAAAAGTTTATCGTAACTGACACTTAAATTGAAAAGCCTTTTAACTAGTACCGTTACGCGTTTCAACTCGCTGTAAGTGTAAGCGCGGTTCATGCACCCTCGACCTGCGGGTCGTACGTGACTTGACTTATTTAAATCCATTGTGTTCGGAAAGATCTGCGACATGAACAATTTCCGTCAATGCAAGTGTATCTTTTCGCGGTATGCGCATTTACGTCGAGTAAAATAAATAATAACTGTTATAGTTTGGAAGGATATGCGTTTTCTTAGTCATGCATTCGAAATTATGTACTATGATATAAGTATATATATCATATTTATATCGATCTTGAAAGCCATAGTGCGCAAATGAACAAACAAAAAATAACTATAAAATCTTGCCATTAAGAAGAGAGAGGACATAGCATGCGAGATGGATGAAAGAGCAACATGTATTTATGGGCTGAAGGTTTAATTATCTCCCTCTTGACTATATTGCCATAATTCTAAGAATATGTAAAGACAGTTATAATTAATAAAGCTTTCTAGAAATGCAGGGCGGAAACCGAGACAAACATATGGTACAACTGAACGGGATGTGATTCTTTGTACAAAAATAGGTACAAAATAAATTTTTTTCATTCGAAGTTTCGTTTTCGAGAAAATGAAGTTTGAAAATTCTGGAATATGTGGGCTTAATGAAGATATAGTTGTGGAAAGATAAACGTTATCATGTTTACATAAGTTATGTAACATAACGTCCACACGACTTCACGAGTGGCAGAATTAAAGAAAATGTGACAAATATTTAAATTTTATTCATTTTATCATATATCAAGAGAAAAATTACTAACAACAAAACCTTAGACGAAAAAAGCTTATTCTGCACTTTCGACTTATTTTTGTATGAGGAATAATATATATATAAAGGATTCCCCCTCCTCATCTGGCTGTACTATATAAATTTATCTCCACCCTGTATGTTGAGAAATAAAAATTTATTTTATAGAAAGAAATTAATAATTGTATCACTATAATTTAATTAAAAAATGGAAACTCTCCCCCCCCTCTCTCTCTCTCTCTATACATATCTATCTATTTATTCCTTTTCTCAAATCTAAAGCTAAATCCATCTTTGGATCCCATTGGATTATATTAACGATTAAAAATTTTCATGATTTAATGGAAAGTCAATATTCTCAGATTTATTAGCAATGTTTTATTTTTATCGAAAGTGGCTATTAATCGAGCAATAATCCGGAGACGCGTGAAAGCTTCTTTCGCTACATACACTTCAGATTATGTTCATTTGTGTTCAACCGATTTGTTAGAGAATCCTATACGCACATTCTTTGAGAATGTGTGAAGTTTCTTCTGCAGCATCCCATAATAAGTAACTGTCATTCGTTGCAACTTTAATAGCAGGTTTGATATAATTTACGAGAATTATAAGTATAATGGCCATAACGATGCTAATACATAATATTCGTTGTAGAACATACATGCACACGTCAACATTCCTTAGTAAATCCTAATTTAAAGTAATTTAGATATTGACCACGTTCACAACAGAATACTTATTTTGCAATTGTTAGAAGTTTCTTTCCTTGTGCTGATTGGATTATCCTTTTAGACTTCTAGAAGAATAATCCTATCGCAGAGAAGAAAACTCTCAACAGTTACAAAATAAACATTCTGCTGAATGCGGCCATTTAATTTTTTATAAACGACAGAATATCTTTTTATTTTCTTAGGCGCGCGATAAATATAAAACAAAATACTCATTACGATAAAAGTATTTTATTGATAAATGCTAAGGTTGTTAAACAAAAAAATTTGTAATATCAATCAATTAAAAGATATTATCTGTAACATTTTTTATTTATTACGTACAAAGTATATGTGTGTGAAAACTAATGAGAGTAAAAAAACTTCCAATTTATTTTATAGCCCGATATTAGTTGTGAGTAGCGATTCACAAGAATTCATGGCGAGAGCAAATCTCAGCCGCTGCTCATAATTATATCACCGCCGTTTTAAGTTTTAATGTCGGAAGCAGCGAGCCTGCAATGGTTAATGATTTCTCGCAGCGGTGGGAAAACATTAATGTCAAAAGTACTTGAGAAGTAATTGATCAAAGAGAAGTTATTAACGTAAGTTATTAGCGTCAAGCAGAATTGTAGACATAACGCCAAGTATATTTAAAGAATCACATAGTTAAATATGATATACTTTCACAGCAATATTAGACAGTTAGTCCTAAAATAAAAAGTATGAACCAACGGGTAAAATCAATTTAATAAATTTCTTCTTTATGTCTATTTATAAAATAATTTTAAATGCGAGTAAAATTTCTTAAAACCTATTATTTGTTCTTATAATATAATAATTATTAATTCCTATGTATACATAACTGGAGAAAATTCTCACAATATGTGAGAAGATGCAGCAGCCTCGAGGCCCGAATTATGACCGGTTCCCTAGAAGAATGACACGCGAACGCGAATGAGACAATTTACGCACACGCGAAAGTGCGAGATGGACAATGCCGTGCTGCTTTACGACGACATGCGTACCAAGTGACCGGCCGTGTTCGGCATTTCGCGAACAAATCGGTGAGCGTCGCGCTGGTACCCGAGTTCTCCGATGAGGGGGATCGAGGAAGGGACGGCAGCATCAACCGCTGTTGAAGAGAAGAAGAAGAAGAAGAAAAAGCAGAAGAGGCTGAAAGCATTGTTCCGTTCCTTGTGCCTTTCTCCCGTTCCCTCGTGTTTTTTTCTGTTCCCCCACATTTCATATCGGTGCACCATGCGGTACCTTCTACCTCCCCAAAGCCACCTCAAACGCACCGGCCCGTGCTCAGGTGTGCTCCATTGTTAGCCGCCCTACATATCGCGTTTTGCCCTCTTTATTATGTGTTTGGCCATTATAATCAGAGAGAAGAAAGAAAGCAGAGAGAAAGGGAGAGCAGGAGAGAGCACGGAACACGAACATACACGCATGAATACACGAAAGTGGTGGTCCAAGGATCAAGTGGCATTGTGATGCTTTAGACACAATGTTGTCCGTCTTATGTTGGCGCAATCTCGTATAATCTTGTAATACCCGAATTACAGATTTTCACTGCAAGATCTACGAATTATTTATCTTACAGTTATACGGTATATTTCTGCAATAATTAAATTGTGTAATCCAATAGTAAAATCATCGATGTTTAACTATGTTATTTGGATATTAAATGAATAATTTATTTCTAATTGATTGTTATTACTTTTTTCTCTTTATTCCTAAATGTAATATTTCCTAAAAAGCTTTCTCCTCTCTCTCTCTCTCTCTCTCTCTTTCTCTCTGTATGTCTCCAATAGTAACCTTATCATTAAATTAGCATTAATAGATACGCATGGAAAAAAAAAGTAAATATTGATTTGATGAAGTAGACAACAGTCCGTGCATTTGTAAATGAAAACTTATGTATCTCCAACTTTAGCATGAACGAACAAGATGAAATACCATAAATTGAAATTTCTTTGCTGAAAGAAGATCAGAAATTTTTCTCGTTGCTTTTGAGCCTCGAGCGAGGAGTAAACTAGTCAAAGGGACGGGTTTCATTTTTGCATACTGAAACGCTTACATAATATCCGCAACGAGTTTTGTTGCTCGATTTGCGGAAGCGTTCCAACGATACGCGAAGCAGGACTCTTTATTACCGCGGACGCAAGCACGTGGGATACGTCGCTTTTTTTAACAAACACGCGATTTCCCTCGGTTTCCAGTACTCGGCAGAATACTCAGCGCGAGAAAAGGGAGGAGAAGAGCCTTACGAGCTAAAGGGATTTACGCGATGCTCGGCATGACCTTAAGGTCGCGGCGTCGAAAAATTGCTAAATTATTTAAGACTCTCCTAACCACGTCGGTGCTTGTTGCCGGATGATTTATTTCGACTATCATAATACATAGCCCCGGTATCCAATATTGTAATACGTTTTGCATACGTGCACGTATCATTGTCGACGGACGTAGCCAAGCGATTGAAACACTACCCGGGCTATATCTCAACAAGTTGGTCGGGCGTTATGAGTACCTGCTCCGCGTGGCATTATGTTCCCGGTGGTAGAACAAGTCGAGTTCAGAGAAAAGTGTGCGCGGGAAGAAGATACTTGCTCGTGATCGTTGGATCAGAATCCCGTGTTATTGCACTCGATGACGAGGCAAACAGGTGTAAGCCCGATTCTTCTCTGTGAGTGTACGTGTTCCATCATTCGTCGTGCATGTCACCGCGACGAGAAAGTGCAGATGATTTTTCTTATGTCGGCTATAATTTGCTCGTGACGATCCGCACGTATCGTAAGGGACGAGCGATCGCTCGGTTTATGAAGCGACCGAACGAGAGCGCGTATTACCGCAGCGAATCAGGTGCAAACATTTCACATTATTAATTGCCGTTTTACGAGTGCGGCTCGACGATATCGGTGGTGCGTACCGAGAAATCTGCCCAGGGCGCAATTAAATGGGTCCAGTATTAATTAACATTAAAATACGCTCTAATAATTAATATTAATTACTACGATCCTAGGGCTACCATAAATGTTTTAACTGAAACGAGTTTCGCCTATTATCTTCCGTTCGACATTATCCTCCGGCATGAATATGATTACATGAATAAACAGCTAATGTCATACACATTATAAAACGAATTTGATATATTTTTATAAAAATTAATTGTAAATTGATTTTAGCGCGTATTCTTCCTAATTCATAAAGTTTTTTGTAAACATTCAACAGTTTTCTAGAAGTTAAAAACTCAATATTGTTTAAATATTTATCGTTAGTTATAGAAAAAGATATTAATCTTTAAGTGGGTAGAGATAAGATGGTCAGATATAGTTTTTATTAAAATCTTGTGTGTATTAAATCTTTTCTTTCTGGGAAAAAAAAATAAAAAGTATTGCTAAAAAATCTTGAAATTTATTATTTTTATCTCATAAA
This sequence comes from Mycetomoellerius zeteki, assembly GCF_001594055.1. Lineage (NCBI taxonomy): Eukaryota > Metazoa > Arthropoda > Insecta > Hymenoptera > Formicidae > Mycetomoellerius > Mycetomoellerius zeteki. The sequence goes on from NW_017255996.1 coordinate 1,073,643, forward strand.
AGTATAACTAGTATAAGTTTAATTATAACATAATGTATTAGCGACAAATATAACTATAAAGTTAAAATTTGTCTTGGGGTATTCTGAGATTCCATCTACCAACTTTGGTATTTTTATATCTGACTTATATTTAAAGATTAAATATTCTTCTTGCGTCTCGTACACCAATGTCTAAAAAAACTTTTCGATTCGTAACATGCGCAGAATAAGATGTTGATTCCGTTCTTCGCGCGACTGCGCATTAACGCTCCGATCGCGCATTAATGATAACCTTCATAAATCCAACGAGTAATAAAGCACCTGACACATATCTTCTTATCCGCCTACCTAACAATAAATAAGAATCGTTCGTCGCGATGAATTACGCGCGCGTATTCCGCGTGGTCGGTGGTTTTTTCCTTCGTCATTCGAGAAAGTTCAGGACGCGAGATGCGTGCGAAGCCGCACGAGGCACCCACACGATCGTTATCGTACGATTAATATGTTAATCGCGGCAGCGATGTCACATTAGTCACGATCGCCACGAGCACTCGTCCACACTTAACGGACGTTCGACACTCCTGTGTATAAGAAGCCGTGATGGATTTTTTCATTTTAACGTCGTTCAAATCGTCTTAATCAAGATATCGCGTGCGCGAATATGACTCATTTTCTACGCGCGCAAAACACGAGCGCTTCTCATAGGTGAATTGCCAAGCGTGTATTCTACCTTGACTTCTATGCATCAAGAGCATCTGCGTGCAGTCAAAGTTGCGATTATCTATTTTGCGGAAAAATGAATTTCGGTTTTATTAAAAAATTTAATTAGATACACACATTTGAAAATAAATTAATTTGGATTATCAAATAATTACGTAGGACGCTCAAACTATATAAGTGTCATAATACTAAAACTTTCAGCAGCATTATTTGTCGTAAAGACTTAAGTGTTCTACATAATTATTTGATAGTCCAACACAAAATTATTTTCAGATGTATCTAGTTAAATTTGAAATACTTCAGCAAACTGTTCTTTCGGCGTACATGCGAATATCAACATTGCTTTCACTCTCGCGATCTGTTTACCGGATATTAGTTTCTAAAAAGAATAAATATTATAATTAAATCCGTTCCGTATCTCAAATCATTAATCTCGGATCACTAATAATATATTATAACTAACATCTTGGTGTTTTGATATAACGCGGAGAAGCAACGAGAAAACCTACTTCAATTGAAGTGTATTTATCGAAACATCAATCGACTTTTAATTGTGTAATTTCCTGAAAGAAAATTTTAAAACAATTTAATTCATACGCCTTTTAGATTTTCTAATGCCTACGTCTTTTCCTAAAAAATGTATTCCTTACATGATTATCTGAAAAAGATATTCACACACACGTTGAAGTATTGTACATCGACAATAATCTACTTGTCAAAGGAAAACTTTCTTATCAATTACTGCTAATAATAAGTGTTCGCTGTCACAGGTAATGCAAGACAGAATTGAATTACTCATTTAATTGGGTGACGAACTAGAAATAGATCGAATCGTATCGTCAGTGTTATTCTTCTACTCGGAATTATTGGAGCGATGTAAAGTGAGAAATCGGCGATCCTCCTCCGTTAATCAGCAATTACCTCGCAACCATTTAAATCGCCCCGCTAACGCGCAGGCACCTCTCATGTATATGAGCGGTCCGCACAATTCGCCGACGAGCAATTTACGGCCGGGCCGTCCGTAAATTTACTTTCTTCTGCTATCGCGGCACGCAATTACGCGCCATCCATTTCGCCTGTCGCCCCGTCATCGAGCCTCTAACGCGTATCTTCTTAAAAGCGACTCCCGCGTGATTCGACGCATCGTCGACTCGCTCGCTCGTTCGTTCGTTATTCAAGGAGCAATATACGATTAGTAATTCAGATTGACACGGAGAATAAGACGTTGAGCGAGCGGAGCAATTACGATCGCCGGGACTTCTGAGGAACATCACACAGATTTTTTTTCCGCGTCATCATGTTGGTCTAGGAAACGCGATAATTGTCGCGCAGCGAGGCTGAATTTAACCGGAGATTCACCATAGCGCAAAGTTAATTAGCCGCGCGGAATCTAAGGCATCCGGCTCGAGTACACGGGACACACCAACGCGCACGTGTATGCCGTCCTTGTGAAGCCAAATATGTGGTGGTGACATCCACTTGGCGCCAGTCCGCTCGTTCTGCAACCGGACCATCCCAACCGGTGACGTGTAAAGCACGTTTTCAGAGTAACTCGGTACAGGTACACGTACCTCGGTGGATAATGTATCTGGGTAAAGGTACAGCTATGGTTTTTTTTTTTCAGGAACACGACTATAAATAGGCGCAGTTGCATGCAAGTATTCAGATACGGCGTCGCAACACGATACGATTTAACCGTGTACATACTTTGTTGCAGAAGTGGCACATAAATGACCGCGAAAATGAGTCCGAGGATTTTAATATGATTTTAATGCAGAAACATGATGCGGATCGTTCATTTTTTAACGAGAGAAATGGCTGCCTTAAGCTACTGTAAATATAATGAATGAATACATTTCTCTGCAAATATACGATCATAATTGTCATGATTTAAAAGCAAAAATTCGATATCCATTTATGTTATTCTTTTGGAAGCAAAATACATAAATATTCTTGAAAGTACCTACTTATCACATTATTCGTTTAAGAAATCAAAACAAATGATATGATATGATATAAATGGTCATAGACGTAACAGGATTAGACTGTGCATTTCTTAATCTTAGCATTTGTGCTTTTTTTAAGAAAGAATTGAATTATATCAGCATTTCTTTTCAATTCGATACTTTAAAGGGGAAAGAGAGAGAGAGATATATGATTTAAGTGAGTCATTACTCCAAGTTATTGATATTGTATTGCATCGTTTGCCTGATCTAATCTTTAGGAAACAAAGATGTCCTTTCCACACAGTTTTTCAAAATCGTCTGAGAGTATATTATTTACAGAATAACTTTTTACGGCACATTAACATACCTATTACTTCACATAACTCGATACTACATGTATAACTTTAAAGAGAGGGTCCAAAAGTAAATTAATTTCATATTTATTTTATATTTAACTTAATTTTTGTGCGCACCAATTTCCGCGCTTGACTCTTACGCTTTTTTTTTATTATATAATTTTGATCGTTAAGAGTTTCCTTTGTTCTGTTCGATATGATTTAAGCTCACTCTTTCTAGTAACGACTTCGTACACTGTTAAATCTATAGTGTCAAATTTAATCTAACGTGAGTCGCCACTCCTACTAAATATATCATTATTTTTGATCAAAACGATAGTTAAATTTGACACAGTATAGATGTTTTCTTAATCAAATTGACACTGTATAGTGTCAAATATATCTATTGTTTTAGTATAAAATAACGATATGATTGAGTAAGAGCAGTTTAACGTAACTCACGTTAAGTTAAATTTGACACTATAGATTTAACAGTGATAGGAATGCACAATCTATTCTTTTATTTACGTCTACATGAAGTGTAAATAATACACGATTTTATTGAAGTATTAAAAAATTCAGCTAAATACAGATTTGAATATAAACTTGGATTATCAAAATAATTATGTAAGATGTTCAAGCTGGTTGTCTAACGTTAAAACTTTTTTCAGAATTGCTCGCCATGCTTGAGTTTTCTATATAATTATTTAGATAATCCAATAAAATTATTTTCAGATCTGTATTTTCAGAATCTGTAAATTTTTATTTAGATACTACAACAAAATCATTCTTTCCATGTACGGTCAGTAATTGCAAAAAGATAATATTATATATGTAATAATTTCATGGTTTTATCAACAATTATATTTTACCAAGTATTATATAGCTTGTCAGAGTCAAAGGGAAGTCAAGAAAGATCTACGAGTGCTTCTTTAAAACTACAGTTCTTGCAAGCGTGGCGTACGACGGGCAGTTGGGAAAGGATTTCGCAAAACTGCGTGGTAATATACGATCCTAAGGTCTCTCGACCGAGAGCGTCTGGCGTTTATCTCTTTCCGATACGGAAGTCTAACCGGAGGAATTAATTGCCTGCCGTGGCACCTTACTACGGAGTCCAAGCGTCTCCATGCAATATCTGTTCTCTGCGGAGCCATTAACCGGGCGCATACTTTACGCGGGAAAGCACATAAGAACCGTGAGTACAACGTCGACTGGCAAAATCTCATTTCACCGCTTCCACCTGGACGTTGTCGCGGAATGGAGATCGTTAACGAAACGCAGTGAGAGTTGCGTACGCGCATTGAGACTGCGAGCATAACGACCGGTATATCTCGTTAGAATCTTCTTAACTACTTTCGAACTTGGTTAGCGTTACTGAAAAGCAGAGCGAATACGCGTTTTGAAGAGCATTAGCCGTTCCGTAATCACGATGCTGGCACTGAAACATTACTGAGCGACCTTGAAGAATTATGACTTTCATGTTTAACATTTTACGCTTAAAATAATATATACACAAAAAGATTATCCACGTTAAAGCCTGAAAATATCTCTACGTGAGTATTTATATAATTTCTAATAGAGAAATTATTTAAATTAAAATCTAAAATATCTCTACGTAATATCTCAAAGAGTATTTACATATAAATATCTCAGAATGTTTATATAATTTCTGGTAGAAATTATAATACAATCTTGATTACATTTGCATCAGTATATTATATCCAGTTCGATATCCTGAATCGCAACATTTCCACCGTAATGCTGTCGAGACGATGTCGCTTCTTGCGAGACGCCTACGCGAGAGAAGCGATGCATTCGGTAGCGCAGCTCGTCGCGTGAAAGTGAAGCAAGTGGGCGAGCAGCGCGAAAAATTTCATGGGGAACGGAGGCAGCGAGAACTCTGCGTGTGTGTGCGTAGAAAGATTCTCTACACACACCGCCGCGGGCATTAATTTACACCGCGCGAACGAAGTGGTAGTCGGGTGTTATTAAGTCGGAGACCAGAGAATCGCCCAATGTATGCATATATCGAATGCGAAGCGTGAGAATTCGTCTCGCGGAGACTGGGCTGAGGGGATCGTTCAGGCTCAACGAGGCGTTGTGTTTCTCATTCTGTCTTCAGGCAAGGGCTCTTCTGTCACCTGCAGCGAGGTAAGGATAAACTTAGCTACCATATTTTCGCCTCCGTTACTCACCTGCGCTGCTTCAATTCTTATTTCTTTGTATACATTTTATATATTTTACTTTTTATTTCATTTTGTTTATCTTATCACGAAGAAAAAGATTTGTTAAAACAAGTAAAATCTTCACTAATTTAGCAAGTATATGGTCGTAATGTACGGACAGCCAGCTTTTTTCTACAAAAAAAATTCCTAAATTTAAGTAATATTTTCATGAATAGTAGCTAAGCAAACATTTTCTTATTGCGAATAAATATTTACTAAATGTAAACACACATTATTTGATTTAAGTATTATCTTCTTTTTTTGAATAAATACTTACTTGCAATAAGGAAATGTTTACTTTGCTACTATTAAAAAAAATATCACTTAAATTTAGGATTTTTTTTTCCGTGTATGTTAAGATAGCAAAGTTGTACAGCTGAATAAAATTAGCGTTGTAATAGCACAGCAAATTTGTTAATATAACAAAGACAACTTTCGATAAAAGTCAATCTTATATATAGATTTATAGATCAAAATTTTTCCAATATACAAAACAAACATGCTAGCTAAGATGGCGTGTGTGTGCTTTTATTATTACAATGAAGATTTGTTGATGAAAACAATTAGCAATTTTATTCATTGTAGCAAAGAATATTTTTGTTGAATTATCAAATTTTCTCAGTTATAGATGTTCAACTCGCATAGCTATATAGCTATAGCTTTGCTGAACTATCTAATTTAATTTTTTCCATGATCTTATATCACTTGACGTTTTATTTCTCTAATTTCTGTATCATATATGTATACGTTCTTAAAGAGGGCTTGCCTTAGAACTGCTTAGAGCAGCAATAAACGTTCTACCTATTTCTTTGTCTTTCTCTCTGCGTGTGTCTGCGCTGTGCTCCGCTTCGCGATGACGAGACAATCAGAAAAAGAATAGCACGCCGCGGTACGATTGAACTTTCACTTCGACGTTGCGATTCGATTGTAAATATACGCGGTGAGAAGAAATCCGTGAGTCGGCAAAGTGCAGACGGATAGATAACCTCGACAGCGGGGTATAACGCGTCGTTGTTTATCGGCCGTTCATTCTTCCTGCGGGGATCAGCTTGAGGACCGTGGAAACTGGGAATGATATAAGTATGTTGGGTTGTACGAGAACGATGCTGCTTAGCGCAGGGTAGATACTTCGTGACACTAGCGGCGAATACATGTGCCGAGTGATGATGTTCGTAAAATTACACGGTAACGCATTTTGTTGAGTAGAAAACATAAGTGATAAACTGGACCAAGTGAGTGTACAATTCGATACAAGATAGAATCATCTGCATCATTATTACGTAAGAAATGGTGTCTCCAATCGCTAGTATCATTGGGTATCTATCTGGGTTCCTTTTCTTAAAAAGTATCCCATACGAAAAATTAGGAAAACGCTATAGTATATATAATATAACGCATACTATAGTATTTCCCTAGTTTTACGTATGCGATACTTTTTAAGACTAGGAGCTCAGATAGATACTCAATGATACTAGCATCGATTGGAGATATCATTTCTTACACAATAATGATACAGATGATTCTATCTTGCATCGAATTGTACATACACTTTATTAAATAAAAAACGAAAGAGAGAGGAGAATATCATGAAATTAAATCATTTAAACAATGCTATCTCAGTTCGAGTGCGTCCAATAGAATTCTCTATAAAATTTTAATCGAGGAGAAAAATTTATCTTCACACACACAAAACTTATTAAAGCCGATATTTATAGTCAGATCTTATATTTGAGACCGTCTTAAGTTCAGCCTTGAGGTATCATGAACCAATCAGAGAGCCGCATTGGCATCTTAAGACATTACTTAAGACGGTTTTGAAATAAGAACCCGGCCTATAATACTTCTATCAAAGCCAGCCTTCGAAGATCTTAAGCGAACTTTTTTACGAACAACACATGAGCTACTGAATCGGGAAATGAACGTTTGGCTCTCTTCTATAAAAATAATTTTTATAATTTGTTTCTCCTTGTCAAAATTTAGGAGCGAAGGTAATCTCTTCTTCTTGAATATATTCATGTCTGAAGGTATTTTATGGAATTATTACCTAATGACTAAGAATGTTATCTCTTGTGCAATAACGATGTCGACTGATGTAAGTTTAAGTATTTGCACTTTCTAGAGTTCGAATTTATGTACTAGTACGTTAATTAAATCATCCTTTTAAATGAGTCTATACGATCAAATAAAATTACCACTACCGGATCGACATTTGCTTGCTGCAGGATATTTATAGCTAATGATAAAAAAAAAGTTACCTAACTGACAAGTTCGTTTTTATAAATCGACGATCAATGTCGCGCGAGATGAAGCGAGTGTAATATCGAGAAAAAGCTTTACATACTGCGAATATAGCTTTCCAGTGAATTCTAGAATGTTAACTCATTCGACGAGATGAAAATCGATTGGACCACGAGCCATTCGTACGCTGATTATACCAATCGATCGCAATGAATTTTGTCGAATTTGTTATTTATACAAATTACATTTATTTCACTTAATCCTGTAGCACACTAATTAAGCTCATTCGGATGTGCGTACTCATGGTTTATCACCCATAGCATTACTTTCGTAAATAGCTTCAATATAATGTATCAACAAGACAACTACTTTAAACATACAATTAAGGAGCATACAGCCACAACTCAAGATGTTCTAAGAGAGAAAGTAATATATTTTAAATTAATACGTTAAATTATAAAATTTGTAGACGTTTCGATCAAGCTTTGACCATCATCAGTACAATAACGCATAGATGTTATTTACAATCAACTATAGATATAATTGTCTTCTACGTGTTTCTTTAATTCGACGTTAAGATCTCGTTCAAACTTATGCAATTTAAAATTCGATTATCCATATAAAAATTCAGAAGAAATTCAATCGTCTTGGTTCAGAATTATTGTTAAAACATTTTTTCTAGAACATTGTGGCAAACACAGGACTTCCAGATTTTTTGTATCTGTGAAAAAAAGATCCTCATGATTTTAGTATAATGTAATTATATTTGTATAAGTATTATAATGTGGTTAGATGATACGATGATGAAAGAATTATTGACAGAAAGAGAGTGAGATATAGTGACGTATCATAGTCACATATAGTAACATATTTTACTTTCTGTCAAAAATATAATTATATTATACAAATATAATTACATTATACTAAAATTGTGGGGATCTTTGTTCACAGACACAGAATCTGGAAGTCCTGTGTTTGCCAACGGTCTAGAAAAAATGTTTTAACAATAATTTTGAACCAAGACGATTGAATTTCTTCTGAATTTTTATATGGATAATCGAATTTTAAATTGCATAAGTTTGAACGAGATCTTAACATCGAATTAAAGAAACATGTAAAAGACAATTATGACTGTGTTCCAAAATTGACTGCCAGTACTGAAAATCTATAATGTACGTAACGTAAACTATAACATTTTCAGTACTGACAATAAATTTGGAACAGCCTATATCTATAGTTGATTGTAACATCTATTGTATCGTTATTGTACTGATGATGGTCAAAACTTGATCGAAACGTCTATAAATTTTATAATTTAACGTATTAATTTAAAATATATTACTTTCTCTCTTAGAACATCTTGAATTATGTGACTGTATGCTCCTTAATTGTATGTTTATATTATTAAACCATCTTCAAAAGTTTAAAAAACAAGTACTTTAATTTAATATAACATTTCACAACAAAACGAACTAATAGAAACTCTTATGCACTTTTTATAGTACACACAGTATGCTTATAACATTAATTTTTGATACCATTGCGTATTTTTAATTTTTGATCAATTTGCCTGAAAAATATTAATATTTATTTGGTGCTATAAAAGATCCAGATTATTTACTAATGATGTACCTACATATAATGAAATATTACATATATTACATTTCTCTCTCACTATATCTCAATCTAATTTACTTTAGAAGTAATTTTGAAAATATTTGTAATGATCTTCACTGTTTCCTTATTATAATCTCTCTTAATAAGTTTTTTTTAATCCATATTCACGTAAACAAAGAAATGTATACATGCATACATACCATACATGCAATAATTATCAAGAGACAATTCTCATTGGTCATTGCCTCTTATTAAAATAAAAAATAATTTCACTCACCAATTCATATAATGTGCAGTGGCAGAATTGTAACCGTAATAATCTGTAAAAAAAATATATCCATATTATAGACTCCTTTAAAAATAATGAATATTTCTAAAAATTATGCATACATTAAATTTTTCGTCCTTCCCTTTTAAATAGATATTTCATAAAATAATCATATAATTTCCGAGAAAAGTCTTTTCATTAAGTATAACAATTTTTGCAAATCTGATAAAAATGAAAGTTTAATATTTATAATAAAATAATCCTAATGATATAAATCTAAAACATCTTGAAAATATTACATTCATGTATTCATACATTCATCATTATATAGTATTTATATTATATTCATACATTCATGAATGTAATATTATCAATATTTGATTAAATTTTGGAGAGAAAGAGAAAGAGAGACACAGAGAGAAAATCATTTATAAGAAAAATTTACATGAAAAGAACCTAGACAACACGCATTGTTCAGAACATATCTTTATGATGTCTTTAGACATCTTTTAACCATGTATGTCCCAAAAGACGTCATTAATGTCATTACGATGTCTTTATGATGTTTTTTAGATATGCATGTTGTCTTTGTGAAAAATAAGACAAGAAGTGCAACGTGTATGATTTTATCAGGGAAGAACGATTAATGTCGCAGTAACAAATATAACAGTTAAAGATAAATGTACAGTACACTCCGTCCACCTTAAAATGGCATAAAAATACACTGAATCGATACGTTTTTGCATAAAAATGAAGCTTTGACGAGAAAAAAGTGTCACTCTGTTCCACGAATCGAGTTATTAAGCGTTAAAGTTAACGATTATTCAGGTTAGGTGAACATTAATATTTCCATTGACACTTCTACATAGTCGTCAACTTTATCGCTTAATAATTCGGTTCGCGGAGCAGAGCGACACTTTTTTTCTCCTCAAAGCTTCATTTTTACGCGAAAACGTATCGATTCAGTGTATTTTTATGCCATTTTCGGGTCTCCGGTACATTTACCCAATTAAATAATAAATTACTCACCCAGAGATTATTCTGCCCGATGCCCGATGCCTCCCCGGGCTTCTTCCTCTCTTATTTTCGCGTTGTCCGTTGGCTTCTTCATGGCACTCACACACTACACTCGTAGAAAACATAGTTAAGTATAAGTACGCTCGCGCACACACCGATTACCAAAATACGATACTCGCGCGACACTTGGCACGGCACTTCTGAGACACGACGATGTTAATCGGATGCAACGCGTATACCCATATTGCAAGAGAAGACGAAATAAACGAAAAGAGCGCGAGCCAAAGTACGACGCCCACCGCACTCGCCTCGCGACCAAACGGCTAGGTACATTTCCACTAGCCGTTCAAATCAACTTATGTTTGTTCACGTTGTTTAAAATCCCCAAAAAATTTGCACTTAAAAAGAGACGAACACACATATTCGGACGTTGAAGAAAGAGAAAACGAAGATGCTGAGCGCAAAAAGTACAAGCAACGCGAACAGATTTATTTAATCCTTGTTGTTCACCGAATTGAAGGCGACGGAAACGATCTGCGATCAACTTCACGCGTTTCAAGATCCGTTACGGCGGTGCTACACCTGTTGCTCCGAGCTGCACCTTTGTACACTCTCGCACTTTGAAGAATGAGTTACGATTTCATTTTAATTGTTATTTTGTGTATTATGACATACGTGAATAAATACATGTATTTTTAGAATTAGAGGCAATTGCGAATTAATCACGATTTATTTATTAAAATGCGATGCCATTTGACTCTGTCTTAAAGATCCGTTGTCTTTCAAAATTTTTTGAATGAATCTTATGGACTTTCTACAATAAGTCATTACGTAAGTTTCAAGTCTTAAGCCATGAGAAATTGACCAATCATAGTCGACCATTCTTCTCACATTCAACTGTGATTGATCAATTTCTTACAATTTAAGACTTAAAACTTAGATAATGATTTATTATAGAAAGCCATTACTCTGAAAAATGAAATCTCACTAATTAAGACAAAATCATACAAAAATGTGCAATCGAAATTCAGTGTTACGCGAGCAATATAATTTCGCGAACGCGAATTCTGCGAAATATACATACTGTTAATAAATGATCGATGTAATAGGTTTTCCATTACTTGAATCACGATGTCTACTTCAAATTAATGAATCATGCGAAATATACGTCCCGATAAATAGCCGTCGGTTTGACACACTTATGAATCGTTAATCGCGGAAGTTAAGTAATCACACGGATTTGCGAATCACTAATCGTTCATACGAAACGATCGCTCATTCTTTCGAGCACTCGCTATCGCGTCTCGAGGGATAATAACGACGTATTATACTTGGAGCTTTGTGCCGTGCCAACCCGTTCGAGTATCGCCGAGAGAATAACAACACGACGCGCCAGGCAGGCCGCGTGCCGCGTGCCGCGGTCACCGCCGGTAAACACAATAGGTGCACGGTGGTGGCAAAAAACCAACTGCCGGCCGAACGTCGTTTTTGTTGATATATCTCGTAACCGCCACGAAATATTCGAAGCGCTGAAAAGTAAACGTATACGTTTTATTTCTTGCGTATCACATTAATTTCGATGAATGGACTATTCACTCGCACATTTTGCTATTCGTTTCTTTAACCTTTCAGTAGATAGGTGGATTTTGAAACGTAAGTAGATAGATGGGGTGCTGAGATACCACAAAAAGTTTTTATTTTTATAATTATATTTTTTACTAGAATATCATATTTTAGTTAAACTTACATTAGTTATACTCTAATAAGATAGAGAAATGTAAAAATAATTTTTAGGACTTTAACACTCCTGGATGATACTTTTTAATTTTGCAAAACGGTAGTTTTAATTACGGATTTTCCGATTTTATTTCATTAACACAATTATTATTAAAAAACACAACTTGGACTAAAAAAAATACAAATATTCTGATACTAAATAGTACCATAAAACATAAATCATACAAAATTGTCATTACAGCGTAAAAAAAAATATCGAGTTGAAGGTAGGATAAGTAGAAATAAAAGATACAAAAATTGTTAATTTTTTTATAAAAAATGAATATTTTAATGACAAAAATATGTAAAACAGTCAATGTTTGAATTAAAAAAAACATAAAATTAAATTTCGTTTTATAGAATTGAAATATAACAACAAAAATAACAGAAAAATAAGATTATTTACTTTTTATAATTAAATTTACATTAGTTACATTTAATAAAATATAGACATGTAAAAATAATATAAATAAGACAAGAAAAGTAATATAAACAAGACAACTCGACTACAGCAGAGAAAAACCTCTGATTATACAAAAACTCGAAAGAAGGTAAAGTATAAAAAGAAAACACAAGTAGGTAGGTGAGATGTTCGCAGCATCCCCAGCATGTTTGATGCTCTATTATTGTTTACTGCTTCAATACTGATGAGCCACTACCACTTTAATCTGCCAAGTAAACATTAATAGGAAGATACTAAATCGATGAGCTCTGTTGTCAATCTAAAAGTATGAAATATTTAAGAAAAACTATGCCTAGGGTGCTTAAATACCCCACATACCTATTGAAAGGTTAATCTAATTAGCGTCATGTGAGGTAACAATTATTAGATCAGATTTGCACGATGCTTTTTTAACTACTATAGCGTGCTGTTCTTCTAGCGAACTAGAAAATTTTTTGAAAATTTAATACTGGAAGATATCCAAGCAGAAAATATATGTTTGAAAAACATATAGTCGAAATGTTTTTGTGTTGTATAAAAAATATTAAATACACATTAATAACATTAAATATTCGTTTATCAAAACGTCGAAAACTCTCTTACGAGAATGGTATTTTGAATTAGTAAAAAAAATGTTTAATAAACATTACAAATGTCTTATAAACATTTTTATAACGTTTATTAAAACGTCGAAAAGTTTCATTCAAGAACAGTATTTTAAACTAGTAAAAAAAGTGTTTAATACATGTTACAAACGTCTTATAAACATTTTTGTAACGTTTATTAAATAGTTTAAATAGCTTAAAAAACGTATCAAAGTTTAAACGTTCATTTTTCAGTTTATACATTTATTACACGATTTTTAAAGTTTATTAAATGTACTTTGAACGTATAACTGTATTGTTTGAATAGTGATTAATAGTGCTTTTAATACTCAAAATAAATAAGTAATCATTATCTTTCAATATTAAATTGACCAATATTAAATTGGATTTTTGTAAGGAATTAGCAGCTAAAAAATATTGTTCCTTTACTTCAAAAGTGACACAACTCAAAAAACTCAAAAAATTATTTTCGAATTATTACTATAATGCTCTATTAATTATAAAAAATAAACTAATTTAACTTCACAATCCGTTCATTAAATAACACATATGTCATTCTTAAAGTTTTCAAAGAGATCATAATAGCTTCCACAAGTGATCTATTTTGTATTATCTATGTCGTTTTTGTAAATAAAAAGAAGTCTTCTACAGAGAACATTTAGAATTAAGACAATTTTGATAATCGAAATTGAAAAAAAATTGTTTTATTTTGAATTTAATAATTTTAACTGATCAAGGTAAATATGTATGTATATGAACTGTTGCTATTTCGAGTTATATGATTTATGATGAATTATTTTGGATTTGCTAACTTTGTAGGATATCAGAAGTCATCACAACTGAAAAGGCGTGGTTTTTAAGAGTTCTGAAATAAAAATTCTAAAAATGACATTTGATCATGTCTTTAAGAGTACAGTTTTTTTAAAATATATTATTTAATTTTTCTATTATGTTGAAAAATAGTTTTCCCCTCTTCTGAAAAATTAATTTTTTTAGTTGTAATAAAAGAGAACGATATTATTTTTAGCTGCTAATTTTCTAGTTTGCTAGAAGACTAGCACGTTATTAATTGCTAATAAAAAAAGCATTGTGTAAATAAGACTTTATTGCTTGCTTCAAAATTTTCAGAAATTATAATGAGAATATCGTTGATTGAAATCGATAAATGTATTATGTTACTAATACTAATTTTTCAATTAGCTGTCATAATAACGTGCGATTTCATCAGTATTCTACTAATCTAACTTAATCATTAGTAAATCATTTTTTCTATAAAAATAATTAACTATAATTATATTTATCATTCATTGACATTATAAAACTAAATATATATCTTTGCGCAGCAATCCTATTTGCGCTTTACAAGTATTTGAATTAAATATTTTAATGTGCAACACTTTCATGAATATTCTAAATAGGATGAATAGTCTAAATGGAAAATCAAGGAAAGGAAATTTGTGGTACACGTTTAAATAACATTTGTACAGTACAAACATCACGGACGTCGTTCCGACAAGTCGCATTGATTTTTCTCTCTCCTCGTTTTCGCAGGCAGAAAAATGGAGCGGTGTTCGGAAACAGGAGATGGATGGCTCGCGATATATCAATGAATACGAAGGCGCGAAACGTTTCGGATGCGGGCAGGGTAGCACGGAGAAAGGAAGTAAAAATCGAACGTGCGATCGAGGAGAGAACGCGAGTGGCAACCGTTCTTCACCGCGGAATGTCGAAGTGTCTTGGATCGGAAGTCGAGTGCGTTCAATCGTTAATCATGGCGGTTGCGCGAAAAGAAACTCCCATTCGCAATCGTGCCAGTCCGATTGTATGTACGCGTTTTTGTCGGAGGTCATGTATACCGGCAGCCACCGTCGCGTCGCCGCCATCATCCCCTCGGTATATATTGTATCAGCGTATTGTTGACTCGCACACATTTTCGTTGTGGCAACCTATAAATCTTCGGCGTTTCCTCTTACAAGCCATTACCGAACGTGAACTCGCGATACTTGTGCGCGACCGTAAGACGACGGAAAGTAAGAAGCCATTGAGTGGCTCGAACGTGGCTGGAATTAATTTCATCTCTCGCCATGCTGTTAGCACTCACGCAACGACGGGGAATGAATCGCTCTGCACCTGTCTAGGAAAGAGAGAGAGAGAGAGAGAGAGAGAGAGAGAGAGAGAGAGAGAGAGAGAGAGAGTTGTCGCAAACTATATGAGAACGGGAACACTGTGACGCTTCAATGCCTTTCTCATTAGTTTACTCTTTGTCCGATTTATCGAAATTGTAAAAAGCATTACGCATCGGGCATTAGCGTGTCGCGCCTTAAAATGCTCTAGAAAGTTTGAAAAAATAGAAGGATTCTCTCTTTTACTTTTCCAAATAGAGAAATAATCTATTAACGATCTTTAGATGACATTTGAACGGCGCCAAATGTGACATTAATGTTTTCAATATTGAATATTATGTTTTGAATATCAAGATTTAATGATGAGACGAAATTTTGTTTTTAGTTTATGTTAAATAAATTTTAAAGAGGTCTGGGGTTTAAAGTTGTCAGAATTAATGATAAAAACAGTGAACATTTAGAACCTGATATTCTATTCAGCGCGTTTGCTATTGAAACTTTAAACTGAATCCATATTAATGAGAACAATATAATAATAACAAGTTATTTTGTAGCAATTCGCGAGTTGTTAGGATAAGTTTAGATACTGAATGCTTTGATAGAACTGGCTAAAGAGAACGAGATCTCGGTTAATTATCATTGAGCGTTACATTCTGTACAACGAGCGTGCAGACATAACGGAAGTAACAGAGATTTGTGAGGGTAATGCGAGAGGAAGAGCAATTCTAGAGAAGCATACGGAAAGAGATCGTGAGACAGAGGGATAGAAACGAATGGGAAGGGAGAAGGGACAAGCAGGAGACGTTGAAGCGGAGCCTGAAGAGAGGAGATGACCGAACGAGATGCTCTTTGAGACACTGAGAGCTCCAATAAAGCCGGACCAATTACTGACTACCGTCCTTTCCCATTCCCTATTGATTTGCATTCAAATAGATGTTATACTCTAAGTAGACGGATCCTAATGGATTATCAGTTCGAGTCATCGCGAGCTTCAAAGCTTTCCCCTTTCCTGCTATTACAGAACCGCCTCCTTTCCGATCCTCGTATATCCACTGTTTCATCCATTTCCTAATGAAACCTCGGAGTGGCCCTTTTTCTAAACTTACCTAATGATCAGCTCGAAACTTATCCCGTCCACCATGTACACACCGGTCAAAGTCGGAGAGGAATTACTCCCATGACCGTAGGAGAGATCGCTGCTTGCCGGAGTATCCTCTTGGAGAAGTAGTTAATGGAGTTGGGAAGAACTCGAAATTGAATGCCCGCTTTAGCTGATCGCGTAATCTTCTTGCCAAAAAAAGTTTCTTCAACAACGATCATTCTATCGAGTTTTAAATTTGCACGCCTAAACGATTACGAAATAACATCATTTCGCGTCACGCAAGCAAGCCAACTAATACTTTAATAACAACTACGTCTTCAATGAAAAAAAAAAAAAAATAGACATTAATTATAATTCCTGGATGTATTCAATCGTGAATATCCTTCATAGCTCATCTTTTTCCATTCAAAATACGATTCGTAACGGTTCGAAAGTTACGGCACGCATTCAACAAGAATTTATCATGACGGTAATAAATTTGAACGGAATCGTCGTACACACGTATGTATATGAAGGCGTATGGAATACAAGAGCGGTCACGAACGAACGCGAGGGAGATGCCCCTCGTGCGAATTTTCATATTTATATTCCGGCTTTTCGAGCATCGTACCGACATGCTCACGTACGACGCACTTGTCGACGCGCCATTCTGCAGCGGTGGACCCGGGTAATGAGTTAAAATGAGTTTGGAATAATCGCGGAACCGGGCCGGTTCAGCGACGGCTAGAACGAGGAGGACGTGTCCCTCGGGCAGAGAAGGAACCACAGGTAACGCGAGAGAACGGGAGAGAGCGAGAAAAGCAAGAAACACAAGGTCCCTATGAGAGTAAAGACGAGATGGATGAAGGGGGTGGCGGGCGGCGGTCGGTGGAAGGACTTTGTGGAGAGAAGCGTGTGTACGTCTGGTGGTATGAGAGAGCTGGGAGCGCGTGTCCGGTATCTGGCTCGCTAATTAGCTGCAAGGTGGGATAAAGAGTGCCCGAGTCGAAAACATTAAAGCCAGCAGCGGGGTGGAAGTGTAATGGACGTTGACGTATGGCCTCTATAGCTACCGACTAGCCGGGGGTGATGTCGACGAAGAACTCGCGCGGCAATGATCTGCTATATACTCAGAGTGCTCGAAGTCCGCGACACGACTCGGAAAGTTAAACCACGTCGGCGATCGCCTGCAGTGATCTCGCGAGAAACGATAAAATGACGCGGTAAAATCGGGAGTAAGATAATATCTCAACCGGGCGTCTGACAGAGTTTTTTACTTTGTAAATTAATTTTCGAGAGAGAAAGTATTCTAATGATTATTTAGTACGTTGTAATATGCAAATTATTTTGCTTAGTTCGATCGCGAATGTATATTTACAAGACATCTATATTGCTGTTTGAGAGAAGTCGAAGTTTAATTATACTACTTCTCAGAAACTTGAAAGATCGATACGTACGTGTCATGTTTGCATGGAGTTGTATACCACATTTCTGGTTATAATCATGTTTCGAAATTGTTGCAATATAACTTGGAAAAATAAATTATTAGTTGGTAACGTAGCTTGAGGTTGCAAAATCATACAACTTTCTCGTGTAGCGATGTACTGAAAGTCTTTCGATTCCTTCAGAAATGTCGTGGAGAACCGAGAAATACATATTCCACACTTCAGGCATGTTGCGTCTAAAAGTGCAACGGATTATCCGCACAATCTTTATCCGGGCAATGCATTATCTGCAACTTCCACTATCTCGCGAAAAGTCGGCTACAATGTAGCGCAGCGTTCCGCGCATAATTGAAAGCAGAGACGAGAAAGCAGGCTACACCATTAAAGGTCACAGGACATTGTTATCGAGGTATGAATTATACATGGGTGTAATCGTAACTTTCGACACGGTGTGTAATATTATCGGCGAAAATGTTAATGTAACCTAGCGGGTATTCTTCTTGATGACCAAAAAGTTGGATCGACGAGAAATCATGGCTTCGCCGTGGCGAATGGACGGTGATTTTCATAGCGGACACGAGGAAGAAATCGGATTTATTTCATAGAGCTCACAAGTTGCCATTAATTCACGCGGTGCATCGGCTCGATGTGCATAGACGATAGTTACGAGCATTCGTACATCCTCACCCGTACGACACGGTACCGCTCTCGCATGGAAGTCTACAAGCGTAGGCGTGGGGGATCGCGCCGGGGTGATTGCTTTACGACGACATTATTTGCGCTAACTCATGGCACCGCGCAATAATAAAGTGCACGGGGTCAACGATAGGTAAATCCGCTTCTCCCTGGCTTCTCCGCCGTCCTTGTGGTCGTATTACATTCTGCAGAATCCGCGCCTGGGAGCTCGCCGTCCGAAGAGGCCGCGTAGACGAGAGCGTTGCCTCGTTGCTACGTTGGAGGGTTGTGGGGGGGTGAGCTCGGGGAGAATGGTGGGTTCGGCCTCATGACGTAGTTAAATCCTCAGCCGGATACACACTTCATGTACGAACTAAAGAGAATAAAAACGACTTTCTTCCTTTTTTTCCTCTCTCGCTCGTTCTCCGGCCTTGTCGTTCGCGTCTCCACACGAATGTGGAAGGACAGAAAAAGTCACGCGAGAACAGGGAGGACATAGTCGAAGAGATGAGTAACAGAAGTTAAAGGGGATTCGGTCGGCGACTAAAAGGGGAGGACGTGCGTTGGTTGGTTGATTCGGAACGGGCAGAAAGGGGAGGTCAGGTGAGTGTAGGTTCGGTCGGTCTGTCGGTTCGCTGGGTTATATCATCTTTCGTATAATTACTGACATAAAATGCCAGAAGATTTTCGTCCTCTCCGTTGCTCCTTGCTCGCAACCCCCTCTTCTCTCTGTCGCTCTTTGACCCTCTCCTTCTTCTTTCATCGTCCTCTTAATCCGCATCTCCTTTCGCTCTCTCTCTTTCCATTTCTCTCTTCGCGCCACACCGCCTTTTCTCACTCCTTCGCGTTTCTTTTCTCTTCCGCGGAGTAGAAAATTTTCAATTCCATTCATGTAAATTATTGTAGCGCACCGACTCTCGACATGTGCAACTTGTATTAATGACGCAGTAAAGGAGCAGACGGACGGAGAGCTGCCCATTAGCGGATGAAAGCGGAGGGCTCTCAGCGCATAGCCCGATAATAGCCCGACTTATACCCGCCGAGGTTGCGTAGTTTAGCCCGCGTTAACGTTACGGGTCCGCGGCGTACCTCTGCCCTGCCTCTCTGCCTCCGTCTAACTGCCGATCCGCCTCTGCCCTCTGCGCGATATCCTTGGCTGTTTGCCCGCTCCTATTCCACGATATATTTTTACTTTTAACCATCTACGCGCTCCAACACGGTTTGTCTCCCGTTTATGTGAATTTTCTCACATGCAAGTTTGCGCCTGAATTGATTCAAATGTACCTGTTTAATTCTTAAAATAAACCTCATTAAAAATAAAAAAAACTGGTATGAAAGACTTAAGGAATTGGCGAACGTTTGAATATCCATATCGACAGATATATTTAAAGATTGTAAGTACTAGCTTTAGTTTGTACAAAATAATACTTAAATATTGATGAAAAAAGCGAAAAACATGTTAGTTAAAAAATTAGACCTGTGATGAAAATTTTTGTATCTTTTATTTAAATTTCTATATATAAATATTATATTTTCATAAGAATAAATATGCCTTTAAAAACTTGTATTGTTAAATCTCTCCAGCCGAGTATTGTAAAGCCTGAAACAGGATACGCGAGCTCGGACATTAATGTCGAACAAAGTTTCAAGTGCGATAACAGGAATCGAATGCACGATGCGAGGAAGGAAGAAAGCGCGTCTTTAGATTTCTTTGGAATACTGTATTGCTGCGAGACTGCGGTTTCAGTAGCAACGACTGTATCACGGACACGCGGCAGTAGTAACGGTATTTCTTTATATCGGTTTGAATTTATCCAATCGACTCGAATGCACTGTGTGCACACGTGCACATGTTCCGGTAGGTAGATATGTACGCCAAAGTGTCCAGGTTCGTTGTTTCGTTTCTTCCATGAAAATCAAGATGAGGGTATTCTATGGACACGTTAAGTCGAACTATCAGTGGCATTATCGTGTTGTAGAAAAAGGGGTTCGATAACAGCGACTCGTTCTTGTTTGAATTCAATGAACGTTCTCTCACATGAAATTGTACAATGTCACGAAGCAGACCAAGCAACCGTTCAATGAGTAATCCATTTGAAGAGCCGACTTTCAATGCTTTTTGTCCAAAATATTTTTTTTAGTTAGAGATGGTGTGGTGTTCAATAATAAAAGACACGTATTATAATAAGCTACTTTGGAATGTTCAAAAAGCATTTTTTCAAGCGTCAATTTGTATACTGAAATAAATCTAGACATTTGACATGCGTTATGTCCTTTAACTAAAGACAAACAAAATGCATTTGTTTAACATTGTTAGAAATTCTTTAGCAATTTTGTTTAACATTTTATATCTTACTGATTGGCAAATGTTATTTTTTGTAAGTAAAAAAATAGTATTTTTGTAGATTTTGACTTTTCGAATATCATAAAATTATTAAAAAGTTTATAACATTTGGAGAACACTTGAAAAGTAAGCAAGAATATTGAAATTTGTTTAAATATGTCATGTTTGTACTCAATTTTCAAGGTGTTCCCTATCGATCCCGAGCTTTTTATTAACATTATCGTATTCAGGAGATTGAAATCTATAAAAAATGCTATTCCCTTTAATTACATCTTTGTGGACACAAAAATCGGTCTCTTTTTGATATCCTCCTTTACTGATAGATAAAAAATCTCCAGATAGATAAAGAATTTCGAAAATTATTATTATTATTATTTATTGCAATGTGTGTGTGTAAATACACACAGCAAATGGCAAGGCATCAGCAAGACTGCTGTTACAAAGCCAACCAGTAGATAACAATATAGTAATAAATGAATAAAACAGATAGAAAATAGGTGTCTTTATAAAAAAAGCTTCAATACAAAGCCGAAATATAAAATTATATCACAGTAAATTATTTTAAGAACGATGTTATAAAAATCTTTTTACCTTAACTTCTAAATTTTTATAAAAGGATTGAATAAAATTTTTGATGAAAATTTTCCATTGAAAAGCAAGAAGCCTTAGGCTTACGAATCTTCAAACAGTTCTGGGAAGTTCACTTTACATCAAGGAATACCCGGCATCCTGTTTCGTACGAGCGTGTTCTAAAAGGCAATCTAAATCGGCACAAGACCGATATCTCGAGACAGATAGCAAGACGTTCGGTATTGCCGATGTAACTACTGCGTTTGAGCAGTAGTCTGGAGCAATCTTCGCCGTTTGCGCTGCCGAGAACAGGAATAGATACTCGAGCGTGCTGCAAATGTTTAGCTGCTCGCATAGCAGAATCCGCCAGGGGGTTGCCTCCTTACAAGGTCAGCAAGAAGATGATCCGGCCTCCGCCACTCTGCGTACACGGGATTGTACACAAGACGAGACTTATCATTAATTCTCAATGCGATTCTTGTCGTGTAATTCTTGCGATCGTTAAAGTACGATTACATCCTATCCGTGTGATACTAATTTGTCGAATATGAAGCATCGTTAAATATCGCGGAGCGATATTGCTATAGACTATCGATAAATCAGAATGCTCTACGTTGCTTTCAGCCATGACGATTTAAATTATGGCTACTCTGGCAGACATAGTATATTATGCAATTGACAGTCGTTTTTTCCGAACATTCAAATGATAGAATAGCAGTATACTTTCATATCATCCGCTTTTTATACAGAAAGAACGATTTTTTTGAAATATCTAAAAATTTAGCTAGAGGTCTGAAAATAATTTTGCTGAATCATGAAAATAATTATGTAGGACGCTCAAGCATAATGAGTACCTAATGCTGCAAAAAGTAACCAGCTTGTGAGCGTCCTATATAATTATTTTTTTTTGGTTACATAATTATATAATTATATTTATATTTTATATAATTATATTTTGATGGTTTAACAAAATTATTTTCAGATCTAGTTAAATTTTTAGATACTTCAGCAAAGTTTTTTCTCATTCTTTCTCATTTCGTATATTGGAAAAAACGTCTACATTAATTGAAATTACGGTTGAAAATAAACAAATCAGAATTTTCTAGTTGAATCTATTATAATTCTAGTTGAATTCTGATAGATGTAATCAGCATCTTTTAGTTCATTAACCAAATTTTCTCGTTTTTAATTAATAATTAAATTTTTCTCAGTTCGTTCTCGTGGCGTTCGGTATCAAGTAAACATTCGGAATAATTGTAATAGTTGCTAGATCTTTTACATTAACAACATGAAACTTGGCGAAGAGAGTCTTGCGATGAAGAAGGCGAAGTAATATAACTGCAACGAGAGCGTGGAGATGAGAGGCGAGATATATTCCTGACTTTCCTTTACCGTCGCGTCAGCCATCCTGCACTTTGTACTCCCGGTGACAGTCCGTGAGTTCTTCTACTTACATCCTTCTCGATGTGCACCGCCACTTCGCGTATATCTCCTCTCTTAATCCTTCTCCCCCATTCCTCTGTCTGCTTTCCTCTCGCGATCACCCGGAAAGATTCGAATCTCATTTCGTCAGACGCGAAACATCTATGTGGCTTGTTAAAACTCTTCCCATCACGCGCGTACACGAATTGCAACGATTTTATTCCACGAAGAATTGTACGAAGGAATCGAATCCAATATAATCTTAGTAGATTTCATTTCGAATGCCGCGTACTCTCTTATGTACCTACACTAAGAAAAAAATATAATCAATTTTAAATAAATAAATATTTATTTCTCAATACTGCCAACTAAAACATTTACTTACAGTTAATAAATATTTGTTCAGTAAAAAGAATTGTTAAATCAAATTAATGTTTCTTGTATCAAATAAATATATTTTTATATTTAATAAATATTTAGCTGTAGTATTCAACTAAATAATTATTAAATCGTACAAAAATTGACTTTATCTTTTTCTCAGTGTACAAAGAAATGTACCATTTTGCGCCTATCGGCAAGAATAACATAAAAAAGGGAGAATAGGAAAGAGGATTTCCCGCATAATATTGTATACATATTTATAATTGTAAATTACTTAATTCTTTTTAATGAAATTAATTGATTAATTATTCTTTAAGAGGAATTATTAAATCCAATGTTAAATCAAAATTTGAAGAAAAAGTTTTTTATTTTTATTTCGATTAGAGATTATGTAGATAGTAATTGTAATTTTTAAAATAATATTAAATGATAACATTATAAAAAAAGTACTTGAGATCATTAAATGATAACATTATAAAAAAAGTACTTGAGATCAACGCAACTCGCAGGTCGCAATATTCTAGCGATCAGCCAATTTTAAAGCGTCACTTTTAAAATTGACGCATCGGATTGGTTGACGAAAAACGAGCTTGCGACCTGCGATTCGCGTTTTGCATCCTATATAGATCGGACTTGATACATACATGTCCAGTCACTAGGAATTTTACCTTAAGCCCAAGACACAATGCGAGGGAATAGCGATAGCGATAGAAATAACACGATTTCAACCTATCAGAAACTGTGTATTCCGATATATCCGATTTCTGATAAGTTGAAATCATGTTATCGCTATCGCTATTCCCTCGCATTGTGTCTTGGGCTTTACATTTGTTTCAACACGTTAAAGAATTCGAGGAAACAAAGATTCCGTTGATGCACGGTCTTTAGTGTTATATTTTTGCAGCGTATTATTGTAACGTAATTACTGCGCGACTTTTTCGGACGAGCTGACGCGACACGAGTCGCACCGCGCGTCGTATTATCTCTCGAGACGCGGTAGCGACAGTAAGTACTAGGAGAAAGTGCGGTTATTCTGACCAATTAGTCATTCGCAAAGCTACACGATTACTTAACTTTCGCAATTGCCGATTTATAAGTGACGTGCCCAAGTGATGACTATTAGACGCATATTTTGCGTAATTTTATTAATTCGAAGTGAACATTAAAATGGTGAACGATAAGTTATAGATTAAGTTAATAGATTTTAAAATACTGACGCTTTATCGTACAAGGCAATATTCTTTAACGATATTAAAGTTTAAATATATTTCACATCGCGCTTTGAACTTTTCGCCAATGTGATTTGTTCAGTATTTTTTAATTGAGCTAGAGGGTCAAATACGCGAATCGTCATGTTGTGTAATTCAATTTGAAAAATCGTGATACATCGATCATTTATTAATAACATGGATATGTCGCTGAATTTACGCGTTCGAAATATATCGTGCATATGATATTAATAATTACGGTTACATATTTTCGGACGATTCTTAATTATCTGTCGACTTGATTCGCAATGTATCGGAGTGAAATTTTCCATGCTGTCTTAGAATTTTTCAATCATTTAACATTTAATAAAACGTGGAACGAATCGATTTATTCTAATACATCTATTACATTGATTTAAGAGACGACGAGAGTATCTCTCGTGTGCATTGTAGCTCATAATCGCGTTTTTTTCATGTTTCGTCTTTTCTCGCAGAATAAAGGTCGCATCGTGTTTTAATCTCATCGTATATTTAGTTGCTTACATTAAAATACAAAACAACAATTGTTATAAATCAAGACGATTGCTTATTATTCAAAGTGCTAAAGTGCAGCTATAGCTACACACCAACAGATGTAGCATCGCCGTGGCAATTGAATTTAAATACGTGAAGTTAATCGCAGATTTAAAGTCTGATCTACAATTACTAAAACGTAGTTATAAAAATTCATCAGTCACAGTCGGATATTCTTCTCGTATTCAATTGTGATTCGTAAATTCTTACAACCACTTACAATTCCAGGTGATTTTTAACGATCGTTTGATACATTACCATGGTTATTATTGGAATCACGCCAAAAATCACCTTGTGTTCACGCAATTGTAGATCGGGCTTAACGAATTCCAGCCGCCATCTTGGATACGTCCGCCATGTCTTATCTGCCGTTGCGTCGCGTACTTACGTAGTCGAGCGACTTAATTAGAGGTTGTCGCGTCGCAAGCTCCAACGTGCTCCTACCATAGTTCCTACTCGCTCTATCAAATGCGTTGGAGTGAGTAAGAGCTATGATAAGAGCATATTAGAACATGTGGAGCATGCGACGCGACAAACCTTGGATGACCGTGACATGGGTATTGTGCGTAATAACCTTGGAACATATACTAGATACTACTGGAAGAGGAATAGGGCGCTGAAGCCAACATCTGTGCGAGAGAGAAAGGTAGAGAGGTCCCAATGTTCGCAGCATCGTCGTCTGTGTGAATTGTACAGTTGGTTCAGTGTTTCTTACACATTCGTACATTATACAGATGTGTAAGACGACGGTGTTGCGTGGTGCTGCGCAATTTGCGAACAGTAGGACCTCTCTACCTTTCTCTCTCGCACAGATGTTGGCTTCACCTCGGTATATACGGGCCAACCTGATGGACAATTCCTCTTCCGGTAGTATATGTTCTAAGGTAGTAACGGTCCGGTATAATTTCCGCGCTTTTTTCACTTATTTCGTCTTGCAATATACGCGTTGCCTCCGATTAACATCGCCGTGTCCCGGGAGTGGCGTGCCAAGTGTCGTGCGAGTATCGTATTTTGGTAACCGGTGTGCGCGAACGTACATAAACTATGGACCCATGTTTTCCGTGAGTGTAGTGTGAGCAAAGACATAGAGAATGGACGATCCGTGTGTCAAAATGGTCGATAAAAGTAAGAGAGAGGGACCGTGGAAGACGGACATCTCTATCTCTTTCCATTCAACGATATAATGGGAGAGAGAGGGAGATTGGCCGTCTTCCACAACGGTCTCTCTCTTTCATTATTATCGCATCCACATTTGAATACTATTTAGATACGGATCGCGCAGTCCATTCTCTGTATGTCTCTTTGAGTGTGAGTGCCATGAAGAAGCTGACGGACGATGTGAAAGTGAGAGAGAAAGAGGAGGCCCGGGGAGACATCATGCAACGGCGGAACAATCCTTGGGTGAGTATATGTATAACTGATTATTTAATTACTATACTTGTACTTG
Source organism: Mycetomoellerius zeteki (assembly GCF_001594055.1). Classification (NCBI taxonomy): domain Eukaryota; kingdom Metazoa; phylum Arthropoda; class Insecta; order Hymenoptera; family Formicidae; genus Mycetomoellerius; species Mycetomoellerius zeteki. The sequence continues at coordinate 1,100,080 of NW_017255996.1, forward strand.
CGGTACTAATTGCTCGTTCCCTCCAGAATTGTGCTTAGGGCAAGTGCGCTATTGATATAATTTCCACTGAAGCACTTGATGCTTCTTAGAATCAAATTTAGGTTGATAACAATGCGTTTGATTGCGTTCATTTCGCTGTCGATCATTTCGATCCACGAGATTTTTACTTCCAATGGAAATTTTGCACACGAGAGAAGGATAGTGTTTTGTCGTATAGATTTTGATCTCTTGGGTACGATAAAATTTGAAAATAAATATAAATAGAAAAAAAGTTTTAACAAAATTAACAATAAACAATAAGGAGCATTCAAGCCAATGCAAGAGCGTTTTTGCAAAATAATGTATTCAAGATTCGTTACGTATACAGTAAAAAAAATTGTGTTGGAAACGATCCACTCACGTTCTGTGTTAACAGTTCGTGTTGAATTTTTTAATATATTCGAGTATTAATTTAATATAATATGATTATGTTATTTAAAGATTTTGTGTGAAATCGATATTCAAAGTTTCTTAGTGATCACTCAAAATGATACAATTTATGAGTAAGTGCAGAACAAGTAACATAAAAGTAATGTGTTTTAAATCGTAAATTCTAAGACAAGCAAATGAAATACGTGTTAATTAATATTATAAATGTTAATTTTCTGAAAAAAAAAAAAATACTTCCACAGTTTGTTTACAAACTGTATCAGTATTACTTTTTTTTTATATGTATTCTTTTATATAATATTTGTGTAACATATTCTTCTAACATATTCATCTTGTGTTAAATTAACCCAAAAGTTTGAGTTCGCGACATGTGACATTTATGTTAAATTCGACACACATTTTTTCCAACAATGTATAAAATAATCATAAATGTTTCAACCTCAATTGGGTCAGCCTCAGTATATTTGTCTTCAACATACTGAGGATGATCTAATTAAGATCGAAATGTTTATAATTATTTTATATTGTAATGTATCTTGCATATACATTATTTCACGAAAAAAAAATCTATAGGCTTGAAATAGATCTTGTATAAGCTTGAATGCTCCTTACTGCTTATTACACTTCAAAAATTGAGCACGAATATGGTGTATTTTAATATTTATCCAAATTTCAATCCTCATTTACATTGTTACCAAAATGTTGTCAGTTATGCTTTAATTATTTAAAAACTGATTCAGAGTTGTGTTGATTAAATTTTTCCTTGAATGTAGCATTATTATTATTATGATAATTTTCGGTTTCCATGAAGAAAAATATATAAAAAAATACAGAAATAAAACGATTTGTAAACAATCACGAAAAAAAATTGTACTCCTCCTTTATGGTCGCTCATGCCATCACAGTGTCATCTACATTCACTCTGAAGCAAGTTCGTACATTCGCATTCGTTTATGCTTACTGTTTAATCCATTTTAAGATATTTTTTATTCAAAAGATTGTCTCTCTTGTAAGATATTTAATACAATATTAATAGAATTCGTAAATGTAGAATATTTTAAGATATTGCAGATTTCCAAGTAATAGGAATATTTATGTATGTTTGGATTTCCATTTTCATAAAATCTTATGAAAATTTTAATATTTAATGAAAGGAGTTCTTTTTTAAATCATATGATTATTTCATAAAGTATCTATTTAAAAGAGACGTATGAAAAATTCAATTTGTGCAAAATACTTTTTTAAAATATTAATTATTTTGAATTCTACTATAATATGGATATATATATTTTTATGTTACAGTTTGAATGCAGTTTCAACTCCGCCGCTGCACATCGGGTCGGTGAGTCAAATTATATTTTATTTTCAATGTTATGAGATAATTGTTTGATACATATACATGTATACATATTTTTTATTATCTCTGCTAATATCATTATAAAAAATGGCACGGTAATTTCGTGATATTCTTTGCACTGAATAGACAGGATAATTACTTTTAGATGTTGAAAAATCAATATGCGCTTTTAACCGGTTTCAATGCCGCGAAATAAACCGAGCCAAAGCTTGATTCTGAAGTCAGGTTTGATGCCTGCCAAATAACGAGCGTTCTGAATTGTTTCGTCGTCGACACACTTCCCGATGTTCCACTTTCAATTCCCGGCCGACCGCTCGTTATCCCAGCCCATTGCGAGATCGCGCGGATTGTTGAAATGCCGCGAACGTTTATTTTCTTCTGTCCGAAAGAAAATCGATACATTCTCGACGTTACGACTAGCCCAGCGACAGGTTTGCGAAAAGCATGACGACGGCGCGGGACAGTAACGGTATTCTGCTACGGCATTCTTCGTGCGAGCGAGAGGCCTCCGAACACAGATCATTATATCGCACATCATTATCTATGGTCGTTAGGAATCGCGTATGATAGTAATATAACGGGATTAAACTGGGCAGCGTCAATTGTTGAAATGGCAATACGTCTCTGTTAACCTTTAAGTAGGTAGGTGGCTACAGCACTCTACGCAAAGTTATCTTAAAAATCTTGTGTTCTGGAAAAGCAAAAATAAAAAGAATTACCTAGAAGTTTTAAAGTTAATCATTTTTATATTCCTCTATCTCATAAGAATAACGTAAATTTAACTTTATATATATATTATTAAAAAATATATACAAAAATAAATCATAAAAATAAAATTTGTTCGGAGTGTTCCGAGTACTTCATTCATTTACCTGCTTAAAGGTTAACAGATTTACCGCACGTTCCTTTGGCGCAACCCGTGTTCCTCATTCGACGATTTGCGATTAATGAAACGAAACGAAGGCATCGATGAACGAAAAGTCGTAGAGTCCTGTCGTAATCGCAAATTATACCGCGCTTAATTCAAAGCTGATGTCGTCGGAGAACGAATTGCCGGAACGTTCTCCGACTTTGCCGAGAGATTGTAGACGTATAAAGAATTCCTCTCGCGTTGTTACAGGAAGGAATTGTAACGGTTCGCTGCACCGTTGTCTTCTCGCGTTGCGTAAATGCACCAATAAGGAAACGGTTCTCGATTCTCGTTCCGTCCGCGGACGCTTGTCCCATTTGAGAACTTGGTCTAACTTACGTAGGTGTTGAACGAAGGGAACATCGAGGGAACACGAGGCCGCGTTTCTCCTCCGATCGATCGATGGGTATCGGGACGTTTACCTTTCTTTGTGGACGATACCTCTCGAACGTGTGTATAAACGGTGGAAGCGCTTCCGGCACATTCCCGAACCGGCAGCAAAATTATTGATTGTCAGGCTCCGCTAATTCATCGCGTGTCATCTTCATTATGCGGTTGAAGCCTCTCGAGAGTCCCATTGACGCGTCGATTGGTGTCCCGCGTGAGATCGGTTGTTTGCTATCCGCGCTGCGATAACAGCAGATATATTTGAGTGAACGTGCGATTTCCCCGCGAGAAATTATTAACAATGACGTCGGCAAGTTGCACGACGCGCGGCACAGTTAGTCTTTATTTTTTTTCTTTTTTTTTTTCAAAACATTTGGACAAAGCCCTCTACGTCTTCGTTGAACTCTGACCTGATTGCAAATGCGCGCTGTGAATTACAATATTGTGACTAGCCGCTTGCATCTTACAATGAAAGTCGCCGTTGAGCGTTTCATTGATCATACGTTATAATGACAAGTAGATGAGAAGACAAGTATCTTTTATTGCACGGAATTGAATTTGATTTATGTTATAAGCGCCGGTGTACGATAATGGCCTTTTTAAATCAGCGAAACACGCGTCGAAAGGAAACGTGACTAATGCGATTGTCGTATTGCGCGCGATTCAAGACGCGCCAATCGGGAAGGATGGTCCCCGGCGAGATGCAAAATTAGAGTCCGCGAAAGAAGCGTTCGAGACGACGGAAAAGCTCACGGCGTCTTTGCGACGGGCGCTAGCTCGTTGCTCGTTCGCCCCCAATAACATAATACATCACGCGCGTACCGGCAGACAATACAAGGGGATTACCTCACAATGGTCGATGATTTACTTCTGTTCTCATTACCCTGCTTTTGTCGCGGGGCCGCCCCGATTGGCGCCGTTGTCATTAGAAAAGTAACGGAGGCGCGTCCGCCCTCCGGCTCCGGGTCGCTCTCATATTATCCGAGCGCGTGGCGACGAGGCAGGAGGAGAAGGCACGAAATTAGAAAGAATCGCGCTCCTAGCAGAAATTGTGGAAACTGCATTATCGCGACACCTTTTTCCCGTTGGATTGCCAACCCAGCCTCGTCATTCAAGCTAAAGAGGGACGAGACCGTCTTCAAACGTGCTCTTTGATTTCGCGAAGAATCGCAACATGTCCTTCATTTGATGACTATAATTCCCCTCCCCCTATATAATACAATGATTTTCTCTCCGGTCTTCTATTACACACGATACAGAGCTTTCGTGTTTGGGTTAATTCTCACCATTTTTACAAGTATAAACTGATAGAAAAATTTTTGGTACTTGTAAATGTAATTACATTTTACTACAATTATGATTATTACTGTAATGTTAATAATAATTATAGTTCTATCAACAAATATATATGATTGGCAACTGAAAATGATAATATAATTATAATTATCATTATCGCAAAAAATTACTATAACTTAACTATAATAGATATATATTTTTGGATCATATTTTATAGTAATAATAAATAAAAATTAAGTGATTCTTATATATACTTTAATTTTTAGAAAATATTTTGAAAATTGTATATTAAAAAAGAGAAAAGAATATAGAGATATAAAGACCATTATTTAGTCAGCTGCTCCTGTAGCTTCAACGAAAAGAAATGCACAGGACATGAATGATTCATCGTATTAAGGGATAAAGAGATATAGACATCGAGGAAAAAAAATATAATAGAGCAATAAATCCGGATATAGTCTTAAAGTCCTTAAAGTCCAGTTATATTCATGCGAATCTCAATTTCCATCATTACCGGTAATGATGATCCATCGCGGGCTTTCTTTTAGAGCACATAACTGGTTTTACCCTTTTAGCGAGATTCACGCCGGATAAGGTCATCGGCTACGTACGATCTGTTCGAACACCTGCTCGTTCGTCGGAGGTCAACGTATCGTCGGGTTAGCGCCGTGATTGAACTTTTCACCGATCGTCCAATCGCCACGGGCACACATACCTCTTCCGTAATAATTGGTCGACCTGACGCGACGCAGTGATCACGTACTCACGCGCCGAATGGGCTTCTCGCGTTCGCGCGTCGGTGATGTGTCCTACGATTAAGCGGCCATCGACCATGATTATCTCGAGTGATTTATATCGGCGGATCGCGCGAGAGAGCTCTCGCCAGATATCCACGACTGGAATACTATTGCCAGCAACCGAATTGCCGGCGGCAGGCTGCCACGTGTGCGCTGCCGCGACGCAACCCCGCGGTGACCCCGACAGTCAGTGCAGCATCTCTTCTCCTTCGACGATGACCCCATCGCGCGAGGAACGTGTTGAACAAGTTATGCCAGTCCGGGATTCGCTGCTTGAAGCGAATCCCGTACCTATCCGTACACGACTCTCGTGCCGGCTTCGCGCAATCTTCGCTATACGGATGCTTACTGTCTACGTTGCATATTGCCAGCGCGATTCTTCCTACGATTTCTCCTTGACCGAGAAGGTCACCTGAGATCGACCGTGAAAGATCGTCCACCGTTCGCGCGGAAATTGATTTTGCTCTAGTAGCCATCGATGTCCCGCCGATAAATCGTGGTCAAATATCCGGATTTGCAAGGGTCATCGCGTCTCCGTACGAATTTTTGCAGCATCCTATCGATTATTACGTTATCGGAAATAGTTCTTTTTACTTGAGATACATCCAATCGGATATAAATATCCACTGATTTTTAACGGATATTACGATGGACTAAATTAAGCGCATTTCGCAGTTCGTCGCGTCTTGCATATTTATATGAATCTCTACTTTAATTTATCATTTCCCCTATATAATATGCAAATAAAGTGGAAAAAGTACTCTTGTTACGATATTTAATATTAATATAGGAAAATACTTGTGTAATGTTGAATGTTTTATTTATCAATAAAATGTCAAGATTCTGAAAACCATTATATCGCTCTTTTCAAAAGTGACACAATTAAAAAAATATTTTCGAGTTATTATTACGAATGAGTTAAGTAAGATTATCCCATCAATTATCAAAAGTGAACTTAACTTCATTAAAAAATCATCAAAATCGTCACAACTCAAAAAGGGTAATTTTTAAAGGTTGTGAAATGAAAATGACATTTGATATTATGAATACATAGTTTTTGCCGATATTATTTAATTAGTCAATAATTTCTATGAAATTGAAAAATAATTTTTGCCTTCTTCCCGGAAACTTAGTTTCTTTAGTCGTGTCACTTTTTAAGTAAGGGATCAATATACTAATTACGTTTATTACTATTCCTTTTCTTTATAATTTTGAAACAGACTCTTTTTTGTTCGAAACTAAATGATGAAATATTGTAGGTATTTTAAGCACAAAAGAGGAAGATTACAGTCCCTGTTAAATATAGAGAATTTCAACATAAGAAATGGTGTCTGCTAATGTCTGAAATGAAAAAGTCTGCGAGGTTAAATAGATTTCTGGCAGAAAACGTTGATTCACGACGTTTCATTTCACTTGAATCCTCAGGCTTTTAGAAGACGCGACGGCATTCGCGCTAACGCTATAAATCATCATCGGTACGTGCGCGCTCTCTCGTACACACGTACGCACGCACTACGCACGGATGCGCGTCTAAGTGCACGCACGTTGCGCAGCACCAAGATAATGGCTTGCGTTGCGGGTTAAGCAATGGCGAGGCGAACGAGGTCAACGGACGACCCTCGCCGTCACCGTGCACAGGGTGAGCGAAAGCCTCTCCCCTCTAGCTCATCTTTCCCCCCCGCGCTATACGCGTTCCCTTGCAGATGCATGCGTGACGCTGTTCCTGTACGTCGATCCTGCAGCAGCCCCTCTCTGCTGCTCCCTGTCCCTCCCCCTAAGTTACGCTCCTTCCGTTACGTTCTATCTGCCGATGCTCGTTGAGGTGCAACGGTCTTCTTGTCTCTCGTTCGACTTTAGATTCGAATACAGCGCAAGTCCGCGACCCCTCTCTCCCGCCGCTCATATTTCGTCTTCCACCGTCTATTCCTCTCTTCTCCTCTTCCCTACCTCGGTGTCGTACACCCCAGACCCCTTCCAGTCTCTATGCATATTTCATAGCACTACTTGCGCTGCACTTCCACCCTCGCGTACTCCGGCTGCCTTCCGTGCCGCTTCCTGCGGCTCTATCGCGGTCGAGGGTCAATGAGCTTACCTGCTAGGAGAAGCGGTTACTCGTAGAAATCACTTTCGACGATGCAGCAGTACTGGGGATCGTGAGCGATTTGTTCGTGACGGATGCTCGCTCAAGTTAGCCGCATGAATTAATAAGTGTCAACGTTATGCTAAAGGTATCAGATCGATATTTCTCGGAGAACGTGGTATCAGAACTGAGAACTCGAAATCGTTTTTATCGCAGAATCGAATATACAGTTGCTTTGGCAACGGCCCAGGAGATCCTCTTTGCGACGAGGGTAGCACGGCAAGTGAAATAATTAAGATTAATGCGTCATATGTTGACGTGAGCGACTTTAAAATAAATACGGTTGTCATATGGCGATTAGTGGGGTGTTCGCGACGGTCCTACTTGCTGGACGATGATCGATGGCGGCCATAAATAATGCAACACCCCTCGGAGCAATCCTGAGCTCCCAGGACACCCTTCGAACAGGAGAATTCTCGCTTCTCTGTCTATCTTTCGCCGCGGCTGTCGCCCCTCTGCCATTCCGGACCACCCCAATGCCATTTCCGATATACCACGCGCCGCGGCATTCATCGCTCCGTATCGGCGACCACCCTCGACCCTTAAAGCCATTTAATTTGGATCCGGGTTATTAATTATTAATTAGCGCCAGTCCTATTATATCTCTCTATCGCGGTGCAATGCCTCCCCGGGAGTGTAATGACATTATGCCATTAAATTGTCGAGGCTCGTTAGTGTCTACAAGTGTATTACCGTGTTTTCAACACATAAGCACTGATTCTCTCGCACAACATTCTGCTTTCTCTGTTACGACATAATCTTAATTGCGCGTGAATTTTGCTAATCTTAATTTCGTGCTCAAGCCTAATCCTTTTACGTCGCTCTGCATTCTCGGCTGTGAAATATCGCAGATAACGCAATAGCTAATAGTATCTACCCATTTTATTGTAGCCATTAAAATAATTAACATGTTCCGTACCAATTAACATGTACCGCGTCAATTTTAAATAACTTGACCACTACGCCGCGTGGCGACCCACTGTATTTTTGTTTGTCATATTTGTTAAATAACAGCTTATTTCATAAGTACTTCAGTGTCAGTTTAGAATTGATATTTCAACATCAACAAATAATTAGTGCACATTGAACTGGAAATTGGATCGAACTATAAATTCACAAAGAGTATTGTTAGGCACTTCCACTTTTGACTGAATATGATGTTTTCTACTTATTTGTGTTTAATTTCATCAGTCGATTTTCACTTAATTGTTTATTTTATAATAATTTAAAAAAATTACAAAAATATATATTATAAAGAAGAAAGCTAATGTACTAATATTATGTGATATTTTAATTATATATTCACATATATTAGAAATTATATTCTGTAATTACGTTTCTTTGTGTAGCTAAATTATCAAACAGTCCGAAAGTCTAACGTGAGTCATCGGTGATCCACGCGGCTTGGAACGTACGTGTTAAAATAAAATTTAGTTGAATAAATTATCGAATAGACTCGTATACGAGTGTGATTGACATTATTGAATCTGTAAGGATTAAATTCACCGGAAATGTTCATCCGATCGTGCATCTGCGTAAAATGAAATGGTCAAAGAGCGTTTAAAGCAATGTCATCTTGTACGAGCGATACCGGAAGCGCATCAAGCCCCATCCATGACGTACGATAAAGCGACGTCAGATCCGTGCGACGGCGAACGAAGGGATTTCGTTATCGTTAGCCCCGTGTGGCGAGAGATCGCGGCGGAGCATTAGAAAGTGTAAAAACGCCGATCTATCGCGCGAAGCTACGGCAGTCACGACCTTTCGCACGCACGTTCTATCCGTCGACTATAATGGGCGCTCGTCCTTCTCCAGGCCGCGCGCGGGTTTGCGCGAGATCGATTGTTCGTGGTCCGAGGTTCAAGTCTCAAGATAAAGTCGAGGTCGTTCAACCCATTACGTACGATCGACGGGCGCGATAAATCCTTGCCAGGACTTATGCGGACGCGCGCCAGCGGATCGGCCATCCGCAATCGATAGGAGAAAGTCCGAATGACAGGTATTGAGGAGACAATGACACGTAGATAGATCCGTCCGCCCATTTACAGTCATCGGCACATTGCGACGAACGATCGTGTACGTCTCGGTTAAAGAATAGTACAATATAATGATTTCACGTATAATTAATGACCAATAAATGCTATGCGTCTGTGCTTGCATAACGTGTCTTATGTCCTGTTTAAGCGCAAATATTGATTATGTTTTTGAAAAATATTTGTTTGAATTTCCAAAACGAACTGAATACGATTTTAGATATTCTTTAAATATATGATGAAATACGGGTGTTCGGAATTCATGATTAATTTAGAGACTGTTCGTCGTGTACCACCGCACATTTACATGCTAACAGATCAGAAACATATCAAAATAATATTTATATTTGCTTAAAGAGGAAGATATTTATACATAATAGATAAAAAAATCGAAATAGGAATATTTATATTCATTTGAAAAAGAAAATATTTGTAATAAATAAAAAAAAATCAAAATAAAAATATTTATATTTGCATAAAAAGAAAATACATATAACATTCTTATCAAATTCTTGAGGTCATGTGCGATAAGATCTTGATAAACGATCGATCAATTCTTTCAATACATGCCGCGCGCGTTTTATCGTCGAGCCAACAAGAAATCAGGTGATATTCCGTAGGTATTGGAAAGTACAATGTAACGTAATACAGTTATCCGCTTTGGAGGGTCCGGTGAAGAAAGAACGGTTCGTAAGTAAGTAAATTTTGTAGGCTTCTCCTCTCCGATCTCAATGGGAGGAGAGAAACGGATCTATATTCTACTTTTTCCCTCCGTCTCGTATCACGACCGGCGTTTCTCTGACACTGGGATAAGGAACGCACATTCATGGCATTGTGGCTTCGGAATGCTACGAAGGGTGAGCTTTCCGCTTGTTGCCATTGAGAGGTATTCGAAGCCCTTCTTGACAAATCGGCGCTTGTCGGGAAACTCTATTCTTCAGACCGGAATGTACGCGTTGAGATTTATCGCGTTCCCGTTTGCCGAATATCTCTGGCATAAACAACGCCAATAATCGAAATTTATGCCTACGAGAATGTTTCCGCAGGAAACAATTCTTATGTATAATATCACACGCGCGAGTATGATGTATTCAAAATATTTTATTTTCATAGATTAACGTTCTCCTTCAATTAATAACTTTTGATAACAAGATTAATCACTCATAACAAATCTATTTTTTTATATAACTTTTGAAATAAAAAAGAGGTGGATTTATGATAATTTATCTCAGTGAATAAAGTTTGCTCAGATATTTACATATAATTCAAACTGTGCGAGTTGGGAATCTGGAATGAAAATGATCTATTATATAGAAATTTGTAAAGTGATGCATTAGACATATCGAAAAGGAAAAAAGTCTGTATTATCAGAGGACGTGTAGAACAAAGAAATGGAAAAGTATTTCCGTCTTATTCTTATTTAGAGGGGGACACGTCCGGGTAGGCAGGAAAACGCCAAAGAAGTAGCGTTTCGTACTGTAAGTTATTGCCTTAGGTCGCGGTGCATATAAATCCACGCTTATTGTTTTCCAGATCAGGAGAAAATATATGTGCGTTTATACCTACACTATACTATCTATTTATACAAGCACGTATATACAAACATACACACACAAATGCATAGCAGTAGACTATTCATCCCGACGACGACGACGACGACGACGGGCGACGAGGAAGAAGCACCTAGTGGAAGGTCGCGCCTTTATGCGCGTCCACTTTGTGCTGTCTGGCCGCGAATGGGAAACGAAGGAATCGGCGGAATGAGATCCTTGGATACGGAGCCAACGCCGGACGTGGCCAAGCAAAATATGGCGCCGCGGGATAATCCAGCGAGCGCAAAAAGAACTCGAGAGCCTGCGCAATGTATCTGCATTACTCCGCGGTACTTGTCGAGTCATGCTAAAATAAGCGTTTTCGTGCGTGCAAAGGCCTATTAGAATTAAGAAAATTTTAACACAGCGAAAACCAGTATATTTCTTTGCTTATTTCTGTTTATTTTCAACAGCTCTCATAAATAACTACTTCACTCTTATTGACTATTATCATTATTAAAATTTGAAATATTGTTAAAAGAAAATTAAATAAGGAAAAGAATGGACAGAAAATAATAAATGTAGAACTTTAACGAAAATATTACTTCTTCGAAATTTACTAATAATTAGAACACGACAGAGGTACAAATAAAAATAAACAAATATTATTTTCATTTTTACATGTTTTTTTATTTGAAAGGAAAGTGTTGTATACATACTTAAGAAAGATACTTACGAGATGGCAATGGAATTACAATTTATACTATATTGATAAGAAGATAAACAAATACAGGATGACGTGGGTTCCTCCTCCTTGTATCTATCTTATTGGTCATGTACACCCACGCGTTGACTATGCTGCAACATGTAGTAGAACATGATGGAAGGTGCGTGTAGTCCTTAACGCACCTAATCGTCCGTAGATATACGTTAATTGCCTACGTATGTCATGCGAGGCGTGATTTACCGATTTATCGAATCAGTGCAATAGCGTGAGGTGTAAAGAAAAATTCAGAATTGCTGTCAGATCAACACGTAGTCACGCGAATGTGTTCTATAATCGGCTATCATAGAGAAACAATTATGAAATTCACAACCTACTCGTTTCCTTGATGATATAGTTCGAATTTGCTTCTTTGTGCGGCGCAAAAGAATATTTAGGAAGAGTACTTTTCAGAAATTAACATTAATATCAAGAATTTTTGAGTAATAATCATATAAATATCATTATTCTCAAAAAAATTAATAGTGAAGAATCAGGGTAAAAGGGAATAGACGCTGAAATTCATGCGCTAATATTCGAACGTATTCTCTTAAACTAAGATTAACAATTTTATTAATTCATCTAAGCAATTTCGTACGTTTCGGTTAGTCTTCTAACCTTCTTCAGCGATGACAATAATTCCGAAATTAATGATGGTGATGTTGGTATTATATACTTAAAAGTAAAGATGTATGTCTATTGCGATTTCCAAAGCAAGTCACAAAAATTTTCTCTTATAAGAGAAATACATTTCCCAAATCAGTTGCAAGACTGGATGAATACAAAGTATTAAATGCCTTAAATATAATAAATATTAATAAGTAAGTAACTTTAATGTGGGAAGGATAATATAAGTTGATTTACCATAAAAAACGGAAACCGCAACAGTAGAGCAAACTACTAATCCATGGATAAAATAGTTAATAAAAAATCAAAGAAAAAGAAACTTAGAAAGAGTAAAAGTTAATAAATGTTAGGTAAAGCAGAAAATATCATTATTCTCTATATCAAAACAAATCAGAAACAAAATATAGTACAATGGTTTTTACATAGTATAAAATTGCTATACATTTATATTTTATTCGATACGATTCTTGCAAATTAAGTATATGTATAATATTTAAAATTATGATATTAAATAAATCGTCGTCTATTACGTTGATTACCATCTATGCAAAACAGCAAGGTGCACGCGAACCAGATGCAAGAACATAACCCGTATTGCTTTCATCAATTTTTATTCGAAGCTATTAAAGTTTTCGAGGGCAATTGAATATTCTCGAAGGAAATCGCTACCGTGCTGGTAATCAATTAATTGTAATTATGAAAGTGATCTGACAATGAGACAAAAAATCGAAACATAATGAATTTATCCTATATTTTGTTTAATTATATTAATTTTATACAATGTCATAACACATTAATTTTGTAATTATAATTACATTAATTTTGTATAGTATAATTATACAAAATATGGGGTAAATTTATTTTTTGACTTAGACCGCTTTTATAACTACCGGCATAATTCACCAAGTTATCATTTACAAGAATCACAATGTGATACTGTAAACTAAAATATGACTTTACGACAAATTATTATCGGTGATTCCGATCGGAGATAGTTTTATTTTTGAAAAATAATAGCAATATATACCATCCAATTATACGCAACTTGGCGATTCGATTGTAAAGAAAAGAACGACCGGGTAGATAATTAGTTGACGGATTGCAAATGATCCGGGTACAGTATAGATGTATGCGCGCGTGCTGGCTTGGCCTTGCTTGCAGGTGATATTCCGAAAGTATCAAAAGCGTAAATCGTTTTATCGAGTAGCGGTCATCAGGAAGACATGCATATGCATTGCTGCGTGGCATTTAGACACATCCGTTCTTCTAGAACGTGCTCCTCGCGCGTATTTTTTTTTTATGATATGGTCTCGCGCGTTGCATGCACACGGACCTGTCGCCGCGCGCGGAGAACCTGGCGCGTTTCACGCTTAATTACGTTCCAGTAATTCCCGGATCGTCCGGTTTACTGGTAGCCCGTTCACGGACGGATCATAATTTATGATATTAAATATAGAGACGCGCGTAAACGAACGAACGTTCGCTCGCTCCTTCACTCACATGTATGCGAGCAGAGGCAACTGTGAATGGCAGCCGGTAGTCGATCGGGAGATTTATTCCTCGGTATACTGGCTCTTGTCATGGTGGTCTTGGTTTTGCGCACGGTTTTATGGTCGTCTCGACGCAGACGACCACGCGAATTTAATTGCTAAACGTGCAATTCACGTATCGTGTCCGATATCACACTCTCACGGGAAAATGGATGCTATATAATTATTACGCCACTTTGGATTTGCATTGATACAAATTTGTGGAGCACGATATCTCGTTATGATTGAAGTACCTGTATCTATTATTTTTAATGACTGTATTTTATTATTATTCACTGCAAATTCATAATTATCAAGTTATACCCAGTTTGAGTTATTCTTTTATCATTTCTATAGATCGTCTTTGCTTCTACTCAATATGTTATTAATTTAACGAAAATAATGGAGTTAAAAAATTTAACTTAAGAAAATACATTAAATTTGACTCAAATTTAGTTTATATTATTTGCTAAGTGCATATGTTAGTGTGGACATTGTTTACTTTGAAATTATAGAAATGGGTTGATTTATATTTTGACACGCATGGATTTCAAAAATAGCAAAGAAAATGTTATTTAATTCAAGAGATTGAGTTACCATTGCTCCTTTAATATCTAACACAGTGTATTACTCTACTAGATTTGCTACGTACTAACGTTATCAATTTTCTGATGCGAGAATAATTTATACATTAATAAGATAGGCTAATTTGTACGTTAATAAGATAAGAATTAAAAGAAATGCTGAAGTAAGTATGATATTAAATACATTTTGAGATATAACTGCATGTTAAACATACACATTAACACATATATGTGTAACACATACGCTGTTCGCGTGCATCAGAATGTGCTCGTAGAGGATGTGGAGGAACGTTAAATCTTTTACGTAGGACGTACGAGATATCTTGGCTTCACACCGGATCGAGGATGTCGAAGGGACAATGTGTAGGGTGTGCGTAATGCGCTTCTGAAGTCTCCAAGTTGTTCATGTGGGCTGCTCGAGATATCGAGACAATCCTGAATGCACGCGATTCCATTTACTAGTCAGATAACCGAGCTAGCTACTGATTTGGCACGTGTACCCTAATAAGGAGTCACAAAGGACATCGACGAGTGAAACAGCACGTTTCCAACTGAACGTAAAGCTATTTATTTGCAAAGTACGAGTTTAAAGCAGGTGCAACCGATATTCCAACATTTTGCTGCCGAGCATGAGGATGGGGTAATACAATTTATTCCGAGTTAACGAGATGCGATGCAAAAGCATTTTCAGAAACGGCAAACTGCGCGTGTCAGTCTCCTAAACGTTATCCCGGATTCTCGTATCGAGAGTAATTAAAGTAAAGACCGACTATATTGGACGGAATTTAATAAAACGCGCAGCGACACGGTAGGTTTTTGCCGCCACGTCCATGGTAACTTCGCAGGAATTTCGAATAGCATACATATTAGTTGTAAATGCATTTCCCTCGCGATGGAGCCGGACTAAAGTCGTAATACCGACTTTATTTCCACTGCGCCCTCGAGAGTGAAACGTCCTCCGCTTCACTTTGAGATGAACATTTCGTATGGTAAGCTCCGCGAATACCGCAAACTGACGGACTGCGTCTTAATGCGGCTTATTAGAGTAGGTACTTCGCGAAATACTGTGCGTACGAGTAAAGTACTCGTTGACCGCTACACACACACACACATACGCACACACACACGTTTAATGCACGCATACTCTTTCGTACGACGATCCATGCACAATTCAACGAGATGGCGGGTTGCTTGGTTGCCTTATCTGCCTAATGAAATGTCTCGCTAACTAGCCCCGTCGCAGCACATATGTCTTATGCAGATATTGTTATGGCGCTTTTTGCAACAGCGCTTCGGTTTTAGCTTGTCCGGATTTACATGATTCTCGGGATGACAAAAAGAAGAAATACAGCATAGCGTATTTTTTGTGAATTAATATTTTTGCAGAATACATTATTCGATTATAAATTGAGGCGTGACAAAACATTCTGCCATTTAAAAAATTTTTCAAGAGACATGAAAAATTTATTTTTTATAAATTATTATAAGTATTCAAACATTTATAAAAGATTGTCGTAATAACTAAAGATATGCGTAATCAATTTCTGCATAAAATTTTAATTAAGTCATTCCAATTTAAAAAAATCATTTTAAAGTTAAAATTTTAAAAACGTAAATCTAAGTAAAAATGCAAGTTAAAACGTTGTAAATTTAAGTGAAAATGCCAATACATTGAATTTACTACGTTTTGAATTGTACTAGTACTATTTTTCTCCACTTGTAGCAGTATTTTCCACGAAATATTAATTGTCTAATAAAATATAGCTTACAATGGCACTTACAATTTATTTATATAATAAAATAAACGCATTTTATCATTTTGACACTTACGACGTGTTTGTCGTGGCACGTCTCAATTACATATTTTACATATGGATATAAAAAGAGAAAAAAGGGAAAAGACTAAATTAATTTTTTAGTCTTTAGCGTTTTATGTAAAATATATAAAATTTAACTGTAAATAATGTAAAATTGCTACTTTCCAGATTATGACAGTGCCGTGAATTCTATGTACAATGTATTTACCGTTCAGAAATATAAAAATGAAATCAGCACTAGATTGCAGACCAGTGCCGCGCATTTCGCGAAAAATTACATCGCGGTAATCGATATTCTATTCAAACAGATTGTAAGATTATAGTTAGTGCTTACGCGTTTGGCGTGGCTCAACCGTATGATTTGACGAGTATAATGCGCCGCCGTGCCTAATAACGTCTTCAGGCGCGTAACAGTCTTGTGCGAAGCCATTCGACTGGTCGACCACTGAGCTTAAAGGGAACGAGCCGCGAGCTAAGGGAACGTGTAAATATAAATCACGTGCCTACGACTGGCAGCCGTAATTTTCTTCAATTTCCACGCGGTCGTCTTCCGCAATGCGCAACGTGATGTTCTCGTTGTAATGGAGCCATCCTGTTTCCCGTATTATCAATTCTTTTTATCTTATCCGTATCTTTCAAGGCTTAAAAGAGTCTAGACTCTAGGCAAAATTTTATAGATTATAATATCTTATTACTTTTATATAAAATATATTAACATTAGATTTAAAAAATTATGATTAAAATAATTAAAGTAATGATTTCATTTATGGATCCTTTAAAATTCTAAGTATAAGAAGAGCTTGTTTCATTTCGCTTCATTGATGTTTTATTTTCCGTGAAACAGAACAAGATACGACAAGTTCCCGCACACGTAGTCGAGTAGTTCCCGCGAACGACGTGGGGATCATAAATGATTGAGCGTTCGGTGTCGCGGTGTATCGTAAAACGCTCGATGTTGTTGCGCATTGGTACCGTCCATAGGGACGTGGTACCGTAAAAAGACTATCCCGTAACCCGGCGTTAATGTGATGTAGGTGAGAGGTTAAATACGTTTCCGCTTCATAGTTTGCCAGTGACTCTGCCTTGCGCTTTGTCCTTCGTCTCGCCGTTCTCTCTCGACGCGAGGCCAGGTGATAGAAACTTAACGAGCCCTAGCTTTATCCATCTTTCTTCCTTTTCTTCGCCATATATTCTCTTATTCGTCAGCCCCGAGATGCTCCTTAATCAGCTGTTGATCATTAATTTCCGGTCAGTAGCGCACTCGCCCTAGTGCCTTATCGACTATCTAGTTAGACGGATAATTATCTGAGATATTGCTTCGTGTCTTTCCTTTGTTGCAAGTTTTTACATTAAGAATGAAAAAATTGAAACACAACTTTACCTGAGTTTAATTTTTTCTAAATGTAAAAGATTCTTGTTAAACGTTATATACTATACTACGCGTTATATAAAACTTCAAGTGGATGACACACAATTGCGATATATAATTGTACATATCGAGGCGAATTAGTAATTCTTTTAGTCAATAACTAAAAAATACTCTTTCTCAGATTTTCTCTCAGGCTTCGTAGCGTCACCGATGTTCGTACACGCGTGGACGATTACACGCGTATATAGACGAGTTGACGAGATGTAGGGGCAGCTTGCTTCCGTTTGGAGGCAATCAGTATGCTTTCTTAACATAAACGCGCTGCATCATTACTGGTGGTCGACTGGCGTGCCCGCTGGCGCTCTTTGTGTTGGATGTAATTTTATTGCTATCGGCGTGCTCGCCTCTACAAGTCGAATCAAATCGAGTCAAGTCAAATCGCTGACGAAATCGACTAATGTCCGTTTTTATCAATGTACATTAATTTTAATCTCGGTTCAACTAACTCTTCATCTTTTTCTAATTTTTAGAACTAGAAAAAGATGAAGAGTAAATTGAATAGAAATGAAAGTTAATCATATATTGGTAGAAACGAACATAGGATAGTTTAGCAACTTTTGTTGCGGAACTTAACTACACTTAAACTATTAATTCGTGATAAAATAATTATGATAATATGAATATTTGAGTTTCGAAATATATTTTAAAAATGTATAAACGCATTATAGAATTTATCAATGTGGGGGGAGAGAGAGAGAGAGAGAGAGAGAGAAAGAAAAGTGTATAGCGACTTTTTTTAATTTTAAAAGTTAAAACGTTAGCGTTTAATTCTCCTTTCATTTCATTATGTTCCGTGTTATTACTGTTAATGAATGAGTATTAATTATTCAGGTTTTATATAGAATTAAAGTGACATTCGAAGTCTGCCGGATCAAACTAAACGAGCAAATAATTTAAAAAGTTATTAAGCCGTTAGATTTCTCTGCTTATATTTTGAGCGGTATTCAAAAAAGATATAGTCAATGTGGCGAATCATATGTATATAGATATAATATGTATAAATAGCAAAGCAGAATTTCTATAAATCGCGCAATAATAATCGATCAGTTTTGTTGAGCTATCCGAAAGTTTCTGTCACAATAGAAGCAAATAAAGAAGAAAATAGAAAGAAAGAAGACAACAAGATGAAAGGAAAAAAGAGATCTTTTTATTAGCATCACACAGAGGAGCGTGCCGAAGCTTTTGGTTATTGAAATCAGAAGGGTAGTTTGTGGACGGGTGGTGGTCGGGTGGGTGAGTGGGTGGTGGTTGGTTCGGCAGCTGGGTTGGTTAGCTGGTTGGTTGGTCGGAGCGAACGAGCGAACGCGGCCCCTTGTGCAACTTCCCTTTACCTTGATGACAAAGAACCGAACCTCACTCAATGGAACGGACGAATGGTTATGGAAACAGCATTTAATTTGCATAGAAGGAGCCTCTTTGTCGACTCGCTGAAAGTCGGAGTGCTCCTCGCTCGTTCGGGCCCTCTTGCTTCCCTCCTCGCGCTCTATTTCGCATCCCTCCGCTTCGCGATGAAAAGGGCATTGTCCTTTATCTATCATCTACTCGATCGTATATTTTATTCAGATTACGCGTCGCCCGTGTCCAAAACAGTGAATCTCTTTATGATTGCCCATCGCCGCCCATTGTGACGACGCGAGGACCGACGACGACTCTTACGTAAGGCGGATCCGACGGGCGAGCGGGGGCACTCTAATTAAGGACGCGCGTGTATAAGTAGATACGGGAAGACCAACCGGGTTCTCGAGGGTACTTCTCGCTTTATCGAAGTCGAAGGACTTCCAGAACGGTATGTGGTTTCTTTTCCTGTGATCGTGGACCGAGTGGGAAAATCGTATAATGTCTGCATCAAATAAAACGGAAGGTAGGAAAAAAAAGACGGAGGGTTCTCGGTTTGGAGATTTTAAGTGGTAATTAATAAGATTGATCATGGAACGGTCAACAAAAATGCGACGCGCGCGTACACTGCGTTCATTACGAGAGACTCTCCCATTAGACTTTTTATATCCGTACAATGTTACAGATCGATATTACCGTGACAAATGTGCGTGTACAATCCATCTACGTGTAGGAGTAAAGTGAGTGGAAGGTAATCTGCGGTGAGCTCATGCGTGAAAGGCTGTTTTGTTCGAGTTTAGTAATAAGAGCGTCTCCGAACGAGTCGATCAGGAAACTTCCGCGAGGACTTTTTATATATTTTACCCTTCTTAATGCATATATATGTTCTTCGTAATACTATTATAAAATTTAATAAAAAAAATTAAAAATATACGGATACACTTTGCATACAAAATTACACGAAAATATAAAAAAGAGATATTTATTATAACGGGAAAAGATGTGAACATTCTGTTTTTATTTCTACATGAATTAATCGAAATTTCTTCTTCTTATGATGATCATTCGCGGATGTAAAGCCCATTATTTAGTGTAATTGTAAGTAATTGTAAGAAATGATCAATCACAATCTAATATTCTTCTCATATTCGTCTGTAATTGGTCTTACAATTACAATCACTTACAACTATACTTACGCAATTGCAGAATGGGCTCAACGTCTAGTCTCGGAAAGTAAGCGTGGAAAGGGACATTTTTTCCGAGTGATAGGGAGAATTGGGAATGAGTGGAAGAAAATATCGTGATATTCCATAGAGAGAATCGACGATTGTTTGCACAGGGTAATCAGGCGACATCAAACGAGCCGATCATCAAGTGGAATTGTTTACGTAGCTACGGCTCCCGCGGGGGATACACAGGACAATCTGGGTGGGCTCGGCACCCCCCGTCTTTGTCGCAACAATAATGTTAATTTATCTCCCAGTTCTCTCGTTTCTTCTCTCTCTCGTCAACATCAACTATGGTTCCCGTCTCCATCGTCGGCGACAATTTGCCGGATACACAAAAAGAGTTGACAACTTGAAAGGGAAATCGAGCCTATTGACAGAAGAAGGGCACGGAACGGCCAACGCGCGCCTCCTCCTGTTCCGTCGAGCATAATGCGTCCCGTTGGACGAGGAGAGCCCCTCGGTACCATTTTCGTTCGGTCGGCGAAGCACAACATTATCACATGGACCCACGGCCTCCTGACCCTCGTCCTTCGGCCTTACATCTCACTCCCTCACACGTCGTTGCTGTTTCTCCTCTTCTTGTTTCATTCGCTTGTTTGTCCCTCTGTTAATTTCAGAATGCTTTCGGGATTTGTTCATTGGAAACATAAATCGTATGCACGAGGAACGACAATCTCAAGTAAACAAGCCATTAAAAGAACCGCCATTTTTCTTGATCTTTGGGCTTTTACTTTTGCAATGTTTTATTTGTCTACGATACGAATATTTTTTCTGCGAATTTACAAATTCTAAATTAGCTTTTAAAATTTTTTTCTGATCTTGTTTCGCTTTAGATAAATTTCGCTCATTAACGTTATTTTATTCTACTTTGTTCATTTTTAAATCCTCTCTTGATTCGTTTTTGTTCTCGTATCGCTTTTCTCGTATTCGTTTCCTCGTTTTTTTCTGTCGTATCGCTTAGTGCTTAGACAGACAATTATATATGGATCGATTCGAAATGACGATATCAACAGGCTATATCTAAAGCTCTGATCAATCACGATGCGCTTTTGTTCCATTATGCTTTCTAATCCGCTTTTGTACCTTCGTTTTACCACTGTGCTATAATCCTGCATTCATTATCCCGCATTTACTTCCCCTCTCGTTATCAGCGAAGTGTTACCTCCTGCCGTTCTCACCCATTACGAAAGGTTGCGTTTTGTAATCCGTCGTTTAATGCATTGTATAGCATAACCTTTCGTTTTAACTATGAAAATGACTAAAGTAAAAAGCGTATTAAATTGTCACGTTCTTTTCTTTCATAATTTGATCATTTTTACTATACGCAAAATTAAAAATGTTGTAGAAAAAAGTATTATATTACAAGAAAGAATTGTCTATCTTATTCTTCTAATTTACATGATGAAACACGTAAATCGAGCAATTCAACTTTATGGTGTGACTCCTAAATAGAAGGATTATCCAATTAAATCTGGTAGAGAACCTACGAATCACGCGGTTGAACAACTTACTGATTTTCATGCTTGCCTTCGCCGCTTACCAGCACCGTTCACCGATCGTTGTCGTTCACGAGGATGTTTGTATTTCGTTTTCCGTTTGAGGACGAAAACTACGAGGCCAACTGCGACTGATTCGGCGACGCCGTGCGATGCCGCATGTCCGCAAAACCCGAGACACAGCAGGCGGAAGTAGAAAGAGAGAAAAGGACCGTGGAGATAGAGAGGAATGGAAAGAGGGTTCGTCGTTCGGTAACTCTGGAACAGAGTTAGTTGATGAGTCTGTGGGTGGTTACCGTCGTTTGTCGAGAAGAAGAGCGACGAGCAACACGGAACAAGAGGGAAGCCGAGAGCAGAAACGGGAAACGAACGACGAAGAAGGAGGAGAGCCAGCAAGACACGGATAGAAAGACAGGATAGAGACGAGTGCAAGAAAGGGAGAGAGAACGAATAGAGGGGAGAGAGGGAGAGGGAGGGGGAGAGAGAGAGAGAGAATACTTTTCCTGCGTCTATATAGATATTTTCATGGGCGTTCACCGTTTCTCAAACCAGTGCCCAAGCCACCCTTCCTAGCTCCTTCAAGCGCTCCCTTAGTGAGTTACCTCTTCGTTACCGTCTCTTTAGTATCACATGAACCAATAAACATCTTCTTTGATGTACGACGCATTAATTAGTAAACGACAAAATTGTATTTAAACAATGCCGGAAGACTTCGCGCAAGAGAACGACGGAAAAGAGGGAGTGAGAAGGAGCGACAGGGAGAAGGCGGGCGGATCGGTAAAGTAAGCGTACAAACAAACGACGGATGCTTCGTCGTTACAGAGGTCGTTTGGCACGATGATTCGCAGTACCAGCCCGTTTCGTGAGAGACTGTTGGGAGGGTGGGAGAATGTCGGGGATGGTCGGCGGGAGAAGGTACTGATAGATCTTGTTAATTCATGAGCCCGCCTCTCGCCGTGCCTGAATAATTGTTGAGCATAATGTTGCTCCCTCCCGTTGATATTCAAATTAAAGGCTTCGCTTTCTGGGACGGGAGTAATTAGCGGCTTATACCTCTCAGCGAAGTTGTTCGCGAGATTGACCTATTTGACACTGCTACATTGAGAAAAATTTCTAGTTGAAAATGAATGAACCAGCAAATTTTGATCATATCGATTAGAATTCTGATTATTCGCAACTAGAATTGTAATAGATTCAAGTAGAAAATTCTGATTTGTTCATTTTCAATCAGAAATCCATTTAATATAACCAAACTAGCCAGTGTAACCTTTAGTCTACAAGTACACCAGAATTTTGTATAACATTCTATTGTCGACGGTTAGTATTAAGAAGTAACCATCTTTTTTTAAATATAACATAATATCAGTGGGTATTACTAATTGTAGACCGCCGGGGAAGGTATAATGCGAATATAATATCACTTCAAGGTATTACATTCGGACGTAATTTCGGGAGTCTGTATGATGGCGTACGTGTAGAGTGCCGCGAGTATCTGAATGGTGGAATAATAACGGAAGATTGCTGATTCGTCAAAGGGTGTGTTCTGCGTGAGGACTCATTTATAAATAGCCGCGTCGGCCCACCCCAGTGTGCAGAGAGACCAACACTGATTGCGAACATCCCACGTCTATTTGTATAGCTTAACCGAAGCGAATCGCAGGCCGAATATCCCTTTAAAGGATTACATCTGTACGGCGCTTAGTAACGGACGCATCCGATTCATTTGTATCTGTCAGAGGATAAGGGGGACTGTTTAAATCAATCAAACGCGCGTATGGTTTCGCGGTTGTATATCCACAGGTATTAATCGGCGTTGCGCATGCGGAGTACTTTTTTTTAATGATTTACAGTAAATGTACGTTGGCATCCAATCGAAGATTAATTATATATTTGTGCAGCTAAATGTTAGTCAGAATTGGATCATGCGAGTACTCTTTGATTACAGTTTGATTCAGTTCTTTTTATCGGAGAAAATTTTATAATTTAACTTTTCCTGTATAGAATTAATGTAAAAGAGAACGATAATATCACTCAGAAAGAATTATACTCGAAAAGAGTGAGAAAACTGTTCTAATTAAATCAACAAAAGTCAAATCATTAAGAATCGCATTTTGATGAGATCAAACAACTTCTGCCTAGATTATCATCAGTTTTGTTGGGCCGTTTTATTTGTTTAAATAGCATTTCTTTTTGTTCGTAATTATCGATAAAGGCAAAATTTTAAGATTTCGTAGAATAAATCGCATTGAGTTCCAACATTTTCACGTATTTTGATATATTCTAAGACGACGCCGATGTCTCCAATACCGTTTCTCGACATCGTCTTAGTTGGTGTTGAGGAACTGTTTCCAAACTTCCGTCAGACACACTCCATTCCCGGTTTCCTTCCTTCCTTCCTTCCTTCCTTCCTTCCTTCCTTCCTTCATCACTCGAAATTTCGCAAGTTTCTCATCGCGGCAACTGTCGGGCCCACTGTCAACACTGATATTAATTAGTCAAATTCCGCCGTCTGTCGACACGGCGCGCGGCGGGTCGATTCTTCCGCGCTGATAGAAGGCGTACGTATCGTACGCCGCGAGCATAGACGCACGTGCAGCGGGGTTGCACGCCGCTCGCGCTGAAACGCGCCCATTGGTTATTACGTTGGAGTCAACGACTCGATATGTGTACACGCAGATTGCAGAAACTCGCGGAAACTTATGCGAATACGCGGTCGTTACCCAGAAGGCACGAAACGGAAGCGTATTCCCGGGGCCCGGGCTGTTTGTTCTATACGTAAGATCCGCACCGTGCTGTGTATCTTGGCCCGCCGATATCTCCTCAGTCAGGAATATTTAGCCAGATGAGGAGACTCGAACAAACGCCTCTAAGGCTTTCTATTAAGGCCGACTCTTTGATGTAAGCTACCATGAAGCGCTTTGGTCCCTCTCCGTACCTTCCGCGCCCTCACTCTGCTGATCTTTCTCGTTCCTTCAACGGGACCTCGCACTCATTCTATCGTTCTGCCTCTTTCTCTATTCCACTACCTTCAATAATTTCGACAGCCACGCGACAGAAGATCCATCGACAGATGAAGGAATATTCCTTGTGAATAGATCGATGTATACAGATTTCATTTTACGCTCTGTAGCTCGGCCACGATTCGCCCGTCCAATTTATTTTGTTTGATTTTGGTAATTTAAAACTTTAGAGAGCGCAACTCTCTACAATCTCGTTTTCTTATTACGAGATGTTATCGAACTGCGTATTGAACATAACTTATGGAACATTATTTATGTATTATAATCTTATGAAAAAACAATACAGTCGTCATTTTAAGGTTAATTTTAGATTCTCCTCCTTTCATATTCTACAAAAGATTTTATACGATTCGATGAAATTTACAATACTTTATTAATATGCCTTTTCTATCAATGTCGAATAACTTTAATCTTGATTTAATTTACTTTTTATCTTTTTTTTTAGTTTTAAAAATTAGAAAAGAATTAAGAATTAAATCGAGACTAAAGTTAATTTATATTGATAGATATTGATATTAATTTTTTCTAATTCTTAGAACTAGAGAAAGATAAAGAATAAGTTAAATCTAGATTAATCTATACACGAAAAAATTTTGCTGAAGTACAAGTTAAAAATTTAGGTAGACACAGGTCTAAAAGTAATTTTTCTATCAAACATGATGAACAATGCTGTAAAAAATTTTGACATTCTAGCAATTAGCTTAAGCATCCTACATAATTGTTTTAGTAATTTAACAAAATTATGCTCAGATCTCTATCTAACTAAATTTTTAGATACTTAAGTAAAACTTCTTTCCATGCTTTGATAAAAACGGGCATAAAGGGCATCGTCAGTATACGAGATACTCAAGTAAGTTCGCGCTATCGTTCATCCCTTAATTTGTGCATCCCTTCATCTCTCAGTTCCTCGTTTACTAGACATCTGCCACTACCAGGAAGATCGTACTTTCTTACGGGAAAGCACGCCGATGCGGAATAATCTATCCGCTCGTGCTCGACCACTACGTTAGGCAGGCACTTTAAATTCCGCCCAACCAACGACGTCTTAATAAGTGCGGTTACGCGGGTACTTTTCTCGGGCCTTTTTTCCCGTCTTTGCGGCCGCGCGCGCAGGTAAGAGTATATTGCATGCGCCTAAACGGCCGCGGATACGCGTATACGCCGTGCGTGTTTTCAGCGTGCATTGTGGTCGCTGAAATGGCCTTTGTGGCCGACCAGGCATGCCAACGGTTTTCTATCAGCCGAACGCAGTTAACATTGACGCTTCGGACGGTCGAGCATCCCTAAAGTACGCACGCACGCATGCACGCACGCACGAACTTCATATGCGACCGCAGGTAAATGTATCTAGCAATACGTTGATACTTTACACTCCACAAATCCCGTGTCTACTGCTCGTTTATGGGGCATATGAGTTAGCGTTCCAACGAGCACGAGGGGAGGGGGGGGGGAGAGGCCATTCGAGGTTGTTTACGGACTCGTTAAGGACTAACCAGGAATGTGCGTGAGATGGAAATTGCGTAAATCGTTCTCGCCAATCTTTTTACTATTTTTCATCAGTTTAATGCGACTCGCCTCAAAGCAGGTTCCACTAACATCATTCTTTTTACACGAAAATGTTGTCGACAGTATATAGTACTGTTATCGTGTGCGACAGATGGAAATGTAATAAATTACTTATGCAAATGTCTAAACCGAATTTAATTGCTTTCATTCTTTTTTTTCTACAGTTTCCTCGCCGGTTTTCAACATTAAACTTTTTTTTCGCGCACAACTTTCTCTCATTTAATATTACAACAGGACAAACTTAAATTTTCGCTCGCATTTCTTTATTTCCCGAATCTTTGATCTATTAAGTAAAAATATTTTATTTCGATGGATATAGTCATATGAGAAATATGGAAACGCACATAATGTCATCGTTTCTTTTCTTTCAATAACACGTACGATGCTTAAAGAGCAGCCATGATGACCAAGCATGAAGTCAGCACGCTTAGTCGTCTTCCGCCACGTGACTGCTGTCTATTATATAATATTGTACATTTTTACACTGCCGACGTGACCATCTCTGATCATTGCGCGGAGATGTCGCGCGAGATTCCCCGTAAATCGGAAATACCGGCACGTGGCGGTCACGTCGACACGCGGTCATCGTAATCCTCTACGGAAATTCGCTCTCCTCGGGTTAGGATCAGTGGTTACGCATCGACTATAGCGTCATGATTTACGTGATAGTCATAGAGAAACCGCGTTGAAAAAGCAACAATGGACACCTGGCTCACGGAGATCTCATCTCGCATAGCGAGAGTGATGGCTCGCCCCGGGCGCTGCCGGATGCTGTGGAGCCGTGCGGTGTGCGCCAACAGTAGGCTAACTACGATAGAAAGTAGGTCCCTTCTCGCTTCTCTCGTTCGGTGCCTGAAACGGGCCGTGAATCTAGACGAGGGGCTCTCCGATAGAGAGAATACGAGGAGAGTCTGGCCTAAAGGACGTTGCACCTCGCCCGTTCGCTCGCTCGCGGCCGGGAAACGAGCGCGGCTCGATTAAAACGCACGTCCGAGAATAGGATGTCTAATGAGACTTTGCGTAACGCGAAAATGGGCTCGCCGGCACCCCGTTTACGGTAGCACGGTATAACGTCGTTCGTAAAAGCATGGTGTGACGTGCGCTTCCTTTCTCAGTACGCGCGCTTCCAAGTTGCCAATTCAGAAGACCTGTGTCGCCTTGTTTCTCGAACGCGCGCGCGCCTCTCGTACCTGGTAATGATGGTGTGACCTTTTTTAGAGTTTTGGGTCAATTTATGCCGAGACTTGGCATAAACTGTCTTGTTAAACTCTCTTTCTATAGTGCGAGTTTGTATATCTTAACGGTGCCTAACACCGTTGATCGTGCTTAAATGTCTCCGAGACATTCCTAAGATTCCGTTGAACGAATTTCTATCATCTTCACTTGAAAATACGGATGAGAGGAAAAGTTTAGAGGTAACGGGACATCTTGGAGCCCGCTAGATTTCTGTTGTACATTTTCAGAATTAACGTGAGACGCGGAAGTTTACATTATAGCAAGATGAAATCATAAGAAACTGCATTCTGCACTTCATTAATTTTGCTTTATTACAAGTACGCACGGTAATCATAGATTTATGACATTGAGATGTAACGGCGAAATCGTTCTCTTCTCACGAGAATACCGATGTCACCCAAGCAGGACCATTTGTATCGGCCGCGTGATATGACGCCACAATGGAACGATACAGGCTCTCTCATTAACTAACAAAGCTCGGTGCGCGCTTGACGATAAATCTAATGCTCCGCCGTTAATTCGGTTCCGCGCCTTCCTGCGCTTGATACATTGGAATATGACATACCGAGCGTTACATAAACACGTTTTCATTACGGACGCGGCGGGGCCGCAGCCACAATAAGATATATTGAAACGTGATACGCCGTACCGTAAATATTCCGGGTGTGATTTAAGCGGGAGTCCCGCGCGGGAGAGAATTCACGTCGTACGTCACAACCATTTGTCTCCACCGTCTGCAGGTATACGAGCTTTCTATCTTGATTTCTATGCCCCAACGAACAGTCGCGGGTTTCTTACACGATACGCGCCTTGTCCTGTACTACTCCGCCCAAGGAAAGGCTCCTTTGCGTGTCACAAAGTCACGTGTAATTTAATACGCGTGTAAATCTCTGCGCGCCGGACGTTCCTTACTTTGGGAGAAAAATACAGTGGTATATCGGCCGAAAACGAAAGAATCGCTATTTCTCCAAGAACGACGAATGCAATCTCGCGTTTTAGTATTCGTTCTAACGTTGTTGCGACCCATTGAAATCGTAATATCTGTCTTGCATCTTCTTCGGTACAGCGTGTATCTGTCCAAGTCTATGTTATATCCGAGCCATTAATTATAAATTATCATCCGTGCGAATTACTATCTATGATTATTCGCGTTGTTTTTGGATTTTATCCAAGAGGAAAATATTTTACGATTTCTTGATATTCTTGTCAAAATACAGTATTGCAAGTCTGCAGTTCATATTATTAGGTGCGTGTGCATATGTACCACTGAACGATTTGACTATCCTTGCTTCATCCACCGCCACCTAGAAAACAAACACGGCATCCTCGTGTATATACACACATAGCGGCTTGAAGCTATGCTGGGCGAGGTACATCAAATATCCATACAAAAAGTAGGCAGGCACTGTTTAAACGTCCACAAAGCAAACTAAATAATGTTAAATAGCGGGGCGTCGTGAGCTCTGCTCACTGTGTTTGTTATAACATTTACTTTCGTGCGCCACTGTTAGCCGGCTTTACTGCCGACCGTGGAAATGTGCCTGCCAGATATCCTTCGCGCTCTCTTACGACTCCTTTCCGACATTGAAATAACTTTACTGCGAAAAGCTATCTAGATGAAAAGCGGCGATTATGTCCCCTTGTTTCTCTTCTGGCTAACTACTATGCGTTATTTTATGTACTAGAGAGAGACAACATAGATGCGCGCTATTTAACTTTTATTGTTATATACTTGTACAAAAAATATACATATACACAAGTATACGGCTTAATCACGATCATCTAATTTTTGTGAGTCGTTAGAACATCTTGTGCTATAGTTACTTTCGCAGCACGAAATGAGCTAAACGAGAGAACCAATCAGAATCGCGGAAAAGAGACAACAATGAATTCGACTATATCAATAACACGCAAATTTTGTTATAGACCTGACATATCGTAATCAAAGTTACCTCTGTCAAGTCAATACCCCTGGCACTGAAAATTTTCTAATATGCTTTTGTTATAATCAAAACTATACAAAATGTTCCAAAATTCGCGATTCAAAATACTACAGTGAGTTTCTGAAAATTTAAGTAAAAATGTTATTTGTAAATTTCTATTTTAAGGAATAGTTCTAAGATATAAGGAATATTCTAAAATATAATTTTAATATGGCCAATTGTAGACTACGTTTAGATGGTCACCTGTGAGTATTTTTGAGTTGAAGTGTTCATTCATCAGTGTTCATCAATACTACGTACGATTTATCGATAAGTGGCCATCTAAACGTAGTCTGTAACTGGCCATATTTAAAATCTTATTATCTTAGAAACTATTGTTTAAAATAAAAATTTATAGTAACCTTTTTACTTAATTTTTCGGAAATTCTCTTACTATACATTGAAAAAAAAAATTGGCTGCAGCAAATTAGATGGTAAAATATGGCATAGCATTTTTAATTGGTTGCAGTCAATCTTTTTTTTTCAGTGTAGCATTTTAAGTTGCGAATTTTAGAACAACCTATATATTATAGCTTATTACATATTATAAATTCATTACGTATCATTAATTTTTTATTAGTGAATTATACTAGTATATGGCGATAAATATAGATACTTATCGTTTAAGGATATTTCTAGTTACATTTGTAATAAGTTTAATGACTTTGCGTTCTTTCATCTGGTCGAACGTGTGATCACGTTTGTAGAAGATCCAAGCCTTATAAAGAACGTTATCACGAGATGTAGGAAGCTACTAGGAGCAAAGAAACGTATATGGTCGTGGCAAGACTGGTGGTGATGCAATGCTACTGTTATGCGAATCCTCGCGCAACTCTGCACTGCGCTCGTCGGGAACAGCTTCTCTTCATTCGACATGGTCCTTCGCTCCAAGTGCTTAGTGTGTAAGATAGAATAAGATTACAATCGCACACAAAAGGAAGGGAAACGCTTGTCCGTTACGTTGACAGTAATTTAGAAACTTCAGTGCCATCGTCTCTCATTAAGCAGTCGAGAGGATATTATCTTAAGAACAGGCTGACCTGATTAGAAAGAGGTCCGTTTCAGAACTTTCCTTCGTGAATGGGTCTACAAAGAATTTGTGACGGCATCAACGTGCGCTTCTCTTTCTCTGCGCCGCGGCCGATGAACGATGCGTATCACGGCGCACGCATACGTTTATGCGGCGGCAAAGAAAGCGCGTGGAGTGCATCACTCGTCGCGCGAGTAGACGGCACATAGTATTTCGGCGTCTTGGCAACCCATACCTCTCTTCCGCGCTAAGAGAAGACGCGCTCCTATAGAGGGACGTTAAAATCTTTTCAGCTAAAGACAGACGCGGTCCGAATATCAATCAATCGACGCCCCTTTACAACCGCTCCTGTGCGGGCCGCGCGAACGTAAACCCACCCGGTTTAAGAGAATTGTTACACTAAAATCACCACATGGCCACATAGAGTGTGGGCCGAGGACGCCGCGCGCGCGCCTGGTCTTTTGAAGTGCGACGAGGGAAAATAGGAAACGGCCACTTTCTCTACGGGCACTCGAATATTACTGTCAGTCGCCTTTAAACGGCCGGCAGATGCGCGGATTGCGCCAAAAGAGAGAGAGAGAGAGAGAGAGAGAGAGAGAGAGCA
This sequence comes from Mycetomoellerius zeteki, assembly GCF_001594055.1. Classification (NCBI taxonomy): domain Eukaryota; kingdom Metazoa; phylum Arthropoda; class Insecta; order Hymenoptera; family Formicidae; genus Mycetomoellerius; species Mycetomoellerius zeteki. The sequence goes on from NW_017255996.1 coordinate 1,131,208, forward strand.
ATCTTCGAAATGTATTCTAGTACGAAAAATGCTTTCAATTAACTTTTCATTGTCGAGCTACACGAATTAAATTATACATTATCTAATGATGTATAATTTAGTGACATTAACATAATTTTATTTAAAATTTTGTATCTTGCGAAAATATCTCTTTTTCGAAGAAACGCGAACCCTTTATTAATATTTAATTATCATACAAATTCAAAAGTCATTTAAATTAAAAATAGGATAATAGACTGATTTGCTAGATTATAATCTTATACAGCAATGATTTGTGGGACTACTTTACGCAGCATTGGAGAATTAAATAACGAAGATAAATGCATAAGAAACGTGCCGTGAGATTGGGTAAAAATATACCGTACTGCCCTGTATTTATTTGCATTGCGTGATTTCTCTTTCATCTACGTGCACTTACCGAAGTTGACGATCGCGCGAAATTTTAGAAGGGAATCGCAGGAAGTCGTAATTCATACGTTGTTTCGTTAACGTTTATTAGTTCGGCCTTTTAATGAAAGCTCGTCGTAATGGAATAGAAGATTCTGTTGATGATTCTCGTGATGTAAGATGGTATGTACTTGGTATGTAGAATTATTATTTATCTTTACATCTTTATATTTTTAATTATAACTATTTCCTCTTTTCTGCCTTTTGTTTTTTGCATCATGCTAAAAAGGAAGAATACTTATCTCGCTACATGCGTGCCGCCAATTCGTTACGCTTTTGCAAGTTTACGGAGAGATACTGATCATGCGAATTGCCCACATTACGGTATTATCAAAAATAACAAAATCGAGAGAAACGCGTACGATTTTTCATTCGCCTTCTACGGTAACAGCCTGTTCGCCATACGCGGAATCTCGAAAAGTGAATCGCACTGTCGTTATTAGGATTAATAAGCCAGACAAGCTCAACGAGATGAATTGCATAAGATTAATACCTGCACCATAGCCGGCACAAGAGAGATTACCGATCTGGTCGGGCGCTACCTCGGTAGCCGTGCTCGCGCAAGCGAAAAGCTACTCGCTTATAAAAAAAAACATAATAGAGTAAGAAGGAAATCGATCGAGATACCGCGATTTGCATTTTCCCGTTTATACCGTAGAACAGCCTCGGCTATACAAATAAGTTCAAAAAACTTAAATGATACAAACTATCCTGGAAACGACAGTTTAAATATTTTAATGATAAATTCTATGAATTCAAATTGATTTTTTTTCAAGACATAATTTCTGGAAAAAACATAACTATGAATTTCTCAAATTTCCTACATTTTAAATATGCTATCCTAAATATTTTTAATATTCGATAAAAATTGCTAATATTCAATATTTCAAGTATTTAATCTAAATGCATATAATTAAATTTTATATATATAATATGTAGTTTTAAATAACTAGGAGACATTTATGATTCGTAAGACTAAAAATCTCATCAATTTTTTTGTATGTTCTTTATAAACCCGTTAGGTATTTCTCGTATCGTTAGACATCATGGTTCAAAAATAAGAGATTTTTCTAAGAAACTTGTATTTCTTTTTTTCTCTCTTTACTTCTTTCTTATACACACTCTCATTCACAGTCACATTCACACACTCTCATATATTATACATACTTGTGTGTCAAGTTCTTTCAATCGTCTCTGTGCATGTAGCATTTATTTTTCTTTAGTTCTTTAATTTATTGTCTCGTTTTTTCAGTTCCTCCTTCTTATTTATTTATTCCTTTTATTGTTCTTTTGTATCTTTATTTTTCATTATTTTATTTGATTATTCCTGAATGTAATAATTCTGTTGTAAATTATGCGTATAGTGTCTCAGTGCTTGAGAGGATGTCAATCTAAAGTGCTCAATAAATAGCGATATTTATCTATCTATATATCTCTCTCTTCCTCTCTTTCTTTATCAAAAAGTGTAAACTGCGATTCCGTACAAATGCCACGACGAAACAAGAAAAGGGAACAAAAAGAAGTTTTCCAAGCCGACACCATACACATCGAGATTTTATTTTAATAGTTTAATCGAAGGAGCAACATTCCAATTAACCGGGTTCCTCTAGCGGTCGGCGTTTACAACGACCACTATAAAACTAGCTCGTTCGAGCGGACGCCAATAATGGTATGTTCAATATATTTATACATGTGTGTGATAGTGTATATCTATCGCGTCGCGCGCGCACGGAAAGCCTGTAGAAAAATTTCGCACGTAATAAAACAACCGCACCGGATGGCGGCCGCGTGTCCGAACCGTGCGCGCGGGTACACACGTGTAAGAGGGAAAAACGACTTTGTATCGCGTTCGGTACACACATCGGATACCGACCAACAACAATTATCTCTAATGGACCGCGATGCTATAAATCGACATACACGCGGCAGCGGCCGCCCCGATGAAATCGGCC